>NC_041222.1:85531265-85551642 GCF_002837175.3 Physeter macrocephalus
TGGCCGCTGAGCCTGCGCGTCCGGAGCCTGTGCTCCGCAACGGGAGAGACCACAACAGTGAGAGGCCCGCGTACCGCAAAAAAAAAAAAAAAAATCCACGTGCAGGTGTTTGTGTGGTCATAAGTTTTTAACTCCTTTGGATAAACACTAAGGATCATGACTGCTGAGACCTATGCTAAGAGTATGTTTAGTTTTATAAGAAACTGTCAAAAACGGTCTTCTAAAGTGGGTGTAGCGTTTTGCATTCCCCCCAGCAATGAATGAGGGTTCCTGTTGCTCGACATCCTCATAAGTATTTGGTGTCGTCAGTGTTCTGGATTTTGGCCATTCTAATAGGTGTGAAGAGTTAGATTCTTTTTAGCAATAGGATTGGCACATCCCAAATGTGAGCATGAGAGTGGTTGTTTTAATTTCTAATATAATCTTTATGGTTAAATATCCAGAAACATCTTTTAGTTTAATGGAATCACTTGTCATCATGAAGCCTTGATAGACTCATGCAAATTTGAGACGTAATATCATCTTTTAACTATGAAACAATCAGCAGTCTTTATTACATGGAAATGAAACATTATAACAACGATTTAAAAAAAAAATTCAAAGTAAGTCCAATTTTAAGTTTCTTCTTAGCACCATCTGCATGCATCACCATACCCTATAAAGCAGTAGAAAAAAAATCAGATTTAAACTGATGAGAGCAGCAGATACTATATTTAATCAAAAGACTGAGAAACAACAGCACATACAGTTGAGTAATGATTTTCAATGACGTTTTAGGAAGTTAAAAATGTAGGAAAAGAAGGGTGTGATAAACTCATCAAGAGGTGATGGGGCACTAAGAAGAGATTCCTTTGATTCAGGGAGAAGGAAAAAGCACCAGTTACCCTACAATCAACGGAAGAAGTCTTCACTGATCCCCTCAAGGAGACAAGACAGGGAACATCTTGGGAAGGACCCTTGGGCAGAAAACATCTGCAGACCTCTGGGCCTTAGTTTCCTCCTCTTGGTGGGGGAGGAATAGGGAACTAAACAAAAGGAGGGAACTAAAGTTGATGATGGTACACATTAATTTTGCTGCTCTGTTATACAAATATTTAATAATTTCTTATCTAAAATTAGGTCTGACATTCTTAAGGTACTTGAGAAAATGAGAGATGGCCTCAGGCACTTGTGGAGAACATGCTAGCACTGGTCATGGGAAGGGTCAGCAGCCCTGAGGTCACCCACACACGCACGGCCAGAGGAAGGAAACTAGAGGTCCCTCCAGACACCCTCTCAGTCTCCTGATGTACTGGCTCCAGTCTGTGGGCTTGCTTCTCAGCCCAGTGTTTCTGCCATTCAGGCAGCTCCTAAAAAGTATTCCAGTATTTTGACATGGCTATTTCAAAGATAGTCTGGATGCTAACAATTTCTTTGAAAAATGTTTACTTCCACATAACCAGAAGTCCAACCTGATATTATCAATCAACTTTGGAGAAATAGTGGCAAATTTGGTGTTTTTCTTAGAAATCCAGGCAAGCTATGTGGAAACCTTCATTCAATCAGGATCTACTCAGAGGGTGCTTATAAGGCCATTTCAATACAAGGAATGTAAAAAAAAAATTTTTTTTAATGAATCATGTTATAGTCCTTCATAAACCCCAGCCCCTATTAAAAATAATTGGTTTTATTTTGAAATGTTTCCACTCCTACATAATGAACTTTTAAAAAAAATAAATTTATTTATTTTATTTATTTATTTTTGGCTGTGTTGGGTCTTCCTTGCTTCTCGCGCGGGCTTTCTCTAGTTGCAGCGAGCAGGGGCTACTCTTTTTTGCGGTGCGCGGGCTTCTCATTGCGGTGGCTTCTCTCGTTGTGGAGCACGGGCTCTAGGTGGACGGGCTTCAGTAGTTGAGGCATGTGGGCTCAGTAGTTGTGGCTCACGGGCTCTAGAGCACAGGCTCAGTAGTTGTGGCGCATGGGCTCAGCTGCTCCACAGCATGTGGGATCTTCCTGGACCAGGGCTCGAACCCGTGTCTCCTGCATTGGCAGGCGGATTCTCAACCACTGTGCCACCAGGGAAGTCCCATAATGAACCTTTAACAAAGTAATTTTATGGTACTTGAACTAGATCAATTAATTCTGATCAATACCAATGAAAGTGAGTTTGCCCAATATGGCAGCAACATAACAGGATGCCCATTGCTGCTGGAATCAGTGAAGGCTGAACATAGTTCACCTTTGTGACTACAATCAATTTCTCAGAGAACCAATCAAGATAAAATCATTTACTTTCTTTCTTGTCTCTAGTAGTTTTCTGATACTGAAGTTTCAATTTCTCAAAATGTTCATTTTGCCTGTTAAAAACACCCATAAATTTTAAAGCTTAAGGTGAAAAAGAAAATCTAACACAACAACATGTAACTGGATCTAATCTATTTTATTACTTTTTTTTTGCTTATGGGAAAAGCCAGGAGATTTAAGAAATCTACCTAAGAGATTAACCAGACATCCCCTCTCTAGTCTCTGATACATCAGAGAGATCTATAACTCCCATCTGGTTATAATAAGAAAAAAAAGTTAAAAATCTAGGGTTTTATTGTTACTTTAAAGAATCAAATTCTTTATTTGAAAATAGAAAACTGAAAGCCAATTTAGGGAGGAAGTCTAAGATCCCCTGGAGCAAATGTGAGTTTCTTTCAGCTTGGACATGATAATAAGCCATGTTATCTGAAAGGCAGAAACACTTTTTTCCTTTAGAGAAACCAAGACCATGACCAAGCACCTCTCAGCTCAGGCCTGCCATCCTGCCCGGCAGTCTGGAATTTACCTCTCCTGTGGCCACTCTGGTTTTCTTCAAACTTCAACATCTGAAATTGGCTTGGAAGACTACATATGAGGACATCTGTATTTTGCTTTTTTAAGAGAAATTTCCCACGTTGCCCAGGGAACAATTATCTAGTCTTTAAGTTTTGCTGATTATATCTGAGGTTGATGCTTTTGCAGGAGCCTGTGTACTTGGCCATGTTTCCATTTTGTATATTGCTTATGCTGAAATACTTAGTCTATTATCACTAATTTATTCATCTTAGAATATAAGTGACCAAAATCAAGTTAAATTATTACCTCTCTAAGAGGTTTACAAATTGAGGAGGGAACAGTCATTCATTCTTTAAAAGTATTTGAGAACCTATAGTTCAACCAAAGACCAAAAGATGAAAACGCAATGGTAAAATATCAATATACAATATTGCAGGTCTCCCTACATCTATGGAGAAGAAATTCTAGAATAAGAATCATGAGAATGGAGGGCACAAAATAATCAGTGAATTAAGAGGAGGAAAATGATACAGGTTTTCAGACTCAAAACAGCTTTGCTCTTAGTGACTTTATGATGAGATTTCTAAAACTCCAAGACTGAAAGGGCCAAAAATTCTCAAAGCTTTCTTTGGGAAAGCAACAGTTTACTTACAAAAACATAAGAATTAGGTAGGAAATCCATACAACAATAACCTTAAAGTTCTGAAAGTAAAGTGTTTTGAAACTAGAATTTTATTTCCGGCCAATGTTGACTTAAGTATGAGAGACATTTTCAGACCTGCAAGGACTCAGAAAATTTTTCCCCTGCAAACTTCTATTAAAAAATTAAAGAGACTGTACTTCAGCAAAATAATGAATCCAAGAGAAATTTTATAATACAAGAAAGAGCAGTAAACAGGAAAAAATAAAAAATAGAGTTAAGATATAGTGAAGGGTAAATAATTGTCAGTTGTTTAAATGAATTAATGAATGATAATCTGGAACTAAAATTGCATTGGATCTCAGTGCAGAAGAAGGTTGGAAGAGGTCGAATAGAGAAGTAAATGTGTATTAAGAACCCAGATAGGGCTCCCCTGGTGGCGCAGTGGTTGAGAGTCCGCCTGCCGATGCAGGGGACACGGGTTCGTGCCCCGGTCCGGGAAGATCCCACATGCCGTGGAGTGGCTAGGCCCGTGAGCCATGGCCACTGAGCCTGCGCGTCTGGAGCCTGTGCTCCGCAACGGGAGAGGCCACAACAGTGAGAGGCCCACACACCACAAAAAAAAAAAAAAAAAAAAAAAAAGAACCCAGATAGACATATTAAAAAATACTTTTCCCAAATGGCATCATTAGCCAATTCAAAATTTCAGAGTAATAATATTTCCACTTATAATGGCAGAAAAGTTATGCAATAACTAAAAATAAACCTAAGAAATATGAAAGACATATATCACCTCTACTGAAAATTACAAAAGAAAACTTAAAAAGGTGGAGAAGTGTACTGTGTCTTTCTGGATAGAAAGTCACTAACATGATAATTAATTGTCCCTAAATTAAATGATAATTTTAATGAAATCTCAGCCAAAATTCTAACAAGTCTTTGACTACATGTGTGATGTAAGTGTGTCAGTGAATTTTCTAAGTGAATGAATGCAGTATTAATTTTGATAGACATTGTTAAATGCTTTCCAAGGGCATAACAGTTGCGGAGAATATCTGTTTTTCCAGGTCTCCTCTGTTTACGTTTACTATCAACTTAAAAAAAGAAAAACAAAAAAAAAAACTCTTTGCTAATTCTAATAAAGTATAAATGACCTCATTGTGATTTTAATTTTATTTATTACATATTAGGATGATCATGGCATAATTATAACAAAAAATTGGAAACATCCTAAACATACATTAATATGTGAATGAAGTAAATAAATTGTGTTATATCCATAAAGTGGAACACATATGGAGGAAAGGTAACATAGAGCTGGGTGGGCAGATAAGGAATATTCTTCAAAATATGTTAAGTTGGAAAAAACAAGGTATAAAACACTATTTATAGTATATGCCCAATTATGTGACTATCTATATTTTATATGTATGTGTGTGTTAGATGTATAAATAGATTAGAAATATATATATATATATATACACACACACACAAGCACACACACTTGGAATATTTCTAGGAAACAAAGATT
The DNA here is from genome assembly GCF_002837175.3 of Physeter macrocephalus. Lineage (NCBI taxonomy): Eukaryota > Metazoa > Chordata > Mammalia > Artiodactyla > Physeteridae > Physeter > Physeter macrocephalus. The sequence goes on from NC_041222.1 coordinate 85,536,236, forward strand.
TTTACAAAGTGGTTGCCACTGGAAAGGGGGACTAGAGTAATGGGGACAATTACTTTTTTTTTTTTACCCTTTGGTACTTTTTAAATTGGGTTAATAAATAATTAACTGAAATGTATCATAATACAAAAATTCTACCTAAATATTAGCTGATTGAAAAAATGTCCAATAATAGGTAAGAATAATAATAGGCACAGATATTTTGAAAAAGAGGCAATGAATGGCAATTTGCTCTGTTAGTATTAAACTGAACTACAAAACTATTGAAAATAACATGGAGTAGAACGGGTGTTGGAATAAATAAATCAATAAATGGAACAAAATAGAGAGTACAGAAACAGAGCCATGTTTGTTTGAAAATGTAGTATATTTATTAATTCATTCTGCATGTTTGTTGAATGATAGGTATCTTGCATAAGATAACAACCAAAATATTCAAAATCCTTGAGTTCACAGTGGTTGCAGTCTACAGAGAGAGAAAATTAGCCAAAATAGAAAAGTAAATGGTTCAAAATTTAGTGAAGCACAGTCAGGCCAACAGATCAGGAGATGACTGCCGTTGAAAAGATTATTTGTTACTCACAGATCTCGAAAGGAGGGGGGCATGCCACACTATGCAGGCTACATGGGAAAGCACCAGGGTTTGTCAGCAGGCAGGAGTGAGGTTCCAGAACTGTTGGCAAGAGCCTTTATTGCAGTTTGCACAGAAGGAATGGGTAAGGCAGGGCAGGCAGGTTTAGGATGGCTAGTCTGAATAATTTCAGTGGGTTCTGGGACAGAGCGGCTGTCCCTCGTTGTCTGGCACCTGGCCCTATAGTGATTAGGGCAGGTAGACAGCAGCCTGGAGTATGAGAGTTGGATAGAGGAGGTGGGCGGGGTGAGGTCTTTGCACTGGCTGGTGTATTTGAAATGCATGGTCTTGGGTGAATTGTTTACTATCTCTAGTATTTGGTTAACCTTAGCAGCGTCAGCAAGGTTCCAGATGTCAGGGCAACAGAATACAAAAAATAAAAGACAAGGTTAAACATAGTATATAAGAGGGTGGGAAGTACTATAAAAAATTGGGAGGAGAAAGGAAACAACAGGGGTGGGTGTGCATTTTTAATAGGGTGGTGTGCATGGCCTTCCCTGGTCAGAAGATGTTGTACAAAAACATGAAGGAGGAGAGAGAGTACACTGAGCAGATGTTTGGGAGCAGAGCATTCCAGGACATGGGAGAGAGAATGAATTATTCAGTAAGTGGTTTTGGAACAAATGCATATCTCTTTGGAATATATACATAACCTTAAATTTCTAGTGCACACAAAATACACACACAAAAATAAATTCCGAATGGATTAAGGAACTAAATGTAGTGAGTTCCAGTTAAAGATAGTAAACTGAGTACCTCCATTTACATTTGCTCCTTCCCCCAATCTCAATAAAATCATGGGAAGGGATTTTTGAAGACATAAACCTACAAAGGGAACAGGAAAAGAGGCAACGACAAATGGTATGGAAGCTAGAAAGCAGAGTGATGACTAGAAATGGACTTAGCAGAACTTGGAAAGCTGAATTATAAGCCAGCAGTAGGAAAATCCTGATTTACAGTACAAAATCCCCAAAGGCTCAGAAACTGGAAGCATCCTGGATCTCAGGAGGAAAGGAGAGGAGTGAGCTATAAATTAGATGATTGCTTTCAAACCTGTTTAATAAGCTGTTGGACACTCAGATCCTATCCACTGCTCCTCATGCGTGGAAACTTCTCCCCCTCTCTAACAGAATGCTGGAGGTTTGTTCTCTGGAGAAGGTAAAGCAAAATGTATCCACTTTGGTGGAATCCAGCTGCTGTGACCGGAGACTCTTGCCATTCTTCCCCAGTGTAGCCTCAGGATTCTGGAGCCAGGGTTTAATCCTCCAGGAAGAAGACTGAAAGTGTATTTTTTGGTGAGTTTGAGCCAACCCAATAGGAGTGACCTAACTTCATTAGAAACAGGGACTCCCCCCACAGTGAAGCCCACTGAGCACAAGGGACTTACACATCAGCAAACAGCCAAGAGTCACAGACACTTGAAGAAACCCACCCGGTAAATGACAGGGATGGAAGCCGACAAATTGGGAGGATTCAGAGGCTGTGCAGGAAACAGAAAGCTTTTAAAAAGCATCAGTATTCTCAGATCGCTGAGAGAAAATATTCTATCTTGGGAACAATCAATAACAAAGAAACAGCTAGAGAACCATAAATTAAAAATGGGATATCAGAAAAATCACACTGGATTGATGTATTTGAAAACATTAAAATTATGAACTTCTGTTTATCAAAGCACACCATCACAGGTGTGAAAAGGCAAGCCACAGAATGACAGAAAATCTTTGCAATTTTATCAAGAGCAAAACTCTTGTATCCAGAATATATAGAGAACCTCTACAAATAAATAAGAAAAAAGTTAGAAAACCAATAGAAAATCAGGCAAAGGGTCTGAACAATCAATCACTTTGCAAAAGAGAGTACTCAAATGGGTATGAAAAGATGCATAACTTCAGGAAAAAAAAAAAAAGAAAACAAATTAAAACCACAATGATGTGCCATCCACCAGAATGGCTAAAATGAATTACACACATTCCAAGTATCAGTGACAACGTAAAGCAACTGGAGCTCTCAGACGCTGCTGAAGGGAATGTCAATTGGTAAAACCCCTTTGGAAAACTGGTTAGCAACGTCTACTAATGCTGAAAATATGAATGCCCTATGACCCAATAATTCTACTCCTAGGCATATATCCACCAGAAATACATACATATGTGCACCAAAAGACATGTACGAGAATGATCACAGCAGCACTGTCCGTAAAAACTGGAAACAGGGGCTTCCCTGGTGGCACAGTGGTTGCGAGTCCGCCTGCCGATGCAGGGGACGCGGGTTCGTGCCCCGGTCCGGGAGGATCCCACATGCCGCGGAGCGGTTGGGCCCGTGAGCCATGGCCGCTGAGCCTGCGCGTCCGGACCCTGTGCTCCGCAACGGGAGAGGCCACAACAGTGAGAGGCCCGCATACCGCAAAAAAAACCCAAAAAACTGGAAACAATTGTCTATCAGCAGTGTAAAATGGGCAAATAAATTGTAGCACATTCTTACAATGGAATACCATGCAGAAATGAGAATGTACACAGGATAAATGAATTGCATAAACATAGTGGTGAGTGAAAGAAGCCAGACACAAAATAATATGATTCTGTGTGCTTTCGTTTATGTGAAGTACATAACAGGCAAAACTAATCTGTAATGTTTGAAATAAAGGATAGTCGTTTCCCTTAGGAAGGGTAGTGAGTGAGCAAGGCACAAGGGAGGCATCTGCAGTGCTGGTAATGTTATTTCCAGAGCTAAGTGCTGGCTACACAAGTGTTTCCACTTGGTGAAAAGTTATAGAGTTGGATACTTTTTATATTTGCACTTTTCTATTGGGATAAAATACTTCAATAAAAAGTTACTTTATAAAACTTACTGGAAAGTTTGTAAGATGAAGATATAGCACTCTTTCAGAAAGTAGAACACAATAACCATAAATTAAAAATAGGAAGAAATATTATTACCAAAAAGGCAAGAAACAACAAGTGTTGGTGAAGATGTGGAGAAAGAGGAACTCCTGTGCACTGTTGGTGGGACTGTAAATCGATGCAGCCACTATGAAAAACAGTATGGAGTTTCCTCAAAAAACTAAAAATGGAACTACCATATGATCCAGAAATTCCATGTATGGGTGTTTATCTGAAAAAAAACAAAAACACTAACTCAAAAAGATATATGCACCTCCAGGTTCATTGCAGCATTATTTACAGTCGTCAAGATATGAAACAACCTAACTGTCCACCAACTGATGAATGGAGACACAAACACACACCCACACACTGGAATATTATTCAGCTATAAAAAAAAGAATGAAATCTTGCCATTTGCGATAACATAGATGGACCTCAAAGGTATTATGCCAAATGAAATAAGTCAGACAAAGACAAATACTGTATGATGTCACTTATATGTGAAATCTAAAAAGCAAACAAACAAACCCTCAAACTGAACTCACAGATACAGAGAACATATTGGTTGTTGCCAGAGTTGCGGACTAGAAGTTGGGTGAAATGGGTGAAGAAGGTCAAGAGGTACAAATTTTCAATTGTGAAATAATGAAGCCCTGGGGATGTAATGTACAGCATATGGTATTTATAGTTAATAATATTGGACTCTAACAAACAGTCTAACTTTACATCTAAAGGAGCTAGAAAAAGAACAAACAGAACCCAAAGTTAGTAGAAGGAAGGAAATAATAAAGTTCAGAGTGGATGAAATAGAGACTAAGAACTGGCTCTTTGAGGACTTCCCTGGTGGCACAGTGGTTAGGAATCCACCTGCCAATGCAGGGGACACGGGTTCGATCCCTGGTCCGGGAAGATCCCACATGCCGCAGAGCAACTAAGTCCATGTGCCACAACTACTGAGCCTGCGCTCTACAGCCCATGAGCCACAACTACTGAAGCCCCTGAACCTAGAGCCCATGCTCCACAACAAGAGAAGCCACCGCAATGAGAAGCCCGCACACTGCAACAAAGAGTAGCCCCTGCTCGCCACAACTAGAGAAAGCCCACGTGCAGCAACGAAGACCCAAAACAGCCAATAAATAAATAAATTACAAATTCTTTAAAAAAAAAAATTAAAAGTAGAGCTACCATATAACCCAGCTGTTCCACTTCTGGCTGTTTATCCAAAGAATGTGAAAACACTGGTTTAAAAGATATATGCACCCCTGTGTTCACTGCAGCATTATTCACAATAGCTAAGATATGGAAATAGCCTAAATGTCCATCAATGGATGAATGGATAAAGGAGATATGGTGTGTGTATATATATATATATATATATATATAATCTTTTAAAATTTTTAAAAATATGTATTTTGATTTTAAAAATTAAAACTAAGTTTTTCTTCAAAAAGAAATCTCCAGTCTCTTTCACTGAAGAATGCTATCAACTGTTTAAAGAAGAATCAACACCAACAATACACAATCTCTTCCTGAAAACATAAGGAGGGAGAATATTTTCCCATCTCACTTTATGAGACCAGCATTACAGTGACACCAACACCAGACAAAATACAAAAAAGGGAAACTAGAGACCAAGAGCCCTCATGAACAGAGACATAAAAATCCTCTAAGAATATTAGCAAATAGAATTCAGCAATATTGAAAAGGAATTACACACCATGACCAAATGGGGTTTATTCTAGGGACTAAAAGCTAGTTCAATATGCAAAAATCCGTCAGTATCATCCACCATATTAACATAATGAAGAATAAATTTCACATGATTGGGCTTCCCTGGTGGCACAGTGGTTGAGAGTCCGCCTGCCGATGCAGGGGACACGGGTTCGTGCCCCGGTCGGGGAAGATCCCACGTGCCGCGGAGCGGCTGGGCCCGTGCGCCGTGGCCGCTGAGCCTGCGCGTCCGGAGCCTGTGCTCCGCAACGGGAGAGGCTGCGGCAGTGAGAGGCCTGCGTACAGCAAAAAAAAAAAAAAAAATTTCACATGATTTTATCAATTGATGCAGAAAAACAGGATCCATTCATGATTTTTAAAATTCTCAGAAAACTAGGAATAGAGAGGAACTTCCTCAACTTGATAAAGAACACCTGCCAAAAGCTTACAGCTAATATCTACATAATGGTGAAGACAGAATGTTTTTCCCCTACCACTGGGAATAAGACAGTGATGCCCACTCTCGCCACTACTATCCCACATAGTGCTGGGAGTTCTAGCCAGAGCGAAAGGCAAGAAGGGGAAATAAATGGCATACAGTTACAGACGAGTCTCATTTTGCAGGAGTTAATGTTCGATAAAGTTGCCGTGAGCACTGAGTTAGCAAATACCGATACATAGCTCCTCGGGGAAATACAGGGTTAGGTTCCTGTGAGTCACTCCATTGTCATTAACCCAAACACGATTTGCATTATATAGGTTTGTTTGCCATTGTCCTTGTAAATCAAGCCTGTCTCATCAGCGTTGAAAACATGTTCTTCCACATAACCTTTTTCCTGTATATTTAACAGGTATTTTTCCAATCCTTTCCCAGAAGAATTTATCCTCAGAAGCTGCCTCACCTGCGAGTTTAACATTTTCACACTGTCTCATACGTGTGAGCTGGCCAGTGCATCTGAGAAGGGTTTATGTTTTCCTGGCACGGGGCAATGTGACCATCAATTGCTTCGGCTTTCCTCACAACCAGTCTGTCACTATGCATTCCTTTGTCAGTTGTCATCTCATGAATCCACAAATTTAAGTGCTTTTCCATAGTTTCTTCATGCCCTAGAGATGTTACTTTAGCACTTTCCACAGCAGCCTCACCTACAGTTTGGCAAATGTCTTCTTCCTTTTTCCGTATGTACCGTATTGTTCATTCATTGACATTGAACTCATGTCCAACAGCACCATAACTCACACCTGGATGAAGCTTATCTTATGCACATGTTTTCTTCTAATGCACATCACGGCATTCTTGTGCTTAGGAACATTAGATAGCATTTCAGCACTACATTTGGGGCTCTTTTAAACAGTGAAACAGCCAACAAAAAGCACAAAGATGTGAAAAATGTGGCACTACACAGACCATGAAAAGGACACTTGTTTACAAGAAGGCAGAGCATCGCTTTGTTCAACCTCAGCTGGGAATGGGTGCACCACGGAGCTGACATTTTTCACTGTCTTGTGAGTGTTCACAAATGACCACAAAAGCACCATGTGTATTGTTTTGGGGTTGAAAAATAAATTTTAGCGAGTAGGTAAATTTGCAAACATAGAACACATGAGTAGTGAAGATCAACTGTATTTGCAAAACACATATGTGACAAAGGATTCATATCTAGAATAGATAAAGAACTCTCAAAACTCAACATTAAAAGTATAAATAATCCAATTAAAAAATGATCAAAAGACACGAAGAAACAGTCACTGGAGAGGATATAGAGATGACAGATTAAGCACATGAAAAGACGTTCAACATCACTAGCCATCAGGGAAATTAAAACCACAAGGAGCTATCACAAGACACCTATCAGAACAGCTAAGATAATAAGTAATGAAAGACCACGGGCTGGTGAGAATGAGGATGGATCTCTCACACACAGCTGGTGGAATGTACAGGTTATCACCACTTTAGAAAATAGTACGGCAGTTTCCTAAAAAACTAAGCATACACTTACCATATGACCCAGCACTTGTAGTCCCAAGCATTTATCCTAGAGAAATGAAAACTTATATGTCTACGCAAAACCTGTCCATGAATGTCACAGCAGCTTCACTTGTAATAGCTTAAAATTAGAAACAACCAAAATGTCCCTGAAAGGGTGAATGGTTAAACAAACTGTGGTCCATCTGTACCATGGACTACTACCCAGCAATAAAAAGGCAGGAACTATCAATGCACATATCCACTTGGATGGATCTCAAGGGCATTATGCTGAGTAAAAAAGCTAATCTCAAAAGGTCAGACACTGTATGACCCTACTACAGAACATTCTCAAAATGAGAAATTATAGAGCTACAGAATACATTAGTGTGCCAGGGTCAAGGTTCATGGGGTAAAGGGTGTGGGTGGGACTACGAAAAGGCAGCAGGAGGGAGATCTTTGTTGTGATGCCACAATTCTGTATCTTGGTTGTGATGGTGGTTATAGGAATCGGCATAAGTGATAGAGCAACACAGAACTGTGCACACAAACTCTAGCAATGTCAGTTTCCTGATTATGATAATTGAACTATAGTTTTGAAAAACGTCACCTTGGAGAAAACTGGGTAAAGGTATAAAGGGGTCTCTCTGTACTATTTTTGCAACTTCCTGTGAATCTATAATTATTTCACAGTAAAAAGTTAAAAAAAAAATTAAAGACATGCAACAGCTTGGAAAAAAGTGTTTTCAACAGAAATGAAAAGCGAAGGGTTAATAACAGTGAGTATAAAAATAACTTCTACAAATCAAAAGTAAAAGACAGACTAAGATAAATGGGCAAAACATGGGAATAAGGAAGTTCACAGTAGAGGACATACAACGACTAATCAACTGAAGGGGCACCATGCTTTAGACGGAGAGTGTGTGGTGGCGATCAGAATGAAAGGGGAGCCCTCGCTGGCCAGCCACCCACATCTTGCTATCTATCCTGGAGGGAAAAAGTCACATAGATGAACAAAGCCGTGAACACAGATGTTCACGTGGGCTCTGAGTCAAGCTGCGTCTGCTGCGATCCACCTGGAAGTTTTGGCTCCATGAGCCAGTAAGTCCCCTTCTTTGTTGGTTAGGCCTATCGTCCCTACCCATGAAGGGATTTAGTCTTTGTTGCTTGGTATATCTCTGCCACTGGACCAAGGCCCACTGAGGCCAGAGTGAGGTCCTGCTCATCTTCTCAATTCCACTCCTGGCAAAATAGGACATGTGAAGCCTCAGAAAATACCTGCTGGCTGACTCGATTCACTACTCCAGGATGGCATTGGTAAATACATAGCTGCTCTCAGCTATCAGATAATGAATTTGGCTTCTTCTCGCCTTCAAGGTAACTGCACCATGACCCACTGGATCACAGAAACGTCGCTGTGTCTGATGAAATTCTCTTCTTGGCTTCTACAAAACATTAAAAAAATAAACAAACAACACCAAATTTAAGGCACACTGTTTCCTCTTGCATCACTGTGTATTTTTAGTGTGGGCAACAACTGCAGGATTAGTGTTTGCCTTTTCAATCTGCAGGAGCGCCTGTAGGCTTCGCTAAACCCACGGGAATACATTATGACCTTTGGAGTCAAGGTGCATTGGCAGGGTCAAGAACACAAAAGCAGAGCTGCGAATGGGGTCCGCCTGAGGGTGGGGCCAGTTGCTGGCCCTGTGACCAGTGTACGGAATGGGTCCACAGCCACCAGGGGAGGGCAGGGAGCTGGCCAGCATGGATGTCCACCTTACAGAGGTGCTCTGGTCACCTACTGCTGTGCAACAAACCACCCTAAAACGTAGAGGCTTAAAAAAAAATCGTCGGTTTATTAAAGTGTAATTTTGTGGGTTAGGCTTTGGGGCGCGTCTCAGTGGAGCCATTTGCCTTGCAGCCTTGACAGGGTCTGTGCCGTGGAGTCCAATTGCTGGACGGGCTGGTCCAGAGGGTGTAAAATGGCCTCCCTCACGTGCTTCATGCTAGAAGGTGGGGTTCAGCGGATCCTTCTCCGTGAGGTCATGTGGTCCCCAGCAGGGTGGTGTAGCTCCCCACAGTGCACTTCAGGACTCCTGGAGCCCGGAGTGGCCCTACCAACCCTCTCACGTGCCACAGCTTTAATTCACTCACCCTTTATTGGCCAAAGCACTCCCAGGCTGGCCCAGGTTCCAGGAAACAAATCCACCTCTCCATGGGAGAGTGTTACAGTATCTACAGTCACCATGAGTTCGCCATATGGAGGATATCATTAAATAGTCAAGGTTGGGCAGACACTAATAGGAAGCCCCTAAATGGCCAAGTGAGTTTATTCTACTGGGTACTTCTTGAACATTCCTACCAAGGTACTCCTACTGACAGCAAGCCCACCTGCAGATGGGAATAAACCAGAAGCCATAAGTGAGAAATGCACTTGAAAATTCACATGGTAATTATTTCCCACAACAATAAAGATGTTTGGGGACCTCCCTGGTGGTCCAGTGGGTAAGGCTCTGCACTCCCAATGCAGGGGTCCCGGGTTCAATCCCTGGTCAGGGAACTAGATCTCCGCATGCCGCAACTAAAAAGATCCCGCATGCTGCAACGAAGATCCCGCATATGGCAATGAAGATCCTGTGTGCAGCAACTAAGACCCGGTGCAACCAAAATTAATTAATTAATATTTTTTTTAAAACCAATAAAGATGTTTGTTTTAGAAGAGAAGCAATGTTTTAAGAGCTTGCCACTGCGTAGATTCAGTGTCTCAGAGGCTCGTGCTCACCATGCCCCCAGTCAGCCCAGGGTTTTCATGCACTTCTGCCTCAGGTGGGAGCACAGCGGGGGATGCAAATGGAGTCCTTGCAGTGCTGGCTGCAAGATTTTAGGGATGTTACTCGGACAACGACGTGCCAAGTAGATGGACCAGACAGCCAGGAGACTACTTGCAGACATGTTACTGTGTATTCATAAAGTGTTACATTTTTATCTCTATTTTTCCTGATTATACAACTGATATATGTGCATTAAGCATTTCCAAACAACTTTTAAAAGCATAAGAAAAAACCCTGAAACCCTACCAAACTGAAATAATCACATGACATGTTGGTTTCCCTCTCTGTGTGTAGATCTCTATACATGTGCACACACATATTTTACTTTTCAAAAATGGAATCATATCCTAGTTGCTGTTTCTACCATAGACAACTTCCCTTTTACTGGCCATTTTTGGGGTCCCCTGCAGGTCTCATGTACACACAGATGCAGAGCTGTGGGGTGACATGGGGGGGTGTAGCTGCTGCAGCCACACGCCAGATGTTAACTACCCTCCCTGCCTTTCCTGCCATCTCCCTCCACACTGCAGTCTCAGGGTTCTATTGGGTGGATTCTCCCCATGCAGCCCCTGGACTTGCATTTCGGCCTATAGCTGTCAGCTGCTTCTCCTCCAGCAAAACCTGTGATTTATATTCCAGCTTCAAAAAATAAATAGAAATTTCTGGATCTACTGGTAACGTTCCCTCCCATTCTCTTCTCTTTCAGTGGACTTTTCTTTCCTACAACATCATTTTTTCAAGCATTGCTATACCCTGAATCATTTCAGTAACAAGGTCTAGGTGTGGTGTGTAGGACAGTGGTTCCCAAACATTGCACCATGATGGGCCAAGAACCAAGGAAAGAGGCCTCAGAAGGAACCAACCAGACCGGCACCTTGATCTCTGACTTCCAGCTTCAGAACTGTGAGAAAATGAACCTCTGTTGTTTGAGCCACCTATAATGTGGGCAACCCTAGCAAACTGACACATGACTCTACTCAAGTGTACTTTACAGAGCCCTCAGAACTTCGGGGCTGGGGCCTCAACCCTGAGACATTTAAGCCTCTGATAGGGAGATCAGCCTTCCTGATGACAGTGACTTAATGGGTGGGCAAAGCCCCAGCTAACCAGTGCTTGCCTTTGCTTGTATTGTAGGTATAACGCTTTTGCATAAATAATACTTGAAAACACTTATTGCTGATAGGGCAAAGTAGATTGTATATAGATGGGTACAGTTCATTATTTTAACCTTGAAATAAACCATGTTCTGAATTAGAAGCTTTGCAGGACTTCTGCTCTTTAGAGGATCTTGTTATGGGTTGTTTCTCAGATTCCCACTAACCTTAGCTACACAGATCCACAAGTGGATGTTGGGCTCTGCAAGAGTTTTTTCTTTTTTTTTTAACTGGGGTATAGTTGCTTTACAATGTTGTATTAGTTTCTGCTATACAGAGAAGTAAATCAGCTATATGTATACATATATCCCCTTTTCTTTGGATTTCCTTCCCATTTAGGTCACCACAGAGCACTAAGTAGAGTTCCCTGTGCTATACAGCAGGTTCTCATTAGTTATCTATTTTATACATAGTAGTGTATATATGTCAATCCCAATGAATAAAGAAGATGTGGTACATATATACAATGGACTGTTTACTCAGCCATAAAAAGGAATGAAATTGGGTCATTTGTAGAGACATGGAAGGACCTAGAGACCATCATACAGAGTGAAGTAAGTCAGAAAGAGAAAAACAAATATCGTATATTAACACATATATGTGGAATTTAGAAAAATGGTACAGATGAACCTATTTGCAAAACAGAAATAGAGACAGACGTAGAGAACAAATGTATGGACACCAAGGGGGGAAAGGGAGGGTGGGTTGGACTGGGAAATTGGGAGTTTTTCTTAAGTCCTTCAGCTTGGCACTGAAACAATTTAAGTGAACCTATGTCACCCCTGGCCAGTTGGCACATAATCAGTGCCAAAAAGCTGGTGGAATGAACCATAGGAATTGCAAGAGCTTCAGTTGAAGGAAGACCATATAGAAACCATGACAGAGACAGGAGGGCAGCACCGGTGGGACTGCTGAGTGTACAAGCATCTGGCATAGGTGAGCCCGTGAGGTGTGGTCGAGGACTGCCCAGAGGCAGGAGAGTTGAAAGATGGCAGTAATCCTGATGACATGAAGGAGTGAGGAAAGGATGGCACAGAGATGTACCCTTAACTCCTTGAGGCCCTGAAGCACACTCCACCCAAAGCCCCAGTGAAGGACATCAGAGATGGGGTGCTTTACACAGTGTTGGCATCAACAAGCACTCTGATAAAGAGAAGCTCTACCAGGCTGGAAGGCAGCCTGACTGCACTGCTGCATCAAAGGATCCCGCAGTAGAAGTAAGAGGGTCTCACCACCTGTTACAGAGTACTGGGCTGGCTGAAAACACCTGAAGTTCACGTTGTTGAACCAGAGAGGCTGCTGCACTGCTGGAAACTGAAGCTGTGTGGCTGACAGGGTCTTGGTGTCAGGCCTGAGTCTCTGAGGTGGGAGAGCCGAGTTCAGGACATTGGACCACCAAAGACATCCAGGCCCCATGTAATAAAAAAGAGCTCTCCCATCTCAACACTAAGACCCAGCTCCACTCAATGACAAGCAAGCTCCAGTGCTGGACACCCCATGCCAAACAACTAGTAAGACAGGAACACAACCCCACCCATTAGCAGAAAGGCTGCCTAAAATCACAATAAGTTCACAGACACCCCAAAACACACCACCAGATGCGGTCCTGTCCACCAGAAAGACAAGATCCACCCTCATCCACCAGAACACAGGCACCAGTCTGCTCCACCAGGAAGCCTACACAACCCACTGAACCAACCTTACCCACTGGGGGAAAACACCAAAAACAATGGGAATGAAGAACTTGCAGCCTGTGAAAAGGAGACCCAAAACACAGTAAGTTAAGCAAAATATGAAGACAGAGAAATACGCAGCAGATGAAGGAGCGAAGTAAAAACCTACCAGACCAAACGAATGAAGAAGAAATAGGCAGTCTACCTGAAAAAGAACTCAGAGTAATGATACTAAAGATAATCCAAAATCTTGGAAACAGAATGGAGAAAATACAAGAAACCCTGGAAGATAAAAGAGTGGAAATAACTACTGCAGAGCAGAATAAAGAAAAAAGAATGAAAATAATTGAGGACAGTCTCAGAGACGTCTGGGACATTAAACACACCGACATTCGAATAATAGGGGTCCCAGAAGAAGAAGAGGAAAAAAAAGGGACAGAAAAAATACTTGAAGAGATTACAGATGAAAACTTCCCTAATATGGGAAAGGAAAGAGTTAATCAAGTCCAGGAAGCACAGAGTCCCATACAGGATAAATCCAAGGAGAAACGTGCCAAGACACATATTAATCAAACTATCAAATATTAAATACAAAGAAAAAACGTTAAAAGCAACAAGGGAAAAATAACAAATAACATACAAGGGAATCCCCATAAGGTTAACAGCTAATTTTTCAGCAGAAACTCTGCAAGCTAGAAGGGCGTGGCAAGTGATGAAAGGGAAAAACCTACAATCAAGATTACTCTACCCAGCAAAGATCTCATTCAGATTTGTTGGAGAAATTAAAACCTTTACAGACAAGCAAAAGCTAAGAGAAATCAACAACACCAAACCAGTTTTACAACAAATGCTAGAGGAACTTCTCCAGGCAGGAAACACAAGAGAAGAAAAGACCTACAATAACAAACCCAAAACAATTAAGAAAATGGTAAAAACCATATACATATGGATAATTACCTTAAATGTAAATGGATTAAATGCTCCCACCAAAAGACACAGACTGGCTGAATGGATACAAAAACAAGACCCATATATATGCTGTCTACAAGAGACCCACTTCAGACCTAGGGACACATACAGACTGAAAGTGAGGGGATGGAAAAAGATATTCCATGCAAATGGAAATCAAAAGAAAGCTGGAGTAGCAATTCTCATATCAGACAAAATAGACTTTAAAATAAAGACTATTACAAGAGACAAAGAAGGACACTACATAATGATCAAGGGATCAATCCAAGAGGAAGATATAACAATTGTAAATATTATACACCCAACATAGGAGCACCCCAATACATAAGGCAAATGCTAACAGCCATAAAAGGGGAAAGCGACAGTAACACAATCATAGTATGGAACTTTAACCCTCCACTTTCACCAATGGACAGAACAACCAAAATGAAAATAAATAAGTAAACACAAGCTTTAAATGACAAATTAAACAAGATGGACTTAATTGATGTTTATAGGGCATTCTATCTAAAAACAACAGAATACACTTTCTTCTCAAGTGCCCATGGAACATTGTCAAGTATCTTTTCCAACCACAATGCTATGAGACTAGATAGCAATTACAGGAAAAAAAAGTGTAAAAAATACAAACACATGGAGAATAAACAATACACTACTAAATAATCAAGAGATCACTGAAGAAATCAAAGAGGGAAAAAAAATACCTAGAAACAAATGACAATGAAAACACGATGACAGAAAACCTATGGAATGCAGCAAAAGCAGTTCTAAGAAGGAAGTTTATAGCGATACAATCCTACCTCAAGAAACAAGAAACATCTCAAATAAACAACCTAACCTTACAACTAAAGCAATTAGAGAAAGAAGAACAAAAAACCCCCAAAGTTAGCAGAAGGAAAGAAATCATAAAGATCAGATTAGAAATAAATGAAAAAGAAATGAAGGACACAGTACCAAAGATCAATAACACTAAAAGCTGGTTCTTTGAGAAGGTAAACAAAATTGATAAACCATTAGTCCGTCTCATCAAGAAAAAAAGGGAAAAGACTCAAATCAACAGAATTAGAAATGAAAAAGTCGAAGTAACAACTGACACTGCAGAAATACAAAGGAACATGAGAGATTAATACAAGCAACTATATGGCAGTAAAATGGGCAACCTGGAAGAAATGGACAAATTCTTAGAAAAGCACAACCTTCTGAGACTGATCCAGGACGAAATAGAAAATATGAACAGATCAAGCACAAGTGCTGGAATGCAAGGATTCTTCAATATATGCAAATCAGTCAATGTGATACACCATAATAACAAATTGGAGGATAAAAACCATATGATTATCTCAATAGATGCAGAAAAAGCTTTCACAAAATACAACACCCATTTATGATAAAAACCCTCCAGAATATAGGCAGAGAGGGAACTTACCTCAACATAATAAAGTCCATATATGACAAACCCACAGCCAACATCGTTCTCAGTGGTGAAAACTGAAACCATTTCCACTAAGATCAGGAATAAGACAAGGTTGTCCACTCTCACCACTATTATTCAACAAAGTTTTGGAAGTTTTAGCCACAGCAATCAGAGAGGAAA
>NC_041222.1:85553433-85597221 GCF_002837175.3 Physeter macrocephalus
ACACTACCAAATGTAAAATAGATAGTTAGTGGGAAGCAGCCTCAGGGCACAGGGAGACCAGCTCAGTGCTTTGTGACGACCTACAAGGGTGGGATAGGGCAGGTGGGAGGGATACGCAAGAGGGAAGGGATATGGGGATATATGTATATGTATAGTTGATTCACTTTGTTAGAAAGCAGAAACTAACACAACATTGTAAAGCAATTGTACTCCAATAAAGATGTTAAAAAAGATAAAAGAGAAGCTCTTCTTCCAATTGATAGCATATATGCCTGATAAACACATGCTGACAAACTGAGATCAATAGGTTGAAATATCAAAGAAATGAGTATCAGTTATCTGTCTTTCAATAGGAACAGCTCCTCTCCACCATGCTGATGGGTGAGTTTAGATAATTGCCCATTACATGTCCTCAACCTCTGGCCATATGTTGTTACATAACCAGGCTGTATACCCCACTGCCCTGGCCACAGTGCCTGGTTCAGGAGCAGTATGTGACCCAAAGCACTGGGATTTTTCAATGTGGTGACCTACAAAAAGGCCTTTGCCTTGCATCTCAGATCAAAGTTGGAAGGATGTGATGCTGGATCTGCTTGTAGCCTCATCCCTACCTCTGTGTGAAGTCAGGAAATCAAACCAAGAAGAACCAAGCAGAGATGGGAGAGAGCATCCCAAGACCTCCTCTGTCCCTGGGCCCCCCCCCCACCCTTGGATGTTCCCAGCTGTATGAGCAAAAGAATCCCTTGTTTGTGTAAGCTGCTTGAGCTGGGGATACTCACAAGTAAGTATTATAACTCACACAGTGTTTGGTATCTGGAGTTGGCTGAGGCTCATGACTGACCCTAAGATAAAGAAGGCCTGGATCCATGTGGGAAAGGGCAGGGGTGCCCCGTAAGTCAGCAGTCCTCTATGGGGCAAGATGCTGCAGAGCCTTACACTGCTCTGGTATTGAACCACTTATCTCCTGAGGCTTTATCCACAGGGCTAGATGGAACATGCCAGAATACCAGGAGGGCATTGACCCTGGCAACCTTAGCAGATGCCCTGCCCTGCCACTGGGCCTTGGTCAGGAGGAAACCAGTATAGAACCTACTAGATTTCCCAGCTCAGAATCTTTGGAAAAGGGGCTAGGCAGTGCTGTCTTTGGGGTAGCCAGGTCCCCTGAGGTGCTGTACTGGGTGTTCTCCAGGTGTCTCCCCACCTTTCCCCATCTTGCTCTGTTCATCAGGAGTTCATCTACAATCTCCTTGCATTTTGGCCCGGTTGGTATATTAGTTTTCTGTTGCTGTGTAACAAATCACCATAAACTTAGCAGCTTAAAACAACATACATTCGTTACCTCACAGCTTCCCTGGGTCAGGAGTCTGGTCACATTGTGGCCTGGCCCTCTTACTCTTAGGTCTGCAATCTAGGCATAACTGGGCTGCATGCCTTCCTGAAGTTTCGTGTCCTTTTCCAAGCTCACTGGTTGTTGCCAGAATTCAGCTCCTTGGAGTTGTAGGACCAAGGTCCCCATTTCCTTGCTGGCTGTTGACTGGGGACCATCCTTAGCATCCTCAGCTCTAGTTCTGGCCCTGTGGACCCTTCAAGAGGCTTCCTCACAGCATGGCAGCAAGAGAAACTCTCTGATGTCAGGGAGGGCTCAATTCTTTTAAAGGGCTTACCTGATTAGGTCAGTCCCACCCATAAGAAACTCCTTTGATTAATTCAAAGTCAACTGATTAGAGACCTTAATTACATACACAAAATCCCTTCACCTTTGCCAGGTAATGTACCATGCTCATTGGAGTGAGATCCCAGTATGGAGGGTCCTCAAAAAACTAAAAATGGAGTTGCCATATCATCCAGCAATTCCACTTCTGGTCATTTATCTGGACAAAACTATAATTCAAAAAGATACATACACCCCTATGTTCTATATAGCAGCACTATTTACAATAGCCAAGGCATGGAAACAACCTAAATGCCCATCAACAGAGGAATGGATAAAGAAGATGTGGTACATATATACAATGGGACAGTCCTCAACCATAAAAAAGAATGAAATAAAGCCATTTGCAGCAACATGGGTGGACCTAGATATTACCATACAAAATGAAGTACTTCAAAAAGAGGAAGACAAATACCATATGATATCACTTATATGTGAAATCTAAAATATAACACCAGTGAACTTACTACAAAACAGAAACAAACTCACAGACATAGAGAACAGACTTGTGGTTGCCAAGGGGGAGGAGAAGTGGGGGAGGGATGGATTGGGAGTTTGGGATTAGCAGAAACAGACTATTGTATATAAAATGGATAAACAACAAGGGCCTACTGTATAGCACAGGGAACTATATTCAATATCCTGTAATAAATCATAATGGAAAAGAATATGAAAAATAATACATACATACATACATACATACATATATATGTATGAATCACTTTTCTGTACACCAGAAACTAACAACTATAAACTGTAAATCAACTATACTTCAATAAAAAATAAATTAAAAACAATTTTTTTTACCCCTTCTAAAATTCCAGATTTCTGTGCCCAGGGATAAAATAACTTTGCTTAGGCACCTAGGGAAGCAAAAGTATATTTTTCACCATTTTACCAGTGTTTGCCTGAAGGCCACAGGCATGATCAAGATTTGCTGAAAGATGGGCTATGCCAAGAAGGGGAAACATATAATTTCTGGTAAGTTAAAGAAAATTGTTTATCACATTACACTGTGATATGGGAAAGGAAGGAAGGCCACATCAACTGAGCACCTAAAGTCTGCTCAGTCCTTAGCTATGCCCCTTGTCTACATTATCCCATTTAATCCTCTCAACAGCAGCTTCTGCTTTGTTTTTCTTCCTAGCACTCATCGATATCTGACAGTCTATACAGCAATTAAATAAAGTCTCCTCCTCATCACCTCGAAATGTGAGCTCATTGATGATGGAGAATCTGTTCTGCTCATTGCTATATCTCAAGCACCTAGAACTTCCTGGAACACAAAATATATGGGAAAAATATTTGTTTAAAAAATGTTATAACTTATGTATTATCAACATCATTTGAGTCTTGAGAAACTGAGACTTGGAGAAGCTACAAAACTGTCTGTGATGATTAATTTTGTGTGTCAACTTGACAAGGCTACAGTGCCCAGTTTTTTGGTCAAACACCAGTCAAGATGTCACTGTGAAGGTATCTTAAAGGTGCGATTAACATTAAAATCAGTAGACGTTGAGTAAAGCAGATGACTTTCCACATTACTGGTGGGCCCCATCCAATCAGTAGAAAATCTTAAGAGCGAAGACTGAGGTTTTCCCCCAAAAGAAGAAATTATACCTCAGACTGTAACATAGAAACCCTGCTTGAGTTTCCAGCCTGCTGCCCTAATGAATTTGGACTGAAGACTACAACCTCCACTCTTCCCTGAGTTTCCAGCCTGCCAGCCTATCCTACAGATGTCAGACTTGCCAGCCCCCGCAATTGCATGAACCAGTTCCTTAAATAAATCTCTTTATGTCTCTCTTCCCCGTTTGATAGATAGATGATAGATTGATAGATAGATGGATAGATAGATAGGCAGACAGATTAGGATAGGATAGGATAGGATAGGATATAGATAGGTATAGATATAGAGACAGAGGTATAGGTATCTTATTGGTTCTGTTTCACTGCAGAGCCCTAACACACTGTCTTAGCTCATACACCTGCTCAGTATAAGCGTAGACTAACGGCTGATAGTTATTATGTGATTTGATCCTTACAACCGTCATTCATTGTATTTTACAGGTGAGGAAACTAAGGCTCAAAGGGTAAGGACTTGGCCCAGTTCGCACAGCTAGAAAGAGTCAGGCTTTGCACATATAAGGTGTATACAATACTTGAGCCTGACATTCTTCACTGCTTGATGGTTCAGTCCCCTGAGAACAGGTGTGAGCCAATGGACCCATCACTGTGACCCTCCCAACAACATCCTCATGAGTTTCTTGAGAAGGGAAATCCACAGTAACAATAACAATAACCATTAACAGCTAAAGCCAGCACTTGCCATGCTCTGTTGCCTTCCAGGACTTTCCTTCCCACCCTGGCACCGTGAAGCAGGCACTGCTTTTATCAGAAGAGGAGACAATGGATACACAGAGACTGTGTCACTTGCCCAGGTTCACAAAAGTCGAAGTTATATCCAGTGATATATTGGATTATCACTAAGTGCTTGCTATAACCACAATAGGCTGATCTGTGATGATGTTTTCATCAACCACTCAAACTTGGCGGGACGGACCCAGTAGGCAGGGACTTCAGCTGCCATCAGTTGTTTAGGGTCCAGGTCTTCAGACTGTCCCTGAAGCCCTTGGCCCCTCAGCCCCCTCCCTGACATCTGTTGAGTTGCCTGGAGTGGGTGGTGCTGACGGAGTGATGCAGGGGGCCCCTGTTCATGGGAATCACTATCGGTGGCCATGGTCCCTGGAGCATGGCTGTCACCTCACCCCTCTGTCAAGGCACTTTGGTTGGGTTAGCTTTGGGCCCAGAGCTCACCTCACTGCTTTGTGCTCACGACCTGAGCCCTGGAGCCCTCAGGGCTTTCTGGGGGACTTCCGAGAGATTTACAAAGGCGTGGACTTCATGCCTCCCTCCACAAACATCCACAGGGTGTCTCCTAGTTGTCCCACACAGCACCAGGGACATCATGGCAGGGCAAGTATGCTTTCTGCCTCTGAGGGCAGACATCTGTCTGGGGAGGCCCAGATTCAATGATCAGCACACTCTGCACCATGTGGAAGATGGCACTTGCTGAGGATGCCTCCTGGGACAGCCAAGTGGGCACAAAATATGCATGGCGACAAGATCAGCTTCAGGTGGGGGATGGTGAGGAACTTGTGTTTTCTTAGAGTTTTCAATATTTTCTCAAGTATTTCATAGTGAGTGAATCACCTTCAAAAAAAAACATTTAAGGATCTTTTCCCACTTATCCTCCAAAAACTCATTATGAGTGTTCTTTTAAAGTTTTGTTCATCCAATAGGCCAAGAGAGACAGAGATAGAGGAACAGAGAGAGAGAGACAGAGAACAAGGAAGAAAGAGACAGAGAGGTAGAGAGAGACAAAGACAGAGAGAGAGAGAAGAGAGAGAGAGAGAGAGAGAGAGAGACCTAGGGAGAATTCCTCTGAACTTGCATATGTCTGATTACTAGTGAGGCTGATCTTTTTTGCAGATATTATCACTTTGCATTTCTTCTTTTGTGACTTCAGTATTCCTGGGTTACATCATCTTCTTCCTTCGCTTTTCAAGACCTACTTATATTAAAGTTTTTAATCCTTTGTTTATCACATATGTTGCAAATGTGTCTTTGTCTTCAACCTCTGTTTACTATTTTATCACAGGCAGACATCTTTATGAGGACAAATCTAATGATTCTGTTTGTGCGTTTTGCCTTCGCTGTCAGGCCCGGCAAGTTTGTCGGATGTTGACTTGTATGCTATTCTCATAGTGTTTACTTTTGCCATTTAATTATTTAAACCATTTGGGATTCATTTTGATGTAAAACATGAGAGGGGGATCTAACTTTTTTCCACCTGAAGTTTGGCTGATTGTAACAATCAAAATTTGGTAACTCTTTTCCCACTGATGTGAAATTCTCCTTGATTGTTTAAGAAAGTTTAGTAAAGTTATGTATGTTTCTGTGTGATTCTGGACTTCCTTATTTTTTCCACTAATTAATTGGCCCTAATAGCAGTACCATACTAATCATTACAATTTTTACAATATCTATTAAAAATTTGCTAGGAAAGTTACCTTCATTGTTTTCTCTTTTAGAATTTCCAAGTTATTATTTTTCTGAATAAACTTTAGAACATTTTGTCAAGTTTCCCCTAAGGAAATTTTCATTTGAAAATTTTTTTTATTTTTAAATCTACAAAACAATAGTTAGGCTTCACATCCAAAAAGAAGGCATGAATTTCCATCTCAGTGAAAAAAAATCATGGCTAAGAGTATGAACTTTTCACCTACATGGTCTGGGTTCAAATCCCAGCTCAGAAAGTTTCTTACTGTGTGACCTTCAGTGAGATATTAAACCTCTCTGTGCCTCAGATTTTATGTATATAAAATGTGGATAATAAGAGTAGCACTTCATAAGATGGTTGTGAAAATTAAACAAATAAATGTTTTTCAGTGGTTAGAATAATGCCTGGCACATTCTTAATAGATGTTAACTTTTCTCACGAATATTTTGTTACTTTCCTCACTAATATCTTGTAGTGTGTTCCACGTGGGTTCCAAACAAGAACACAGTAAAGAATAAATGAGTTGATATTCAGAAAATACAGAACAGTGCACTCCACACAATAAGCACTTCAATTACACTGTCTTTTTAATGTCAAATGGCAGAGTCACCTCTTTCTACCCTCACCCTTCAGGGTCATCCCACCTTCAATATCCTGGGAACAAAATGCAGGAGAAACCCTCATTTGGGGCAATAGTCCATATTTTCTGTACACTAAAATTCTTCCTTTTTTGTACTTTCACGTAATTCTAGCCAGAGATCAAGTCTATCTGAGAATATATAGCCCTGGTGGGTGAGGAAGGGAAACAAGGCCTTTAGCTATTGTGTTTTGTTTTAAATTGCGCTTCCAAGCTAAGACTGTGTTTTAAGAGTTTCAGCTGGAATGGGGTTCCCCATCTCACTATGAACCCGTATGAACATTATAATAGAAATGATGAGAACTTCATGTACAAATGTAGCTATAGATCTTATCACTGCCTGAAAAATACAGCATGAATGTGAATTCCTTGTAGTTCACCTTGTCAGTCCCCCATAATCGCAGGAGCCAGAGCACTCCCTGGTCTCCACATCACAGATATTTCCTGCTTCATAGTTGCTCTCCACTCATCCCCATTCATGGCTTTTAAGAATGTGTTGAAATATAGTTTAATGAGCAGTATCAGCCAGGCACACACACCTGGACTGTCATGAGACTTTAAGAAAGACATTTTCTTCTCATTTACTTCAAATAAAAATGAACAGAAATTCACAAAAGAGGTTCCACTGGTGGTAAAACTTGAAGTTTTAATTTCTAATGGCAGCTGGCTCACAGATCAATGGGATCTTAGTTAAGTCAATCTCCTTGAACCTAATTTTCACTCTCTGAAAAGCATCATAATAATCTCACAGTACTTTGATACTTCATGAATGTAAATAATTATTTGAAGTTCTGAAAATTTTCATAAGAACTATTTTAGTTAACTATGGCTACATAACAAATTACTCCAAGACTCACACAGTCTCTGAGGTTGGGAAATCAGGAGTGGCTTATTTGGCTGTTTCTGGCTCAGGCCCTCCCACAGGCTGCAGCCCAGCTGTCTGCCAGGCCTCAGTCTCACCTGAGGTCGTGACTGGGGCTGGAGAGTTGGAGTCTAAACTGCTGTCCCCATGCCTCAGCTCTTTACTATTTGACTGAAGCTTCAGTTCCTCCCCACGCAGGCCAGTCAATAGAGCTGCTCACAAAATGATCGCTGGCTTCCCCCAGTGCAAGTGATGAGAGAAGATGGCTAGCCCCAAGACCGAAGTCATGGTTTCTCCTCTGACCTCATCATGTCAGTGACATGCCATTACTTACACTGTATGCAATGGTCACACAGACCTACCTGGCACCCTGTTGGAGGGGACTCCACAAGGGCGTGAAAGCCAGGAGGTGGGGTTCCCTGGGGGCCATCGTAGTAGCTGGCTACCACAAGTACCATAGAAACGCTCAGCTGGGAGAGATAGGTAGAGTATACCGGCTAGTGGTAAAGGAAAATCAGAATTTGTTCCCTTTTGCAAATCAGACATCAGTCACAATTCACCCTGGTGGCTCCTTCATCAGCAGCCCAAACTCTCTGGTGGTGGCCTGCAGCCTGCCCAGCCTGGAGAATTTGCCAGTTATTTCCAGAGCTGTGCTCCCAACAGTGTAGAAATGATGGAAGTATACCCACATTCCCCGACCCAGAGAATCCCTCAGGGTTCCCAGAGCCTTCTGGTCAGCCCACCCAGAGCTTTGGCTGTCCCACACCAACCCCAGTGAGTGCTGATGAGCGGTCACCTCCAGGAAAGGGTATCTGGTCCCTCAAGCGTGGAAACCAGGGTTCTGACCACAGGAGCGAGCCTTCAGACTAGCTTGGCGATGACTGTTGAGAGCAAAGTCCAGTGTCGTCTGGCTTGAATCTCACCTTTTTCTGTCTTGCTCTGCAGGCATGCTAAGAGGGGTGGAGGGGAAGGTCTTAGGCTAATTAATACAGAAGACCTAAAAGCAATTTTAAGGTCTTATGCCTCCAGGATTTCTGGTCCTTTTTCAAAGAAGGAATGTCCAGTGGCCATGTCTGTTGGGGGGACAATTATTAAAGTGATAGTTGTACAACACAGAAGGTTGTCTCTGAACCTAAAATTTGCCTTTCCCCTGTCATTGGTTTTTCTGTTGCTCTTTTTTAAAATGAAGATTTAAAACAAGGATTTCCTATGACAGGATGGGCACTTACATTCAACTTTTTGAGGTTTCAGAAAATCCTTGATTCTGAAACAGCTGAAGGCCGAGAGACAATGTTATAACAAATACTTTAGCAGAAAACAAATGATGTACTAGTCTCATGTTTTCTTAACAAATTCTGATATGAGCAAGTTAAGGCAATTGAAAGTCAAGCCAGGTAGGCTGCACATCTCCAGCACCATAATGAACTGTTGTGCAGGGCTGCGTGAGAAATCCCGTTCAGAACCGATCCTGATCCCGCGCTGAGCAGACCGGCTGCATCAGATCCCGCGTCGGGCCCTGCACAGGTTACAAAGCTGGACCACAGGTACTGTCTGCCCTCAAATAACCTCCACGCTGCAGAGGCAGGTAAAAATTGCATGCAGGTAACTATCACACAGGCCTGATGAAATCAAGATAAAGTAATCTGGGAATTCCAGAGGGAAAAGTATTAATATTTATCGGGAAGATTCATTTATCCATCATGTGTTTATTGAGACCTGCTGTGTGGCCAGCAGTGTGTTGGGACGCAAAGAGAAAAAATACAGTCCTAGTGGAGAGGAGCAGGATTGCAGTGCCGTGACCTGCACAGTAACAGATCTGTGTTGATGATGCTGAAGCCGTATCGGGGAGAAGCTGGTTCTCTTCAGGCGGTTGATCAAAGCTGTGCAGAGGGAGTCATACCTGGAGGCGACACTGAAGGATGAAGGAGAGGGTGTCAGCTGGCAAGGGCAAGCAGGCTGTATGGGGAGAACATTCCAGAAGGTGCCACAGGTACAGTAATATGAAACCATTTAATACCCCAGCACACTCAAAGAATTACACGTGCTTCACGGTTGTTGGATTTATAGAGTACAAGGGAGAAACTCAGGCAGCAGAAGGCCCAAATTGTGGATGGGCTAATGTACATGTGAAGGAATGTGGATGCTTTTCTTTAGGCAGTGCACCTGATTTGGAGGTCTGGAAACAAACCTCTTTGAGAATCCAAACAAAGCTATGGCCACATTCCTTGAAATGCTGCCCACAGATAGAATTGTGTCTATGATTTCGGAGGGTCTACAGGGCACTGGGGTGTGAAGAAAAGAGCCCCTGATGTGGAACCCTGCAGACCCATTGCTGGAATTCATGCCAGAGTCAGAGGATCATACGCTCACTTCAGAGCCACGTTCCAGGTGGCAGAGTGGAGGACGTATCTCTGGGAGAGAAAGCAGAGCAGGAACCATCAGGGAGCTGTGGAATGCATCTCAAAATGTGTAGTCCAGAACTGTGGCATTTCCTTGCTTCTAACAAGTCATCAACTTGTTAGAACATCATCAACTTAATAACAGCTCTTTGGGAAAAAGAAAACTCCACATTAAATGTACATGATTTTGTAATCTAGTATTTTTCATTGAGGATTTTTTTGGTGGGGGCCATGAAAACCAACTCTGATTAGTTGAGTCCAAAGTCTTGCTATCTTTTTATCTGAACTACCTATTGCTGGAAATCATCTGGAGGTTTCTTTTTTTACGTTCTATTTATTTATTTATTTGTTTTTTGGATGTGTTGGGTCTTTGTTGCTGCACGCGGGCTTTCTCTAGTTGCAGTGAGCAGGGGCTACTCTTCGTTGCCATGAGAGGGTTTCTCATTGCGGTGGCTTCTCTTGTTGCAGAGCACGGGCTCTAGGTGCGTGGGCTTCAGTAGTTGTGGCATGCAGGCTCCAGTAGTTGTGGCTCACGGGCTCTAGAGCACAGACTCAGTAGTTGTGGCACGGGCTTAGTTGCTCCGTGGCATGTGGGATCGTCCCGGACCAGGGCTCGAACCCGTGTCCCCTGCATTGGCAGGTGGATTCTTAACCACTGCGCCACCAGGAAAGTCCCTGGAGGTTTCTTAAGAGGGAGTTTCCACCCTTAGGTAGAGCATAAGAGTCAGGCATAAGAGATGAGCCTCTGTCCTATATCTTCAATTGCTTAGGCAAACTTATATGCTAAAAACAACCTTTCCTTTCAATGTTTGTGGTGATGTGACTTTTCAGTAAAAACCAGAGACACCCAAATTTAATTTAAACTTTAGCTATTAGTGTCATCACCAACACCAGCGACAGAGCTATTGCTCCTGCAGTGATGTCACAATTCACCTTCTGGCTGGTGGCAGCATTTGGGTTTCAGAAATGTCAGATTGTGAAAAATTACGTGTCTTAGAGTGGACAGTATGGTCCAATCGGTAGTTAGCCAGGAGAATGTATCAGGAACAGGCTGACTGAACAGGGCAGCCTTTCCCAGGTCTTTATTAAGCAGCTATGTGAACGAAGTCATAGACAGATATGTCACATTGGGCTTCTGCCCTTTTGGCCAAAGTCAGGCCCATGGAATTCCACGTTCCCAGGTTTACAGAGCTGCAGACATCGCAGGGCAGGGATGTGAGCCGTCTGCCCAGCTGTGACAACTCTCTCAGGCTCACCCGCACCCTGTGACAGTCAGATGCACCACAGACAAACGTGTGCTCATCCCCCGTCCTCCTCCTGAGCCCACTGAGCCCTTAGCTGAGTGTCCAGACCCCATGTCCCCTCCCCCAAAGCCTAGTGACCCCCAGCTCTGAGTACAGACTGAGGCTCAGAGGTGGTGGGAGGTGTGAGTAGCCTAACCCGGGGAAGCAGACAGTCTGGGTTCCACTGCAGCTTCCTTTGGGAAATTCGGGGTTCCTGAGAGCTAGGGTGAACCGCAGGGCAATCTGGGGCCGGCAGGGAGACTGGTATGCAGGAACATTCCTCCTTGGGCTCCCATGACGGGCTCTACAGCGCTGGAGGAGATCCACAAATATTTGTCTGGTTGCATAGTTCAGGCATGTGAAAATTAGAACCAAGAAACACGCTCTTTATTCTCTTTCCAGAAACGCTGCCTGAACTCTGACCCCTGGCGCTCCCACTCGTCTTGGGCCGGTTTTCAATCTGTTCCCCATTATTTCACTTCACATGCTTTTGCAGACTTTGCTAGAAATGTGAATCCTGCCTTGAGCCCTAGTCAAGCAGGGGTCAGTGTGTTCTTCTGAATTTCACTGAGTCATTTCCCATCATTTTGCAGGATTGATTCTTGGTACTGCTCCTCCCCACACTCCTCCTCCGCCCTGCAGGCCCTGCCTGCACAACTGTGCTGTGTGCAGGGAAGGCCCCTCAGCGGGCCCTCTGCCCCCAGACCATGTGGGCTTCTGCTGCTTCCTGAAGAGGGAGTGTTTCCCACAGTTCTGAAATTCTTGATTATGCATGCATCTGTGCGTGTGAGGCCAACCATGGCACCCTGGTACTTGTCACACTGTTCCAACCAGCTGTTTTCAATCTGTCCGGGTTTCAGCCAGGTGAGTTGTTCCTTCCGTCCTGCAGTATGTAACTAACGCAGCCTGGACCCTGCAGACCCAGGCATCTGTGTGTTTGATCAAAGCTGGAGACCTGCAGGAAATGCAGGCATGACCCCAGTCCAGGGATTAGATGGAGAGGGCTCCAGTAGGACCTCAGGAAGAAACTGTGTCTTTTGGGGAAACATCAAGGGTCTACCTGCCCTGGGGGAGGCCTTCCCCAGCCAGGGAAGTGTGTTGGGAAGCTGTCCCTTGTAAGCTGTGTCTTGCATGGTATGGTCACTTCTGCGTGGGCAGAAGCTCTACCATGGGGCCCATGGACAAAATTCAGGGGACCAAGAATGTGGATGGAAAAAAATTACTAGCTAACTAACCAGCTAACTTACTCATTTTCACTAGCTTCTAACTACAACTTAGCATTTCCTTCTACTATGAATGCAGGTAACAAGCCACAGCAGCATCAGCACAACTTGGTGCCTTTGTCAATAATAGAAATCTCAGTCGTCGCGTCTCACCCTGAATTACTGTTTGTGCTCATCACTATTCAAACTTACAGTGACCCTTAGACCCGCTTCTAGGGCTTATTACATTGTTAATAAAGAAGCATCCATATTACTATATCACAAATTTATTCCTTGCATTCCATCCAGGATTTTCAATAAAATGGATTTTTTTCGTAATCGTAAGTGTTTGTTTTAAGCATTATTCTGAGACAGGTCCTGAACTGGCCACCATCGGTGTGCCTCCACCCTCTATTCCTGGACCTCACCGTCCCAGCTTCACCCTCCAAGCATGCCTTGGAACCAAGAAAGGCCACTTGCCTGTGAGGACAGAAGGACATAGGACTTTAAAGGCCTTACCTCCAAATACAGTAACTTTCTGGGGCACTGGGGGTGGGTGTTAGGACTTCAACATATGGATTTGGGTGCACATAATTCAGCCCCTAACAGAAGGTTCCCAGAGAAGGTGATATTAAAATGAAGCATTGACAGTATTGGTGATTGCATGTACCCAGAATGAGAGAGGACGCCAAGTCTAGGGCTGGACCCTCAGCTTTGCAGAGTCAGAAATTCAGTTCTGTAAATGCCCAGCCTCCTGGGGGAGCCTTGTACAACTAAACTGACAGAGGCCGTGAGCTCACAGCCAGGCAGAAGCCCAGTTTGATCTTCTACGGTGGGAAATAGATCCCAAACGAGCAGAAATACTCACACTGATTGTTGGTTCATTTTCTCCCTAGCTATGTAAGAAAATCTTATGAGACACAATATTTTACTCAGGGGATTGGACAGTAAGCAGAGGCGAGATAATCAAAGCTGTATTTTCCAATCTACAGGGCACAACCGTTCATAGATCCTAAAATTAATTTAGTAGGTTAACAACCACCTTTTTTTTTTTTTTTTTTTTTTTTTTTTGCGGCGCGCGGGCCTCTCCCTGTTGTGGCCTCTCCCGTTGCGGAGCACAGGCTCCGGACGCGCAGGCTCAGTGGCCATGGCTCACGGGCCCAGCCGCTCCGCGGCATGTGGGATCCTCCCAGACCGGGGCGCGAACCCGGTTCCCCTGCATCGGCAGGCGGACGCGCAACCACTGCGCCACCGGGGAAGCCCAACAACCACCTTTTTTAATAGAATCTAACAGAGAGTAAATTGAAGAGAAGGGAAGGGAGATGAGATGTATCACATACAGTAAAGATAAATATTGTCTTATCAAACTTTCATTACAGTGTTTCATATGTCCATGAGGCACATATGTGTATAAAATGGGCCCCAGGGTAAATGTATTTTTTTCTTTTCTGTGGCTTTTGTTAAAAGATAAAAGTTTGAAACACCCTACATTAGATGAGCTTGAAAGCCAGTCCTTCCACCCTGATACTACAGGGTTAGATGTATCCAATGATCGGGATATTTTGCCTTATTAAAATATGGCATGCTTAGAACTCTTGGTCATGAGGGAAAAAGTAGATATAGCAAAGGGAAAGGGCCAAGTCACTGTAAAGATGCAGAAGAGGTGGACCACCCATTGGAGCGCAGGGCAAAAACCTCATCTAGGAGCTCCGAAGCCTCTGCTTCTCTCTGCAGGGCTGCTTCATTTGTCTTTGGAATCCGAACGTCTTGCTTTCCCAAACCTCAAGACAGAACACAGCCAGTGCCAATTTGATAGCTTCCCTTTAACAGAAAAGTCCTGACCCCTGCATCCAGGGTGGGGGCAGCATTGGGCTCAGCATGGCCAGCTGTTCTGATGACTCCAAGCAGTTGGTCCACCCCTGGGACGTCCCTATAACTTGGATTTAAGTATCTGCCTCTCTCTTGGCTGCTTCAATTCTGGCTCCTTCTTTCCTTGAGCTATGCCTAAAACTTCTCCAGGGCAGATCCACCTCCTAGCTGTGCCAGTGGCTCAGTAAATTCTCTGTGAATGAACGAGATGGTACGTATTCCTAGGGATGGGGTGTTAGAGTATGGATCGTTTGGACCTATTTGGTTTAAGACAGCATATTAGTTAGAGAGCTGTGAAATCATCAGAAAAGTAGATCTCAGTAACTATTTGTATTTATCAAAAAGAAAATTAAATCAGAAAGGTGGATAAAGGAATGGTTTTTAATACATGTAGAGCAACACCTTAATTTTTATCAAATTACAAATTTAAGTTTATGAATAAGGCATGAAAGGCAAGGAAGAAAAAAGAGGAAGGAAGGAGGGAAGGAGGGAGGAAGAAGGAGAAAGGAAGAAAGGGAGGGAGGGAGGAAGGGAAGGAAGGGAAGAGGGAGGGAGCCTACCCATTTTACTGGTGTTGTTATAGGTGGTTCCTTTTTATTGCTAAGTAGTATTCCATTGCATGAAAATATCACCATTCATTTATCCATCCTACTGTTGATGGGTATTTGGGTAGTTTCCAGTTTGAGGCTATGTTTATTCTAATACCTTCTGATTATTTCTGTGTCTGAAACAGTAGATGAAACAGCCTTCGATTTGGTAGGTAAAATCTTGGAAACAAGTGTGTAATGGTGCAAAAAAATTAAGTGATTGTCATAGGAGCTATATCCTTCCTTAGATGCTCATCAAACCCCAATACTTTTTCCTACTATAGCAAAGGCAGCACCAGTGCTAACTGACTCACAGTTATCAGAGATCATCTCTGGATCTCTGTGTGGGTGACAGCAGAGATTGCCAACAAGATCCACCCTTCTTTGTCCACACACAGATCCAACTGATGGTCCTGCATGGCAGTTACCTCGTTAGCTGCACACCCCTGAAAGCCAGGTTTTACTATATTACAGGGCCTTCTGGTACACAGTTCATCTTATCTCTACATTCCAGGAAGCAACACCTCACTTGTTAAGGGAGCCTGCTCAAACTGGTACTCACAAAACTGTTGCCTTTTCCAACCCCAGGGCCCAGGTGTCTTTCAGCTCTTCCTCAGTGTACAAACCTGGAGCCTTTGTAGTAAGGGCTTCTCATCAAGGGACACACAAAAACCTTCTCAAGTTTCCATTGTGACAAAACTATATTCTTACAGATTTCAAAATGCCAAGGTCAAGTGTGAGTGCCCTAATACACTGCTTCCTACAAGGTGCACATGGCATTTGTGGGCTCCCACCTCTCTCTGTTGGAGGGCTGACCCGAGGAGCACAGCATCCACCTTACAGTGTTTCTTTGGTGGGTGGGGGCTGGGGTGTCTGTAGATAAAAGGAAGAGGCCCTCCACTGTCCTGGGGAAAGGCGGGCGCCTGGTGGAAGGAACTGAAGCAGCCCTGCTGGATGGGGTGACTCTGGCCTTGTTGAAAGTCTTCGGCCAAGTCCTGGGTATCACCCCTTCCCACGGTACCTGAGGACAGGACATCGGGGTGTGAATGGGTTTCGGTGTTCCACACAAACCAGAACATTGCAGGTCCTTAAAAGTTTTGCTTTCCCTCTGCCAAAAGTGTCACCTTCTCCTTTCCCACCTCTACCTGGTCAACTCACCTCCCCAGCTCTGTCTTCGTGGTCCTCTGCTCTCCTCCATCATGGTGCTTATCACTGCTGGCTCCCTGCCTGCCCCCTCTAGACTGGGGGCTCCTTGAGACAAGCACCGGTTGTCCTCAGGGAGTCCAGAGATATTTGATGAATGCATGAATCAAAGCGGGGATGCAAGAAAAAGCATGGACAACAGGCATTAATGAAGTGCTGTCTGGGGATGCTTGCAGGTTTCTGAGCCCCTTTCAGGAATCCAGGAAGTCAAAACTCTTTTCATAATAATCTAAAACAGGGACCAGCAAACTTTTTCTGAAAAAGGCCAGATAAATATTTTAGGCTTGGCAGGTCTCTGGTCTCTGTCATAACCATTCAACTTTGCTTTTACAGGGTGAGAGCAACCACAGACAACAGGTAAATAATGATGGGCTCATCTGTGTTCCAATACAACTTTATTTACAAAGCAGGCAGTGGGCCACATTTGGCCCCACGGCCATATTTTGCCAACACCTGCTCTAACACATTATTGCCTTTTTCACACTCATTTTCTCACAAATATATAGGGGAGTTTTCCAGAAGCTACGTGATATGTGATACCACAACAGGCTGGATGTGGAAACATACATAACAATCCAGTTGTCTTCTATTAAGCCAGACATTAAAGAGAACTGCAAAAATTCAAAATAGCACTTCTCCACTAAATTCTTTTCTCTTTTACAAAATATATTATTTTAAATAAATATGTGTTTTATATTAGCATTGAATGAAAAAACAGTAAATGAGCCTGTTATTTTTCAATGAATTAATATTAAATAGTTTAACATTACTTGGTCTTAATTCTAGTATGGTAAACGTCTATAATGTAACCCACATAAACAAAAGCTCTTTGGGATCGTCAATGATTTTAAGAATTAAACTATAAGTTAATATAATAGAGGCTGTAGAAATACACAGAAACCTGCCTCTCCTTGGCTTTCTCTTTATTCCATTTTAATTTTCACCTTCCTCTTGGATATCTTTCCCTGTTGGCCCCGGAATGCCTGCTACACACCAGAATAAACCAGCTACTGGTAATTAGTGACCAATGTGGACAATTCAGGGTGACGTCTTAGCAGGGATTTTTAAAATTGCCTTTGCTGGTGCACTTCCTGCAAGTCTGACCCTGACCTGAGTGCTGTTTTGGTCTTAGCTGTGTGAACCTGCACAGCAGCCTTCTGAGGGGGATGGCTCCTGATTCACAAGGGAGCTTACATACTTGCAGCTGGGAGGGTAAGTCTTGGGGCTTAATGACTCCCCATTCCTTCTCTGCACTGCCAGCCATGCATCCTGAGTTCTAGGTATCTTCACCCTCAGCATCGTTGCCATAGCATCTTCAGCGCAGGCATTTTTGCCACAAACATTTTCAGTGCCTAATTGGCTGTAGGCAATTTTGCCATAGAAGATAAAATAACAGAAAATAAAATATGGACATTAAAAAGGAAATAATGCAACATGAGAAATGAATAACAAGTGGATCTGGGATACATCCCTAAAAGCAATTAGGATATTCCCCAATTCTTTTTCAATTCCCTTATTTACAAAGTGATTTCAGAATTTCTTTTCCTTTTCACTACTTCTCTTTAGAGCTAGTATGTCCAGTATGGTAGCTACTGGCAACATCTGGTTATTGAGTAATTAAGTGTGGCTTGTCTGAATTGAGATATAAAATAAATGTAAAATATACTTTAGATAATGAAAATAACTAACACATTTTTGTTGGTTACTTTTTGAAATAATTTTTAGATGTACTGTGTTAAATAAAATATTCTATTGAAATTTTTAAAAAAAGAAATGAATAACAAAATTAAAAAGACTTAATCACATACAAAATATGTGAATTTATTTAAAATGTGTGTAGAGCTTCCCTGGTGGCGCAGTGGTTGCGCGTCCGCCTGCCGATGCAGGGGAACCGGGTTCGCGCCCCGGTCTGGGAGGATCCCACATGCCGCGGAGCGGCTGGGCCCGTGAGCCATGGCCGCTGAGCCTGCGCGTCCGGAGCCTGTGCTCCGCAACGGGAGAGGCCGCAGCAGAGGGAGGCCCGCATACTACAAAAAAAAAAAAAAATTAAAAAAATAAAATGTGTGTAGATTCATGGCAATACTGCACAAAGAACTGGTTTTATTTTGTGAGTTCCACTTAAGCATTTGTCTTCCAAGACTTTCATTCATAATATTATATATATATTTGCTTATTGATTCATCTCCTCATTTGACATCGCACTTTTTTTCTTTCGTGCTAAAATTTCTTCCTTCATTAAAAGAGAGATCAATTTCCAATCACTAGGATGCATATTTATATCTGAGCTTCATACTGTGCAGTGAAAGCCTCTACACTGTCGTTGATTCTTGGCATCTTGTCACATGTTCGTTGATGTGAACTTTGAACTTGTTCAAAGTTCTATGGGAAATGTGGGTTCAACTCTGCGCCTTCGAGGCCCTCAGCTTTTTTCTCCACCAATGTAGTGCATTTCAAAATAAGAAACCACTCTTGGGACAAATCATCGTTATCGGTCAGCTCAATAAAGCCATCAATAACATCACTAGCTGGATGAAATGCTAATTCATTTCAACCAGTTGAAACCAAACTGTCTAACTCAAAACCATCAAACGGTTATTTTATCTTTTACGGCAAAATTACCTTACAGTCAACTAGTTATGCAGTGTATATGTTTGCAACAAAAATGCTTGTGGCAGAGATGCTTACAGTGAAAATACTGGACACACTTCCCAGTCATGGACCTCACACCTTCCCCTCTGCCTCCTAAGAACCCCTGCATCTGAACTTATCTGGGGGCAGCCAGGGGTCCCTGATGGCTTCATGGGGAGCAAGGGCGGTTTTCCTGAGAGCAGACTGCAGGAAGTCAAATATTTATACTATTCAGACAAGGATACTTTTCCATGAAAAGCAAGCAAGCAAACAAATAATAAAACACAACTCTTATTGAAAACCTGGATAGGGTTTCACTTCAGCAGGTCAGACTGGGTGTCATCCTTTGTCTTTTCTGCCCCCAGGACTACAGCATTGAAGGAATCAGCTCATTCAAGTGACAGGAATGAGAAGGGGATCTTAGTGAACATAAATGTCAGGACAGGGGCTTCCCTGGTGGCGCAGTGGTTGAGAGTCCGCCTGCCGATGCAGGGGACACAGGTTCGTGCCCCGGTCCGGGAAGATCCCACATGCCGTGGAGCGGCTGGGCCCGTGAGCCATGGCCGCTGAGCCTGCGCGTCCGGAGCCTGTGCTCCGCCACGAGAGAGGCCGCAACAGTGAGAGGCCGGCGTACTGCAAAAAAAAAAAAAAAAAAAAAATTGAGGACAATTCTGGGAGATAGAAGCCAGCTGTCAGCAGATAAGGCACTTCCCAGAATATGTAGAGGGGCTTGGAAGGAAGGGGCAGTGGCTAGAAGAGGAGGCTGCAGGTAGAGCCCAGGTCAGGAACAAGCAGGGAGCAAGGAGCGCCTTTGGAGGTGTGTCTTATGGATAAGTCTGCCAACGGCTGCCTGCTTCCTCTGGGGCTGCCCGCCACAGCCTAGCATTTCACCTGCAGGAAGCAATAGGAATTCTCCCTTTAGAAAGTGGATAAAACAGCCTGTGGAAAGTGGAGGAAAAAGTCAGAATGGGAGAGCTGAGGCTGGTGCACCCCAGTTCTGAATTTGACCTCAGTTACCACCCTTCATCACAAAGTGGACAGATCAATAGGCAAGCTGTACCCCAAACACAGAACTCCTACTGCTTCCCCATGGTGGGCTGGGAGAGCTGGAAGGAAAACCAGTGGTAGGGGAAACCTACCTCAAAAAAATCATCCCAGAAAAAAAATAAGAGTGGCTTCCGGGGGAGAGGGGGGGATTGACTGGGTGAGGCACGTCTTCAGGGGTGAAAGGGGACCATTTTGGCATAAGGATTATTTTGAGCTGAAGGCAGTTGAGAAACAGCAGATGCAAGAAGAGCTCTCTACCCTCCACACCTGCTTAAAAGCAGGGCATAAATTCCCCGTTAAGAAGCTGCTCCCCCCACCCCACCCCCACCATGCTTCTGCACCAGGAGGAAAAAAACAGTCATCATTGGAGTCAGAAAGTCAGCACTGACATGGGTCTGCACAGCAAACCTTACTAAGTAACCCTCATCTTCCATTAGTTCCCCCATATGTTTACCTCCCCACAACTTATCACCCCAGGAGCCCACACCCCTTTTCCTTCATCTTGTCAACTGCTTTACGATTTCTCATCCAGCCCCAAATTCAAACCAACTCTTTGAGTTCTCCCACATGTATGAATGCTGCACAAATAAATAAATTCTGTTTTTTTCCTCTCCTGTTAATCTGTTTTCGTCAATTTAATTTGCATGCCTTATTCCCTGAACATAAGAGGGTAGAAGAAAAAGTGACTTTTTCCTCCTCTTCAGGGATGAAGGGATGAAGATCCTCTATCTTGATCTGGGTGGTGGTTAAACCAGCATATACATATGTAGACATTCACCAAGCTCTACATTTAAGATTCATGCACTTTTCTGTGTGTACATTATACAACTTAAAAAAGAGTAAAGACAGGTTGACAGACCATCCCTTTCCCTCTGACCATGCCATGATCTCCTGTAGGCTTGCACTCTGTGAGGGGACTTTCTCCTACCCACTGCTGTGGGTATGTCAGAGGTCCTGGCTGTGACACCTCACAATAGGCCTATGCAGGGTTCCTATTTTGCAGGAAAGGAAAGTGAGGCACAAAGAAAGGATACCTCCTAGCGGTTATGAAGATAAATTTCTCTTGACTCCACATCTGAATTCTCTGCTTTGCATTCCTTCTGTTAAATGAGAATCTGTGCACTTGCCAGTCTCAAACCACTGTCACTTGAGTACAGTGATTGATCTGGAAATGCCATTCATGACTTAAAGTACTGAACAAGCATCCAATTTATATTTGCTCAGAGCAGCGTGGGCTGCTAAGGTGAGAAAACACAGAAACAAGAGGAAATTCTGCTGTCCATGGGGTGTGCAGAGGCCACTGGAGCTGCCCTGGATGACGGTTCCAACCAGAGTGCCTCACTCAGCTCCTCCAATATGGCGGAGTTCTTGGGGTGCCTGTGGGTTCTCCAGGAACCACTGTGATTCTAACCCAAAGGCTCCCAAGCATCTTAATGTCTTAGAATTAGGAAGACACTCCTTACTGAGCAGGCAGGAAAGTGAGTCCAGAGGGCGTGTGCTTTCTCCTGGTCAGTTGGCAGTAGTAGAACCCTCCAGCATTTCCCATCATGATACTGCCTAGGACCCGCCAGGGGAGGAAGCAGAGCTGGTGGGTGACAGGGACCCAGAGAGAGGATATGGGTGGAGGTGGAGGGGGCAGCCTATCACCTGCAGCAAGGTCTCCCCAGGGGGTCTCCAGCCGAGCAAGAAGAGGACCATGGACAGCGAGGGGAGGCCCCACATCCCTGACACTGTGGGTGACTGCTGTACAGGCTTTGGTGCCCCCAAATGTTTCTGTGTGCCTGTGTTCTCCCTTCAGTGTGTAGAAGATTACAGTTCAAGATCGTGAGACGTCAAGGTTGGATGTTTTTAACCGAGGTGTCCACATAACACAATTGAGGAGTGATTGGTTGTAAGGATCACACTCGAAAGGAGCTCTGTCCACGTTACCCTCGGCACGCACGACTGGACATCTCAGGTCGTTTACTTTTGTTTCTTAAGTGACCAGAATCACCTTGAACCTGCTCAGCTTTTGGCAACACAAACCACACCTACTGGAGAATGGGCTTTTCTGCTGCCTAACTGCCTGCTTGTTTTCTATCCAAAGGCTACTGCATTACTGTACACTTTGGAAACTCACTCCTAGGTTGGGATTCGGGAAACATTTGCTTTCTTAATGCTGATTCTTCATTTCCTGCCAAAATTGAGCTCTCAGCTTTGAGCAGTCCGACTGAAACCAGAGTCAGCCAGTGGATTCCTGAGACAGGAAACGAGTGTCAGATGAGACTGCGTTAAGCGTAGACGCTGGAGTCGGCTTCCTTTCCCAGGCAGATGAAAGAGTGAAGCCATCGCACACGGGTTAGTGGTACAGAACTCAGCCTTCCAGAAACTAAGACCAAGCATGTGTCTCACAAGGAAACACTTTGGAAGCCAGATTTTAATCAACAACATTAAATACATCATGGATTTTTAGAAACTGGTGAATTCCAATGGCAGCCTGTCTAAATTTGTTTTAAAGCTTAAAACATGTTTTGCTTGTGAAATGAGAATACCCTAAAATGCCAGCATGAAAGAGAAAGAAAACCCAATCTCAGAAATAGTTACCACAAAAAGTTTTTAAAAATTAAGTAAATAAAATATTTTATGTTTATCTTTGGCAAAAATGCATTAAAAAACAAAAACAAAAAACCTCTACAACTCTACAACTGCTCAGCATTCTGCACAAGGAAGGCATGTCTTCAGCCTCCCGGACCATCACTGGTACATTGTTTGTTTTTTAATAGATCTTATTTTTTAGAGCAGTTTTAGGTTCACAGCAAAACTGAGAGGAAGGTACAGAGATTTCCAATACATGTACAGCCTCCCCCGTTATCAACACCCCTACCAGCACCGTACATTTGTTACAATCAATGAAACTACATTGACACATCTGCAGCAGCCAGAGTGCATAGCTTACATTAGGGTCACTCTGGGTGTTGTACATTCTAAAGGTTTAGATGTATGCATCATTACTATATCATACATAGTAGTTTCACTGCCCTAAAAATCCTGTGTGCTCCACCTGTTCATCCCTCTCTTCCCACTAATCTATGGCAAGCACTGATATTTTTACCGTCTCCATAATTTTGCCTTTTCCAGAATGTTGTTTAGTTGAAATCATACAGTATGTAGTCTTTTCACACCAGCTACTTTCACCTAATAATAGGTTCATTGCTTTTTTGAGGACATTTTTCTAGCTCCTGGTTAAAGAGCAGGACAAGCTATAAATTTGTGTGGCCCAGTGCAAAGTGAAAATGCACGACTGATTGCTCAAAATTAGTAAGGATTCCAAGATGGCCATGCAGAAGCATGGGGCACTGTGAACGTGTGCCCGTGAAGTTGGTTCTGGTGAAGAAAGCCCATAAAGCATGTGCCCAGTGCCTGAGTGGGTCCTTGGTCTTATTCAGATTCCAAAAGCAGGGACATGTAAACAAAAGAATTTATTATTTTGGGTTTTCACAATGTTCCATAGTCACCAGCATCCTCCATACTCAAGTGCTTTCTCCAGCTACACAGCTCAAAGGATGAGAGGGACAGAGGCAGGGTCTGCTGTTTCTCTTCTCAACCTCTTCAAATGACTCAGCCATCAAGAACTGGCTCATCAGAATGGACTCCACATGGTGGTGCTGGGTTCTGCAGTGTGAAGCCCTGCAATGTCCATTAACTGGCAATGGACTATTTTTACTGGTAAGAAGAAAACAGACACCCCATTTGACGACAACATCTTGAATTATCTAATTGATGACTGGGCAGGCGTATGTACTTCCAAGCAGAATGATATTAATTTAGAGATGCTGCAGCTGAGTGGGTGACAGGTATGATCAGCCAGTTTCCTGCCTGTACAAATGAAGCATGCCAGAAAATAGGAAAACAAGGGCTGAGGTGAGGCATGCTGCAGCATGGGTATTAATTGCTCCATCTAGGAGCGCACAAACAATGAGCATGACAGCTGTCACTCCTCCTTGCTGCCCCTGAAATGCTGGAACTTTAGAATTTGTGCAGCAGTACAGAAAACTGAGGCAGAAGGTTCCATTTCAACAATGCTGGCCAGAACTGGAAGGTGGGACAAAGGTAGGTTAGGGCTGTAAAGAGGATGAGGAGACTAAACAAACTACCCTCAGGTGGCTCTGCACATCACCAAGGTACCAGGATGCAGGGTGTATCAGTCAGCTCGAACTGCATGACAAACACCACTGACTGGGTGACTTAAACAATAGGAATTTATTTCTCACAGTTCCAGAGTCTGGAAGTCCAAGGTCAAGGTATAGGCAGGGCTAGTTTCTCTTGAGGTCTCTCTCCTTAGAGTGTAGATGGCCATCTTCTCCCTGTGTTCTCACATGGTCTTCCCTGGGTGCATGTCTGTGTCCTAATAGCCTCTTTTTATGAGAACACAGTCAGATTGGATTAGGGCCCACTCTAACGACCTCATTTTACATTATTCACCTTTTAAAGGGCCTTATCTCCAAAGACAGTCACATTCTGAGGTACTGTGAGTTAGGACTTCAACATATGAATTTTGGTGGCGGGGGCGGACACAATTCAGCCCATTACACAAGGTAATTTAAATTTTTCCCAGAGAGTGTGAACAACAGTGCCCTGTGGAGGCATTACTGATTATATTTAGTGTTTCTGTAATTGTGAGATTCATAAAATGTGTCCTTTATTTATTCTGTATTATTGTCCTCCTGTCCCATTTATACTTCCAAGTGGAACTAAACTGTTTTAAACTACCCCTAGGAAATCCTCTCTTCTTTTTCATCACTTTATGTTTTATTTCTTTTTTATACCAATATTTGCTGGTTCTCTAAACTGGTTCTCTAAATGGTCAAACCACTACAATTTTTTTCTTTTGTCTGTTGTACTATTTAGTGGTTCAGAATACAGATTAAATATACTTAGTTGAGTAAAAGGATGACAGTCTCCAAATTCTTCCTGCCTGGGTTCAATCCTTGCTCCACCCTCTCTTGCTGTGTGGTCTTGGGCTTATAACTTAACCTCTCTGAGTTTTGTCTGTAAAATGAGAGATAAGGGTACTCATCTCATAGTATCATTGTGAAAATAACAGTATGTATTTTTATCAAATGTACCATGTCAACATATCGACATAGGATATTATTTTTTGCAAATAATAAGTGAATTGAAATAATATGGAATAGTATCTTTTTTTGTTGTTGTTTTGTTTTTGTTGTTGTTGTTGTTGTTTTTTGCGGTACGCGGGCCTCTCACTGTTGTGGCCTCTCCCGTTGCGAAGCACAGGCTCCGGACGCGCAGGCTCAGAGGCCATGGCTCACGGGCCTAGCCGCTCCGCGGCATATGGGATCTTCCCGGACCGGGGCACGAACCCGTGTCCCCTGCATCGGCAGGCAGACTCTCAACCACTGCGCCACCAGGGAAGCCCCCTGGAATAGTATCTTTATGTACTTGCTAAATTTTAATGTACAAAATTTAAAGTTTTACCTTTAAAATTTAAAGCTAAATTTTAATTTTATTTTTCTTTATGTAGTTTTAAATTTATATTATTTTGTTTTCAAGTGAAGTTACAATTTTTTTCCATATTTTCTGGGAAACTTTATTAATTTTAGTTCTATTCCTGTCCATTGTTTTTTCCTACTTATTCCTTCCTTCCTCACAAAAGGAAATATTTTTAAACCTTTTTACTCTATCAAAAGCAGTATTTAAATCCTGTGATGTCACTCCTTTATAAAACAGAATAACTGCTTCTGTGATTGATCAATCGATTATGTGGTAAAGGACACCGAGATTTGGGAGTTGACGGCTCTAACTAGAACACGGGAGGTCTGGCAATTGCCCTTTGGAATTACAGAATGTTGGAGTTAGAAGTGTGGTGTAGCCCCATTCTTGGGGGGACCACTGAGGCTGAAGCCATGTCCCCTTGGCTGTGTGGCCAGGGCTGGGCTGAGGCTTTGTCCAGTCGGTGCATGTCCCCATGCTGCCTCTTCATCCAACTTTCCTGACTACAGAGGAATTGCATCATGTGCACTTTACTTACAAAAATCTGATGACATGAGCTGAGAATAAAAATCAAGTCAATGGTAGGGGAACACCTTGCCTTATTACTCCTAGCGTCTATGCTGCAAGGATCATGGCCTTGGTGATTTGAGCCTGCTACCAGGGGTTTTTGGTAGTAATTTTATTCTACATATGTTCTACTTACAATACATACTTGCTTTAGACACAGCTCTGAGAAGATGCAACCCTGCTGGATTCTCAATTGTTCATTCTTCAAGAAAAAATTGGAATTATGTTGTCAATTTCTAAAAAACAAAAATCTCCCAATGACGTGCTACAGAAACTGCAGTAACTAAGCCTGAGGCTCTAGTGCTGGGCTCTGTGACCTTGGGCAAGTGTCTAAGGCCCTGTTTTTCCTCTGTAGCGTAAAGACAACAAAGGTGAGGTAAAGACCTGCAATTACTTAGATACCAAGTTGCAGCAGGGGTCATCTGGCCCTTCCTCCCCAGGGATTCCAACTGTCTGTGTCAAGAAGCACCACAATGTGGAACTTTACTTCAGCTGGAACTGTGGGACAACCTGGAGTTCCCTCCATCAACCCAACTGGGGCACCCCCACTGCCTGCCGCAGCCCAAGCTCCGTGCATGCCCAGACCTGCAGCTGCACCTCGGCCTTGCAGGAGCCAGGGGTGCCAAGGTCAAGATGGCAGCACTGGCAGCTCCAGACCCAGCCAAGAAATATTGTAGTTAATATTGCTCTTGCCTTGGACCACTTTGATGAAGCCCATGGGCCCTGTTTCAGGTGTCCATGCTGCATCACAGAAAGGGTGGTGGCCACCAACCATTGTTTAGTTATGCTCACGGGGTGTGGGTCAGCAGTTGGGACAGGACACTCGTCTGGGAGGACTCAGAAAACCAGAGCCTGGACCGGAGTCTTCCACACTCATGCCTGGTGCTCAAGGTGTGCTTGTTTGGGACTGTCAACCAAAGGGCCGGCATGTGGCCTATGTGGCTTGGGCTTCTCAGAGCTCACCGCTGGGTCCCAAGAAAGACTGAGCATTCCAAGAGAACCAGGAGAATACTGAATGGGTTTTTCTGGCCTCCTGTCCCACGTCAGGCACCACTGCTGCTCCCACATTCCACTGGTGATGAGGGGTCACTAGAGCTGTCTCAGACTCACACAGGGAAGTTAAATGCCACCCTGAGGGGTGATAAAAGAAATTTTCACATATTGAGATACAGAGAAGCCATTCTGGCTTATGCATGAGTTAACTTGAATTTTATGCTAACTAAAAAAGCCTGTTTGTGGCCTATCAAACATACATTGTATATCTGCTTTAATTATTAAAGAAAAGGGCACATTGACCAAAAGTAAAGACTGTCCATGTTAAAAATAAAGTTTAAATTCCTCTCTTCCCAGGACACCAGTGTTAGTACTCCTCCTTTGATGAGAAGACTCCCTTCCCAGGTGCCAAGGCCATGCTGACTTGCTATATAAATGCTTATCAGTGTGATTTTTGTTGTTGGTGGTGTTTTTTTTGAGGGGGGGGGTTGTTTGTTTTTTTTTTGAAACCTTGAAGAAATGTATCCCTGACTTGTTTAATGTTCTTTGTTCCGACAAGATATAAAACTGTGCTGGAAACCATGCTTCTCTGGAGCAGCTTCTCGGAGTAATACGGGAAGCTGGCTTCGGGGCTAGTCCTTAGTTTGGCTCAAATAAAACTCTTTTCTTATTATAGACTGTTTATTGATTATTTTTGTTGACAGGGGTCTTGACACCGTCGCTTGCAGAAGAGCTGGCGGGTGGAAGATATTGCCGTGGCCGACTTTGGAAAATACAATCTGCCGCAGTCCCATCTCAAAACAATGTTTTTAATGAATAAATAAAATATTTATAATTATAAAGGAAACCAATTATATTGGAATACAACTTAAAAACATAATTTGTGGAATAGTAATATATGTGCCTCTATATTAACACATTGGAAACAAGGTCTAGTGGTGGGTCTAAATGCCACTAATTACCAGTTTTAAGGTTGTGATGAGCTTGAATGAT
Organism: Physeter macrocephalus; assembly: GCF_002837175.3. Taxonomy (NCBI): domain Eukaryota; kingdom Metazoa; phylum Chordata; class Mammalia; order Artiodactyla; family Physeteridae; genus Physeter; species Physeter macrocephalus. Next base: position 85,580,968 of record NC_041222.1, read on the forward strand.
ATTTTGAGAAATCCACCACAATTGTAATGTGCACAGACCTGTGACTTTCTATTGATGATGAAGTCACAGGTCCAGCAAAGCCCAGTGACTTGTGGCTTTATATTCACATTTGAATTTTCTTTTCTCTGTAAAATTTTTATTGGGATTATATTATAAGTATAGATTAATTTAAGGAGAATTACATTTTTCATTTTCTATATTTTGACTCCAGGACAAAATATATCATCCCATGTATTCAAATTCAAACCTTGTTTTATCATCATGTGTTTCTTCATATATATTTTTATACACTTCTTGTTAATAGTATTTCTAAATATTGTTTGTATGGCTATTATACATGAGATTTTTTTCTTCCAATGTATTTTCTTTTTTTTTTTTAATTTTTTTATTTTTTTTTTAGTATGCGGGCCTCTCACTGTTGTGGCCTCTCCCGTTGCGGAGCACAGGCTCCGGACGCGCAGGCTCAGCGGCCATGGCTCACGGGCCCAGCCGCTCCGCGGCATGTGGGATCTTCCCGGACCGGGGCACGAACCCGCGTCCCCTGCATCGGCAGGCGGACTCCCAACCACTGCGCCACCAGGGAAGCCCCAATGTATTTTCTAACTAGGTATTATTTCTATGTAGAATAACTATATATTGATTTTCTTATATAAACTTGTCTGCAGTTTGTTTTCTTGCACCTACCATGTGTACTGTCATGTCATCTGCTAACAGTGGTAACTTAGCCTGTTCCTAACCAAGTTTCATACCTTCGATTTCATCCTGGTTAACTGGATGAGCCTCCGGCACAATATTAAATAAAGAGGTCACATTGAGTTCACTTTCTTGTTCAGTGTCAGAAGCCAGCCTGCCATCAAACAACAACCCCCTAACCATCAGCTCCAAATGGCCAGAACTTGATCAATAACTGGCAGCTTCCCTAATTTTTGTTCCCACTTCCAACTCAGGACCAACCACAGAAAGCCAAATATGCTCCCCTAACCAATCACACAAGATGTCCCCTTCTAGCTAGGCCCCCATAACCTCCACAAGTGCTCACCTGAACCTGCTCTTTTCCCACTGATACTCCACCCTTTTCCTTCCCTGCGAGGATCTTCCAAATGCAATGATGGTAGCTGACTCCCCTGTAAGCTCTGAATAAATAACCTTTGCTTCTTCCCATTTGGATGGCCTTGGTTCATTTCCACCATAGATAAACATTTTATGTTAAGGAAGTATCCTCTATTTGGGTTTTATTGGTCTAAAAGCAGGTCTTACCAGGGGCTGCCCTCCCATGCTGCTAGGGGTTGAATTGTATCCCCCCCAGGGAAACACACAAATTCATATGTTTGAGTCCTAACCCCCAGTACCTCAGAATGTGAGTGTATTAGGACATAAGGTCTTTACAGAAGTAGTTAAGGTTAAATGTAGTCCCTAGGGTGAGCCCTAATCCAGTATGACTGGTGTCCTTATAAGAAGAGAAGATTGGGACACAGACATGCACAGAGGGAAGACCATGAAGGACACAGGAAGAAGACACAGCCATCTACAAGCCAAGTAGAGGTCTCAGAAGAAACCAACCCTGCTGACACCTGGATCTCAGATTTCTAGTCTACAGAACTGTGGGACAGTACATTTCTGTTGTTTAAGCTGCCCAGTCTGTGGTTTCTGTTAACGTCATCCCAAGCTAATACACACGTACTGGTGAATCCTCAGCGCTTTAACCTACGTGTTTCTTGGTTATTCCCTGACAGATCATCTGAGGCCCATCCTGCAGTGTCTAATCCCTCAATTAGTTTGTTTCCTGCCCAACCAGGAATTCACCTTGAGTCAGAGTGTATATTTTTCTCTTATCACCATTGACCCCAAGATCTCCAAGCAACTCCTGTAAACATCTGTCACCCCATTTGCACTTACCCTATAAGAAGGAAACCCCACAGGGGGAGGCTATGCTCTAGAACAACCATCTACATTCAGCAGATGCCTGGGTGACCTCTCGATGAGATGGTGGAGACCAGGGGACCCTGTGCATCACCAGCCTGTGTTTCCCTTCCAACAGGAAGCCTCGGCCCTACACAGCCCCATGATGATGCAGGGTTTATCAAACTCCCTTGTCAGACAGGCATAGGCCCTGAAGGGGCACCTGGCACAGCAGATGGCCCTTAGCTACTTAGGGGAGATTTTTGACAGTTATGATGAGTGTTGAATCTCATCACATGTATTTGGTTTGACTTAATGAAGTAGTGTGCCATGTGAAGAGATTTCTTCATTTTACGCCATTCCCGGCACAAATTCTGTTTGGTTATGTCGGACTATTTTTTTACTGTAACGTAAATTTGATTTACTGGTCTTGTAGTCAGAATTTAGCCAGTTTGTGGACAGCAGCCTTCGTGATGCCCCGATGATCACACTCTGCATTCACACCCTTGTGTAATTCTTCCCACACCATGAAGACTGAATCTGGGGCTCATGCTCTTGAGGAACAAATAGGCAGAAGCGATGGCATCGTCTCTGTTGGTTGCATATAAAAAGACTCTGGCTTCTATCTTGAGTGTCCTCCTGACTTTCTCCCTCCCTCTCTGCAGGAAGCCCACAGCCATGTTTGAGCTGCCCTTGGGAGAGGCCAATGGCTGCTGTCTCTTTTGTCTGCCAGAGAGGACCTGAGGCTGACAGCCACGTGTGTGAGCACGAAGCAGACCAAACCCGTCAAGCCTTGAGATGACCCCAGCCCCAGCCAGCAAGGTGAGCGCAGCCCTGCAGAGGACCCAGCTGAGCCGAGCCAGACTCCTGACCCACAGAGACAGTGGGATAAAAAAATATGTGATGTTTTAAGCCACCAAGTTTTGGGATAATTTTTTAGGCAGCAATAGATAATTAATAAGATAATCTTAACTAAAATTATCTTTAGGTTTTGGAGTTGGGAAACTATCTTATGATAGTTAATGAATTGGGGTAAGTTTTTAAAATCTTTTTCTATGATGAAATTATTTATTCCTTTTAACTTTCAAATGAGCACTTGTAAAATCATTTAGGAATCAAAATTTTTGTTTTTAGAAGAACTCTTTATTAATTCCTTCAACCTTTTCCACTGTTCTTAATATACTCAAATATTTCCTTTCTTGAGTCAGTTTGGGTCATTTTTTATTTCCAGAAAATCATTTGTTTTATTAAGATTTTTCAGATTTATTCAGGGACATGTATATGATATTCTCTTATTAATCTGGCCTCTTATTAATCTGGTTATAACCCCTTTTGCATTTCTAACTTTGATGATTTCATGTTCTTTTTCATTACATTTTTTCTAGGCTATCCGTGTATTATTTGTATATGGTTGGGAGGCCCTGAAAGTAGTAGCTCTTGAATTTATGTATCAATTTAGTATTTACTAATATCTTCTAGTAGTTGCTATTCTGTTTTCTTCTGTTCATAAGGGTGATTTGCTTATTGTTGATGGTGTTTTTTAAAGGAAACTTTGCTTAGATTATTCTTGTTTACTATTATTGTTTATAATATGATAATTGAAGGTTATTAGTACTGTTCTGCAGGTTCTCATTGTGAGGTTTTCTAAAGTGATTTGCTTTCCTCTTTGACACATTTTTTTCCACTAGAGTGTTTTATAAATTCCCATATCTTCAGATATGGGGATATATGTATACGTGTAGCTGATTCACTTTGTTATAAAGAAGAAACTAACACACCATTGTAAAGTAATTATACTCCAATAAAGATGTTAAAAAAAAATTCCCATATCTTCAGTGTGTGTGTGTGAGTGTGTGTGTGTGTGTATGCATGTGCACACATATGTGTAGTTAATTTCTAGCTTTATTACTTTGCACCCTGTGACAGATAGGATGGCCATGTGTCCCAGTTTTCCCAGGACACTCTCAGCTTACACTATGTGGGGAAATAAAATTTCCCCGGTTTTCTCAGTGCTCCTGTAAAAGACCTGCTTTCTGATATTCCTCACATGCCATGAGAATTCCATCTGGAGGATGGAATAGTAGTTACTATTTCTACTAATAGTAGTTACTAATTAATACTAACTACTAACTAATAGTAGATAATAATTCTCATTCTTTTGTCTAATTAATTCCTTAGATCCAGAAGAATAATAAAACTTCTCTTGTCTCCCCAGGAAGGCCAAACAATAGAGCCCAACCTCCCCAAGGTGGCAAAAAGGGAAGCAGCTCTCTCCCTAGTTTTGGACATTTCAAGGAAGAGTGAGCCTCAGAACTTGGAGAACTCTCTAAGTCTAAAAAGCCAAGAGACACACACACACACACACACACACACACACACACACACACAAACACAGGCCGTCGGGCCCCTGGAGACTTTATTTATATATCAAAAGGTTGAATTAAGGACTCAGGCCCGTTATATTTCCAAAGAGACCCTTTCAGAAGGAGTAAGAACAGCTGTCTCCTTCCCTTCATGTGCAGAGAAGAATCCTTTTCTCTCAATCCTCACTTCATCCTGCCACCCTATCAGACACATCCCCCCCACCCCCCAGCTTGCCTCCTGTCTCCCCAGGGTTAAAGACCTGGACCAAAGGGGTGCCAACACACTTAAACATCTTGTATGGTCTGTGAGGTTTCATTAAGAACTTGGTCTCTGATGCTGTTTGTTTCCCATAACTGCCATAACAAGGTTGAACAAACTGGGTGATTTAAATAACAGAAACGTATTCTTTCACAGTTCTGAAGGCCAGAAGTCTGAAATCGAGGTGTTATTGAAGCCAAGCTGCCTCCAAAGGCTCTCGGGGGAAATCCTTCTTCCGCTTCCAGCTTTTGGTGGTGGCCGGATATTCATGGTGATCCTTGGTTTATGGCAGAATAATTCCATTTTCTACCTCCATCTACATGGGGCCGTCTTTCTGCTGTGTGTGTCTGAGTCCAAATTTCCCTCTTCTTACAAGGATGCCAGTCATTGGATTAGGGCCCACCCTACTCCGGTATGACCTTGTCTTAACATGATTACATCTGCAAACAAACACTCTATTTCCAAATAAGGTCATATTCACACGTCCCAGGTGGACATGAATTTGGGGGAAAACTATTCATCCCAGTACATACACATTCAGGAGAAAATTAACAAAGATGAATATTAAAAACCCAACATACTTTTCACCTCAGCATAATTATTAATAGCTCCCCCTTTCACTCTCAAAAGTGTTCCAGGGACTTCCCTGATGGTCCAGCGGTAAAGAATCCGCCTTTCAATGCAGGGGATGCAGGTTCAATCCCTGGTCAGAAAACTAAGATCCCACATGCCACGGGGCAACTAAGCCCACGTGCCACAACTGCTGAGCCTGCGTGCCTCAACTAGAGAGCCCACGCACTCTGGAGCCCGTGCGCCACAACTAGAGAGAGAAAACCTGCACGCCACAACTAGCGAGAAGCCCTCACGCCGCAGCAAAGAGCCCGCACACTGCAAGGAAAGATCCTGCATGCCGCAACTAAGACCTGACACAGCAAAAAAAAAAAAAAAAAAAAAAGCGTTCCAGTTTGGATGATAAATGGTAAGGTCCCCAATGGCAGACTTTCATATTGTTCAATAATAACAAGTTCTCTATTTCTGCTCTCTTGACATTAGGTGTGGCCGTGAGACTAGTTCTGGTCAATAAAATGTGAGAAGTGACATTTGTGAAGGCTTTAACTGTCAGTGCTCAACACTGCAGCCCTCACAATATTATCAAGTCAAATCCAGCCTGTACTAAAATAATATATCACCAACAAGTAGAGTGTATCCTAAGAATGCAAGGCTATTTTAACATTAGGAAATCTATTAAGGTAATAAACCAAAGCACTAAATGTGGGGGAAGGGTGACTCTCTTAGTGATAATAAAATAAAATTCAACACATATCCGAGATTTGGGGGGAAAAAGAACTCAATAAACTTGGATTAGATAAAGCCTTATTTATTGATAAAAATGTATCTGGCAAATTACACCCTTAAGTTGAAATATCAGAATTCCTATTAAATTCTGGAAGACAGGAACGCTTACTGTCATTACTTCCATTCCACAAGATATTTCAGATCCTGGCCAGTGGAAGAAGAAAATCCGAGGATCTGAGTTAGGAAAAAAGAGGGAAAGAATCACCTATTTACTGATGTGTGACCCTTTAACTAGAAAGCCCAAGAGAATCGATTGAAGAAGTGTTAGAAATAGCAACAGAACTCAGCAAGATGATCAAAATAATATATATGTATAAAAGTTAATATCTGTATATACATTTTTAAATGTACTGAATTTAAAAAGTGATCCATTAACAATAATGACAAAAATTATACAATCCTAGGAGCCTAACAAGGAATGTGTAAGGTCCTTATGAAAAAATTTACATTTTACTGAAAATACAAAAGGCCTATATAAATGAATAAATAATCCCACATAGTAAGACTCAATGTTGTAGAAATAGAATCCCCCAAATTTAGACTCATTTTTGTTTAAAATTATTGAAACCGTTAAGTCATAAGTAAGAGGGGTATTTAGTGAGAAACCTTGAGAGAAAGATTGTTGTCATTCTTGTGTGTCTAGCTAAAGGGCAATATTTAGCGAGTAACTGAAATAAGGAAGATTAAGGAATGCTTTTATTTGGTGATCTCAAAAGACAAATAATTATGGACCAATGAGACAAGATTCTTCATTTTAAACTTATACATAACTACGTTTCTTCTTAAATGTTTAGAAAGTAAGAGTAGGATGCCCCTGTGATAGTCAATTTATAACTATGAAGGTTGCTAATCAATAAACTCAAGGATGGGGGCTTCCCTGGTGGCGCAGTGGTTGCGCGTCCGCCTGCCCATGCAGGGAAACCGGGTTCGCGCCCCGGTCTGGGAGGATCCCACATGCCGCGGAGCGGCTGGGCCCGTAACCCATGGCCGCTGAGCCTGCGCGTCCGGAGCCTGTGCTCCGCAACGGGAGAGGCCGCAGCAGGGGGAGGCCCGCATACCACAAAAAAAAAAATAAAATAAAATAAAAATAAATAAATAAACTCAAGGATGATCTATAAACTGCATTTATTGGAATGTTAGAATGTTTGTTACAGAAAATTGTATTTATTCATTGAAATTTAGAAAGAATGTTTGTCATAAAATTTCGAATTTGTTCACCTACATTATCATAACCTACGCACCAACTCTGACCTCTTTGATTTTATAAACATTAACTGTCAATACACAAACACTATGTACTATCTTAATAATTAGGAAGAGTACATCTAGGTATTTCTCCCTCCTGATTTGTAAAACTACAATAAAAAATCCTGTTCTTGAACAACTTCAAATCTGTGTAACTTAATCTATAAATTTAATACAACCTCACAGAATATTTTATGAAACTCAACAAGATAATTCTAAATTTCATTAGGAAAAGAAAACGCATGGAAGAAGCCAAGAAATTTTTCAAAAGAAGAAATGAAAGCGAAAACGTTCCTGCCAGATATAAAAGCATGAATACCATACATATATTACATGATACATTACACACATTCTAGCAATTCAAATACTGGCAAGGAGTTGGACACATGAAACAATGGGATGAAATAGAGATTCCTGGAACAGTTAAAATGGAAAGTTAGATCCTTTTCTCATATTGTACAAAAATAAATTCCTAATTAAGGCATAAACATACAGAAAATACTTTAAAAGTATAGAGGGACTTCCCTGGTGGCACAGTGGTTAAGACTCCATGCTCCCAATGTAGAGAGCCTGGGTTCAATCCCTGGTCAGGGAAGTAGGTCCCACATGCATGTTGCAACTAAGGGTTAGAATGCCACAACTAAGGATCCTTTATCCTTGATAAAGCAGAGGTTCTATACTAGGAGGAAAAAACCAAGAAATCCAGAGGCTACTGCTCCAACCCTATGCCTGATCCAGAGCAGGGGGTCGGTCTGAGAGAAGCAGGCTACTGTTCCAGCTACAAGTCTCAGAACAAAGACACAGAGGGTCTTTCTGGAGCAAAGCCATGCCAGGGGAATGAAGGACTCTGTAACTGTCCCTAATGGGACAGATTTTATTTAGAAAAGTACATGGGGAAGTTCAAGCATAAGGGTACTCCAAGGATATTTTGGTGGTGAGCAATCTTGAAGACTTCTATGATAGCAATGAGTGAAATGATACACAAACTAAAGTTTAACAAAGAGAACCAAGCAAAGAGGCAGCTAAGAACTGTCCAGGTTCTGAACAAGCTTTAAAGATTGGCCCCAAAGTCTATGCCCATTAAGAAGCTCAGCTTTAATTAGACTGGGGAGCAATTTATGCCCCAGGGTGTCATTTAAAACAATCCAGCAGTCAGCTAATTAACAAAGGCAAATAGCTGGTATCTACTGATACCAATAGAGGCAGACAAGCCAGAAGCTTAAAAGTGATATCACAGGAAGAGACAGAGAAAGTCTAGGCTATAAAACCACTGGCACCTGGGGGTGGGAGGTTGACTGCAAGCATGTATCTTTTCGATGTCCCCAAATAAAATTTTTAAGTGTATAAAATTACAAAGGAAACCAATTATACTGAAATATAATTATCTGAATATTTTACATTGTGAGAGAACAATGTGAGTCTTGTCCTTAAGGGATTTATCGTCTACTTGGCTATGTATTAACATTATCTGGCTTAACATGCCACGGAGCAACTAAGCCCATGCGCCACAACTACTGAGCCCATGCGCAACAACTATTGAAGCCTGCGCACCTAGAGTCCGTGCTCTGCAACAAGAGAAGCCACTGCAATGAGACGCTCGTGCATCGCAATAAAGAGTAGACCCCGCTCGCTGCAGTTAGAGAAAGCCCGCACGTAGCAACAAGGACCCAACACCGCCGAAAATAAATAAATAAATAAATAAATTAATTATTTTAAAAAGCCGTTATCTGAACTTCATGTAGCAGCAACACCAGCTACATCAGGAGTCATGTTCCAAGCTCTGCTCTAGTGCTGGTCAGCTGCAGAGCCCTGAATAATTTACTTAAACTGTTAAGTCTGGTTTTCGCATTTGTCATAAAGGATCATAGCACGTTCAGAGCAATTGTGAGGAAATAGAGCACAGAGAACTTTTTATAAACTGTAAAGCAACATACAAATGCTAATTATTTTAAACTTTGCCAAAGGAAAAAAAAAGTGTCCCACACAGAGAACAGACAAACCGTGTTCTGGGTCTTCCTCACTGGCCTGAGATATTCACGAGTGGCGCCTATTTAAGAGCAGATTGTGTGGTGGGGTCCTGGCCTCTGTCTGACATCCCTGAGGCTTCTGTGTGAATCCATCCTATGGCCTTAGGCCCCCTATCAGTCCCTTGCTTCTGAGATTTGGTGATTTCTGATCAATAGTTGCCTTGCTTGGTACCTCCCATCATCCAGTTGATAGTGATAGAATAAGATAGTTACACAGGGCTTCCGTGGTGGCGCAGTGGTTGAGAGTCCGCCTGCCGATGCAGGGGACACGGGTTCGTGCCCCGGTCCGGGAAGATCCCACATGCCACGGAGCGGCTGGGCCCGTGAGCCGTGGCTGCTGAGCCTGCGCGTCCGGAGCCTGTGCTCCGCAACGGGAGAGGGCACAACAGTGAGAGGCCCGCGTACCCCAAAAAAAAAAAAAAAAAAAAAAAAAAAAGATAGTTACACAGCTAGAAATCCCACTATGGGAAGCTAGATAGAGAGAGACTTTAGGAGATCACCATAAGCTAGACACCAACCAGAAAATGCCCAGAACATCTGGCAGCTAAGCAATAATCAGAACATTTTGAAACTAAACAGACTTAGGCCACTACCATAGAAAAATCGATACAAGACCTGAATTTGGCCTTGGGGGGTCAATAAGATAATGGAACCTGAAAAAACTGCATTCCTTCATGTAGCCAAGGCAGAAACATAGGTGAAAGGGGAAAGAAACTAGGTGAAAGGGGACATTATAGTGAAACCTGAGATGAATTACCATATTTTAGTATATGTTACCACCCTTTTGCTAATATACATATGATTTTAAAAGCTCCATGACAGTCCCAGTTAGACCGTATAGGGTCAAAGGAGTAAATGATGATGTAAGCCTTGATGTCTACCCAAGAATGAGGAAGAAGGTGGTCTTCTTCCCGCTCTAATTTTTCTCTGATTATAAAAACGTAGCCCTCTTTGTTCTCAGGGCTGCACTCCTTGGCCTGCCAGCTTGTATCTCTCACAAGCGTCCTATGCTAATAAACTCACTCTTTGCCTGTCACTTTGCCTCTCACTGAATTCTTTCTTCAGTAAATCCTGAGGCCAGGTGTGCGGTTTCAATCAAATGACTGTGGGTTCGAGTCCCCTCAAAGTCCCATCTGAGGAGTACAGTTTCACAGTGTGGGGCTTCCTCTGTAAAGAGTGATGGGAACACCTGTTCACGACTTCATGAAACAAAACTGAAATCATTACCTAGTTAGCTGCTCACAGATTAAAATCTGCAAACTTGATTTCCCGAGTACAAACCCCCAAGATTTGCAAACGCACTCTGCTGCAGGTAACCCCTTCATCACCTTGCTGGTTTCCTGATGATAATCTGGTTGATAAACCAAGACATATGATCAATTTGTCTAAGATGTTTTGTCTTTATCACCACTGTTATTAATATTAAAAGTAGTGAGGATTGATACGCCCCCAAACTGCCTTTCATGGTCTCTAGCAGGCATAATTTCTCTCTCATCCTCTAGGTTTCTGAATGTTTGAATTCAGTGTGAATTCACTCGCCATAAAACTGCAACTAAACCATCAAACACAATGGACAGGCTAAGCTCAGTATACACCGGGGGTTCTGAGTGCTGCCCCCAGACAAGCCCCGGCAGCCTTGTGAACCAGTTATTAGAGATGCAAAATTCTCAGACCCACCCCCAGCCCTGTGAAATCACAGACCTGTCTCCCCAAGCCTGCTTGTAGCTCTGATGCTCACTCGAAGCCCCAGGTTAGAATAGCAGGAATGGTTTCTTTCCTTGCCCATCTGTAGCTGTGATAAACAAGTGTTTGGGGCTCTCTCTCTACACTCAGTTTATTTGAAAAGCAGATTTCCAACCAGGGTTCATCCCACCATTAGGTAAGAAACTACTGTTTTTAAATACAGGAAAAAGGTAGACCTGTATCAACTGGGGACTGATAGAACTGAGGAATCCACCCTCACTGGCTGGGAATGTGGTTGAAAAAATGTGCTTAGAATTGAACCAAAGATGAGAAACCAGGAGAATAACGTTGTTCTCACCTTCACAGCAAAGGAAGACCTGACAGGCCCTAATTGTCCTGCTTCACACTGTGGAGAAGAGGAAAGTCTTTCTGACATTACTTTTTTTTTCATTTTTAAAAATTGAGGTATAGTTGATTTACAATATTATGTAAGTTTCAGGTGTACAGCATAGGGATTCACAATTTTTAAAGGTTATACTCCAGGGACTTCCCTGGTGGTCCAGTGGTTAAGACTTCACCTTCTAATGCAGGGGGTGCAGGTTCAATCCCTGGTCGGGGAGCTAAGATCCCACATGCTTCGTGGCCAAAAACACCAAAACATAGACCAGAAGCAATGTTGTAACAAATTCAATAAAGACTTTAAAAATGGTCCATATCAAAAAAATCTTTAAAAAAAAAAGGTTATACTCCACTTGTATTTATTATAAAATATTGACTATATTCCCTGTGCTGTATAATATATCCCTGTAGCTTATTTCTTTTTTACACAGTGGTTGGTACCTCTTTTTTTTTTTTTTTTTTTTGCCGTACGCGGGCCTCTCATTGCTGCGGCCTCTCCCATTGCGGAGCACAGGCCTCGGACGCGCAGGCTCAGCGGCCACGGCTCACGGGCCCAGTCGCTCCGCGGCACATGGGATCCTCCCGGACCGGGGCACAAACCCGCGCCCCCTGCATCGGCAGGCGGACTCCCAACCACTGCGCCACCAGGGAAGCCCCGATTGGTACCTCTTAATCTCCTATCCCTATTTTGTCCCTCCCCCTTACTTTTTACTCTTATTAAAAGCCACTATCTTTTTGATGTTAGGTTCATTTTATTCATAGCAGTTATGTCTGTTTTAAGGTATCATTTTAAAATGTATTTACTGATCTCTTTCTGCCCCCTCCCCACAGTGGAGGCAACCTTTTTATCTGGAGCTTCTGGGTCTCCTCAACTCCTGGGACAGACCCTGAGGCATCCCAGCCATCTAAACATATTTCCAAAGTAAGTCAAATGAAGGCTTTACACCCTTTGGAAATGAATTACATTCTTGCTCACAAAAAGGACCACTAAGGAAAAAATGTGGTATCTTTGTCAGCTCCAGCTACCATAACAAAATACCACAGACCAGGTGGCTTGAACTACAGATACTTTCTCACATTTCTGGAACCTGGGAGTCTGAGATCAGGGTGCCAGCATGGCTTGGTTCTGGTGAGGGCTCTCTTCCTGGTTTGCAGACAGCTGGCTGCCTTCTCACTGTCCTCACATGGCAGAGAGAGGGCTCTGGTGTCTCTTCCTCTTCTTTTAAAGGCACTAATCCTATCTTGGGGCTCCACCCTCATGAACTCATCTAAGCCTAATCACCTCCCAAAAACCCCACCTCCAAATACCATCCCACTGGGGGTGGGGGCTTCAACATGTGAATCTTGGGGGGACACAATTCCATTAGTAGCAAGTGGGTTGTTCTGAGAATTTGAATTTCATCCAGGGTTTAGTCAGTGATGAGTAAGAGAGCCACTGTTTGTGTTAGGAGATTGTAAATTTTAATCGTTGTGGAGGTGGGAAGGGACTGAGGGTACGAATCCAGGATCTCACAAAGCCACAGACAAGTCTCCCATGTGAACCAGATGCTTAGGGATGGGGCAGGGTTGAGTTCTATGGACGTGACAACATCTTCCACTCTTCCAAGAAGAGGTCAGGGCTGCAATGACAGCATGCTCCTTCCACCCCTCAGTGTATCTTCCAACATCAGGTTCAGGAGATCTAGAGCTTTGAGGCGTTCTTTTGAATTTCCCCAAAATGATATGCAAATTTTTCTGGGGAGTGAGTCTGTAGCTTTCATCAGAATCTCAAAGGAATCTAAGATGAACAGAAGGCTAGGACTCCTGGGTCTGACTGCAACCTGCTGAAGTGGAATAATTTCGTAAGGTAGGTGTGCCCTCAACTTGGTTGATTTTTCTTTCTGTAATTTTCCTGGAGGGAGTCCATAGAATGCCCAACTCAGCATGAGGTCGGGGGTCTCTCTGTAGCCAAGAGAGGTGGGGTGGAAAAAGGATTACACAGACGCACACACGAGATGCAAACTTCCTCCTCTTCCACTCACAGCTAATGAGCCACCTCACACTCACTGGGAAAACAGAATCTACCAGAGGAAACGCCTCCTCCCTCCTTCCTGTCCACACTGGCATGGCACAGGTACAATCTGACTACGGCCAAGCACATGCAGCCATTCCCTTTGGCATCCTAACCTGTTCTGGCCTCTCCTGTCACTTAACAGCTTTCCCTGACCCCACCCTACTTCCGGCACACCTTGCTTGTGTCTTCACTCCTTCCATGAACTCCAGCCTCTTCAATTAGACTTCCAGCTCAACCACTCCACTGAGATTACTTTTCTCCTGGCCACCAATGGTCTGCCTCTTGGCAAATCCAGTGAACGCCCTGTGTGTTCATCTCATTCAACCCAGAAGGCCAGTCTCCAGTTTTGAAATCTCCTCCTAATTGAACTTCCCTCTCATTCCCTCTCCTGGCTTTGCCACAGCCCTGAAGTTCCCAGCTTCACCACTTTGCTGGCTTATACTTCTCTCTTCCAGCACCCTGGGGTTGGCATGTGGAATGAAGATCTGACTCTACTTTTTGATGTTTGATGACTGCCTTTAAGCCCCCTTGCCTCCCTTCCCTGCCAGTGCACATCTGGACACGCTGGTAAGAAATTTGGTGCTCCTTCCTTTGGCACCATCAGGAGACTCAAACCAAATGAACCCCTGCCTGTGCGGGAACCTACAGCTTGACCCACCCCCTAACCATGATAAATCCCCTAGCCAGTCTCCCTTCATTATGCTCCCAAGCATTTTGCACTTGCTTGCGAAGGCTGCCCTGCTCTCCCAGAGACCTCATTTATGTAAGTGAAGGGGATCAAGATATGTCACCCCAAGTATGCTCCTTTGGCATAGAGATTATTTTGAGCTAAAGGTAATTGAGATACAACAGATGTCCTTCCCTATCTACCTGAAAGCAGGGCACCAATTTCACTTGAGAAAGGTGATCCCTCCCTCATATCAGGGAGAGAAGAGCACTCTTATTACCTGAGACAAGGAGTCAACACAGACTTGCACTTACATAAACAGACCTTACTAAAATGACCCTTATCTCCCGTTAGTTCTACTATGTATTTCCTCATCACTTACCCACAATTTATTGTCCCTTGAAGTCCAATTCTCCCTCCCTTTGTTAAAATGGTATATAAGCCTCTGAGTCTAACCACTTCTTTGAGTTTTCTTTTCCGTGAACTCTCATGTACACAAATATTAATAAAAATTGTGTGCATTTTCTCCTGTTAATCTGTCTTTTGTTAGCTTAATTCACAGCCCCTCTTTACGGAATATAAGAGGGTAGAGGAGAAGTGTTTCCTCCCTGATGTTAAGTAATAAACCTCTTCATATCATTTTGCTGTGTGTGTGGCTTTAGCGGTCTTCACATCAGAACCTAAATTTAGGTGGGGTGAGGGGGTCTCTCTCCAGTTTTGCAGGAACAGCTCACTGACTCCTCTTTTCTAGTTATACTCACACCTTTGCTAACGTTATCCAATCCCATGGCTTTAAATAACATCTAAATGCTCCCCAAATAATAGTAAGCCCAGATTCCTCCCCTGTACTCCAGACTCAAATTTCTACTCCTTAGTTACAACTTCAATATCTCAAAGTTTAAATTTAAACAGAATTCTTCAACAACAACACATTAAAAGCATCATACATCATGATCAAGTGGGATTTATCCCAGGGATGCAAGGATTCTTCAATATCCACAAATCAATCAATGTGATATACGACATTTATGAACTGAAGAATAAAACCCATTTCAATAGATGCAGAAAAAGCTTTTGCCAAATTCAACACCCATTTATGAAAAAAACTCTCCAGAAAGTGGGCATAGAGGGAACCTACCTCAAAATAATAAGGACCATATATGACAAACCCATAGCAAACATCCTGCTCACTGGTGAAAAACTGAAACCATTTCCTCTAAGATCAGGAACAAGACAAGGATGTCCACTCTCACCACTATTATTCAACATAGTTTTGGAAGTACTAGCCATGGCAATCAGAGAAGAAAAAGAAATAAAAGGAATACAAATTGGAAAAGAAGAAGTAAAACTGTAACTGTTTGCAGAAGTCAGGATACTATACATAGAAAACCCTAAAGATGCCACCAGAAAACTACTAGAGCTAATCAATGAATTTGGTAAAGTTGCAGGATACAGAATTAATACACAGAAATCTCTTGCATTCCTATACACTAACAATGAAAGATCAGAAAGAGAAATTAAGGAAACAATTCCATTCACCATCACATTAAAAAGAATAAAATACTTAGGAATAAATCTACTAAAGGGGGCAAAAGACCTGTACTCAGAAAACTATAAGGTACTGATGACAGAAATCAAAGATGACACAGATGGAGAGATATACCATGTTCTTGAATTAGAAGTATCAATACTGTCAAAATGACTATACTATCCAAAGCAATCTACAAATTTAGTGCAATCCCTATCAAATTACCAATGGCATTCTTCACAGAATTAGAACAAAAAATCTTATACTTTGTATGGAAACACAAAAAACCCCGAAGAGCCAAAGCAATCCTGAGAAAGAAAAACAGAGCTGGAGAAATCAGGCTCCCTGACTTCAGACTATGGCACAAAAACAGAACTATAGATCAGTGGAACAGGACAGAAAGTTCAGAGATAAACCCATGCACCTATGGTCACCTAATCTATGACAAAGGAAGCAAGAATATACAATAGAGAAAAGACAGTCTCTTCAATAAGTGGTGCTG
Organism: Physeter macrocephalus; assembly: GCF_002837175.3. Lineage (NCBI taxonomy): Eukaryota > Metazoa > Chordata > Mammalia > Artiodactyla > Physeteridae > Physeter > Physeter macrocephalus. The sequence goes on from NC_041222.1 coordinate 85,596,949, forward strand.
TGAAAACTGTACAGCTACATGTAAAAGAATGAAATTAGAACAACTTCCTAACACCATACACAAAAATAAACTCAAAATGGATTAAAGCCCTAAATGTAAGGCCAGACCCTATAAAACTCTTAGAGGAAAACATAGGCAGGACACTCTCTGACATAAATCGCAGCAAGATCTTTTTTGATCCACCTCCTAAAGTAATGAAAATAAAAACAAAAATAAACAAATAGGACCTAATTAAACTTAAAAGCTTTTGCACAGCAAAGGAAACCATAAACA
>NC_041222.1:85598144-85611970 GCF_002837175.3 Physeter macrocephalus
AAAAAAAAAAAAGGTCATGAAGAACCTAAGGGTAAGATGGGAATGGAGACGCAGACCTACTAGAGAATGGTCTTGAGGATGTGGGGAGGGGGAAGGGTAGGCTGTGACAAAGTGAGAGAGTAGCTTGGACATATATACACTACCAAAAGTAAAATAGCTAGTGGGAAGCAGCCTCATAGCACAGGGAGATCAGCTCGGTGCTTTGTGACCACCTAGAGGGGTGGGATAGGGAGGGTGGGAGGGAGGGAGACGCAAGAGGGAAGAGATATGGGAACATGTGTATATGTATAACTGATTCACTTGGTTATGAAGCAGAAACTAACACACCATTGTAAAGCAATTATACTCCAATAAAGATGTTAAAAAAAAAAAGAATGAAATAATGCCATTTGCAGCAACATGGATGGACCTAAAGATTTTGAGTGAAGTAAGTCAGACAGAGAAAGACAAATATCATATATTACTTATATGTGGAATCTAAAAAAATGGTACAAATGAACTTATTTACAAAACAGAAAGAGTCACAGATGTAGAAAATAAACTTATGGTTACCAGTGTGGAAAGTGGGGAGAGAGATAAATTAGGAGATTGGGATCAACATATACACACTACTATATATAAAATAGATAACTAATAAGGACCTACTGTATAGCACAGGGAATTCTACTCAATATTCTGCAATGTCCTATATGGGAAAAGAATCTTAAAAAGAGTGAATATATGTATATGTATAACTGATTCACTTTGCTGTACACCTGAAACTAACACAACATTGTAAATCAAATATATTCCAGTAAAAAATTTTTTTAAAAAACAGAATTCTTCACTTGTCCTTTCCCTCCATCCCAATAAACAGCACATTTACCCAGTTTCAAGCCAAAGCCCTAGAATTTATCCTTAACTCCTCCTTCCATTCACGTGCCACATCCAATTTGTATATGCCCTTCAAGGTATCTCCAAGTAGCCGCTGAATCCTCCTTTCCATATAGTGCCCACTGCCCGTCCAGCCACCATCACTTCTCATCTGATGGCCACATGTCTCCTTGTCTCCACTTTTGCCCCTTGGCAGTGTTCAGACCAGGAGGCTAAAGAAGCGTTTGTAAAACAAAGACTCATCTCTCTCCCCTGCTTACAGCTCTGCCCATTGGAATAAAATCCATCCTTGCTTTCAGGAGTCTGCTTGCGTCTTCCGCTTTTCTCTCTCTCTGAGTTCCAGTCAGACTGTGGACCATCTGTCACTTCAGCACATTCGGCCATCCAACCTGGAGGCATTTGCCTGGGCAGCTTCCTTCTCCTCTGATCTTAGCATCTTTAAAACCCAGCTTCCATGCCCCCTCCTCCACAAGGCCTTCCCGACTATCCTTAAAACTACAAGCAGGTATGAAAACTTGAATTATCCTGTTTACCTGAGTGGTAATTGTTTTATTTCTTCCTGCAAGTATCTCCTTCAACTTGACAACTTTCCTCTCTCTGCCATGGCAGAACTTCTTGAACCTGGCATGTTGCTTCTCAACCCCGTATGCTTTCATGAGAGTAAATGCTATTTTTCCAATCCCAAGCACAGAGCCTTACAATAATACACACACAATAATCATTTCTGTATAATAATAGATGACTAAATGTACAAATAAATGAGTAAATCACATGTCCTGGAACAGGGCTCTGTTAACCATCAGCTCAGGATATGTGAATTAAAAACTAAAATATTTGAATATAAATTTACAAGAAGAGCAGAAGAAAGAAAAGGTAAACATTTATCCATTTTCTGTATGGGAAGATATGTGTACACTTAATATAAATGGAAGAAATTACAAAGTAAAAAATTGATGCCATGGATTGCATTGAAAATGTAAAAAATATAAAATGTAAAACAATTTTTACATTTAAAATTACATACCACAAAGAGAGAAGGAGTGTGTAACAAACATGATGAGGTTAGTACTCTTTAATATTCCTGATTTGTACATAGTGATTAGAGAAAACATGACCCCTAGAGTTTAGTGAGGGCAGAGAACATAAGTAAACTATTTGTTAAAGAGGATTAAAAGAAGAGAAAATATATTCCACCTTACTAGAAATCAAAAATGCAAATTAAAACAATAAGATATCCATTTTTGCCTCTCAAATTAGCAAAAGGTTTCAATGGCAAAACTGTAATGAAACAGCTGATGGGAAAATAATTTGGTATAATTTTGTGATTTTTAAAAAATGCCTTAAAATGATTTTATGACCACTAACCCAGTAATCCCACTTCTCTGAATTTATCCTTAAAGAAATAACCAGAAAAGGCAGAAAAGATTTATGCACAAAATTTTATGTTACTTAATTAAAAATTTATCTTTGAAACAATTTAGGATATTATTATTTGAGTAAAAGTTAAGTAAAATGTAGCTCATTTATGTGAAAGACTATAATATGGCCCCTAAAATGTTTACAAAACCTGTGTAATGGCTTGAGAAAACTCCTGTGACATAATGTAAAGGAGAAAAGGAATGGTATGAGAGGATACATTCATGTAGACATACATAGAAATGTACTAAAAAGAAACAGAAAGATGTATAAACAACCAGAAAGAAACACAGAGTTTCTTCCTTCTCTAAGTTTCAAATATTTATAATTCCTGGTAACTCTACAGGTCACAAATGAGGTTTTAATATTTTAGCATCATAAATATTTGTTATTGGCCACATTCAAACCCAGTCCATTCAGCATCCTTCCATCTGAAAACTGTTGTTTTACCCCAGGCCACACCCATCTAGTCAACCCATCTCTCACTGGTCCACAGGGTGTTAGGCATCCAAGGACACAAGGTAAATATAATGTGCATTAACTAGTTAAAATTTGAAACCTTGAAAATAATGCAGAGCTTCATGAGGTTGATGAAAATCACAGGGAAACACTGCTCAGATCAGGCTAAATCTGCTGCGAAAAGATTTGTCCCACTAAAAAGGATTATGTAACGGTTAAAGAGAAGAAAATAAAGATCAATGCTGTCAATGAGAATGATTTGAGTATCAATTTGAGAAGCCCTAAGAAAAGTTCTTTTTTCTTTTTTGTCAATTAAACCCTTGATGGTTAGGCTATCAAATTCAAAAGTAAAGTGAAGAAAACATCCCAGGCCAAGTTGGTGGTGAGCGCATGGGCAGGGAACCGAAGAAGTCTGGAAGGTTGGTGGGACCACACTCTAGGGATCCTGGAGCTCAAATTGCCTTAGGTCATCAGTCCCCCAAGTCTCTGACCAATTTTCAAATCCCATCTGGGGCTGATGTGAGAAAGGGTTGGGTCATGGACAAGGCCAGAGTGCCCCCCCTGAAATGATCCAGCCTCGGGACTAACCTAAGTATTTATTATAGAAGGTGCTGTACAGATGGAAAAGGAAATGTGCAATTTTAAGGAAGAGAAATCAGTGGGCATCTAAACTACATTTCAGCATTTCCAGATCCTGGGCTAATTAATTCCAACCTCACAGAGCCTAGCATTGGAGAGTCTTAGAAAGTGTCAGCCTCCTTCCTGCGTTCATTCAAGTTCTGAAAAATTCTCGTCCACCTGCACACCTTCCAGGCTTCACGGTTACGACATATTTTCATAATTAGTTTGAAGACAGATTCACTGCTTTATTCGAGAGACTTGTCACTTAAAATATTAATTGCCATTAGATTTTGCAGTAGGTATATCCAGAGGTTATCACCATAGCAGTAATTTATAAGCTCAGAGTCTACAAAAGTGGCCTAGAAACTCCGATTTGCCCTTTGTTTCTCCCTGACATTTCTCAGTTTGTTTCTCATGTACTTATGTGATTAATAGAATATCACTTGGTAAACTAAATTCCCAAAACATGAATAGTTACAGTAATATAGCAGCTGTGACAAATTACTCAGTCCTGTCTTGCCAGACAAATAATTTTTTTCAGACTTCACGTTCATAAAATAAAACTGTATAAACATTCTAGCCAGGAGTATAGCATTTTAGTTTTTCCTAGCCAAAGTGGATCACGTCACTCTAATACAGTGTATTCTGATTATACAAATCTACACTTTCTGACTTGTGCTGTACATCAGGGGCCCCCAACCCCCAGGCCGTGGACCGGTGCTGGTCCTCGGCGTGTTAGGAACTGGGTTGCACAGCAGGAGGTGAGCAGCCAGCGAGCAAAACTTCCTCTACCATTCCCCATCGCTCGCATCACCGCCTCAACCATTCCCCCCACATCCGCCTGCACCCCGGCTGCCGGCCCGTAGAAAAATTGTCTTCCACAAAACCGGTTGCTGGTGCCAAGAAGCTTGTGGACCGCTGCTCTACATTATGAATATCTGCAGTGGTAAATAAAATGCCTGAAAAACAGTGACCGTCATGAACAAGGAAAAGTGTCGCTAATAAATGCTCTAAAATATTATACAACAGAGAAACTTTTCGCCGAAGATCTGTGGGTCAAGCATGATTTCTCTTTGGTTTCGAAGCATGTTTGTTTTGTGGAGAGATGTAAGAATAAAACAAAATGAACCAAAAAAAATCTCAATGGTGGGAAGTAGAATTGCTTGATGACGCTGTCTATGCAATTCACAAAAATATATAGGTCGTTAACGTATTTAGCTGTTCAGCCTCTGCTGGGCATGCCCTTCTTCATCAAGCGTTCCACTTTGCTCCCCAGGCAACCTCTCCATCCCACCTCAGCTGATCACCCTTGTCCTGAGCAAGATTCAAGCCTCCACCTCCTTAGGAGGGGCTTTCTCAGCTGACAAAGGTCCACAGTCCTCACCAGCAATTCCAAAATCCAGACATTTTCAAAGCCAAATCTTTGCCTGAGTTCAAGGCACCAAAGCCCAACCTGAGGTTTCTTATATTCTTCATTTATTTCACTTAGTATGAATAATCATACGATCCATTGCACAAAATATTAATATGTTTGATTTGGGGCTGCTGCCCGGTCCCTGACAGAGGTGTTTTATAATACAGAATGTGCTCCCTCTCACTTTTCTAAAATCTGAAAACTCTCAGTCAGTGAGATGTTTCTAACCCCTACAGGTCTCAGTGAAGGGATCTGGCGCCTGTGTATGTTGGGTAAGAGGATCCTACACCTTCGTTTACTCTTGAGTTATCCCCTGGCAGGTGCCTTCATGGTGCTGACCCCTCCCCACCCCTGGGTATGGCCCTCTGATTCTCCAACACCAGTTGGTGTCCCAACAATACAATTCAATTCAATTCAATTCCACCATCTATTCAGAGATGGAGTTAAATCCCACAAGTTGAAAGGCTCAGTCCCAGGAGACCACCCCTCACTTCAAGTACCAGCCACAAGTCCCAATGGCCATTCATACCAGCCCCATCCTGAGGCTACTGAGGGGCCCCACCCTGAGTCACTTCATTAGCACGAACTGTACCAGCCACAAGTCCCAATGGCCATTCATACCAGCCCCATCCTGAGGCTACTGAGGATTCAGTAGCACGAACTCAGATCTAGTGGAAAGGGGCTCCTTATGAAGAGCAAGACACTTCTATCCTCAGGAAACCCCAAGGATTTTAGGAGCTCTGTGCCAGGAACCGGGGACAAAGACCAGATATATTTTTTGTTGCACCACAGCCCCAAGCACAGTACTGTTGGCCATCCATGCGGTGGAGACCCAGAGCAGGGCTGGCCACCCTTCCCTCCTCTGCTCCTGAACCTGTGTCCCCAGGGCCTCAGCTAGTTCACACAGGACCTTTTCATGAACTAGGAAGGCAAACTGGAAGAGGCCTTTGCTTGCCCTGGCTCCCATCCCAGGGCCCATAGCATGGCAAGCCGAGCAGGCTGCATTTCAGCCCACGCGCCCACATCAGCCCTGCAACAGCCCATGCCCTGCATTCATTCTGCACATCCCGTAGACCCCAAGGCTGCACAGCCTGACCACGCTGACAGGCTGCATGGGTTTTAGAAAGTGATTCTCTGTTCTGCTGACAACCAGCCTGAAATTTTCCCAGCACAAGAAACATCATGTTTACAGCAGGATATATAGATAATACCAACAGAATGTAGACAATGTTTCTAATAGAGCACAAACAAGTTAGCTGCCCAAATGACCAGCAGACCACTACCCAGTGACAACTCTGTGCTTATCAATGACCTCCCAAGGCCGTTCACCTAACTCCTCCACAATGCATTTGAGAGCCCCATTGGAGGATCCTGCTTCCTGGTGGGCAATGTCCAGCCCAGAGCTGGTGGTAGCCTCCCTTGTCACCCGGCGCAGGCTCAGCTCCATAAAAGCCCATCCAAGGGACTTCCCTGGCAGTCCAGTGGTTAGAACTCTGTGCTTCCAAGTCTCCCCCTTGCTGAGCCTCTCTCACGCTCCTCTGGGGCATTTCCTCCCCTTGCAGTAACAAGCTAATAAATCTAGAGGGTGCCCTTGGCAAGTTCTCTAAAAGAAAGTTTAACATAGAAGAAGGAAATGTTTAAACGATGGACCAAACGTGATCTCCCCCTTAGTTTAGTGAAAAACACCCAAGGAATTACACACATGCCCTCAGTCTGTGCATATCCACAAAAGAACTTCCTGCTTCCACCCCTCCACTCACATTTCAAAAAAACCCACCTCCACCCATAGGAGTTTCTACTCCCTGGACCCCCTCCCTCACCCAGGTAGAGGCGCAGGAGGGAGCTGGCCTGGGGTACTCCACCTCACAGAACCCTCCCAGGAGGCATGGGCCCTTTAGAATCTCCAAACTCGGTTCAGTTGCCACATACTCGCTTTATCCACTTGATTGTCCAGTGGGCCACGTTTAAGTAGTGCACACACACATTTACACAGCCACATACATACTAAAGACAAATGTTAATTCTTAAGAGAAAAAAATATAGAGAGTTGGATCGACATATACACACTACTCTATATAAAATAGATAACTAATAAGGACCTACTGTATAGCGCAGGGAACTCTACTCAATACTCTGTAATGGCCTATATGGGAAGAGAATCTTAAAAAAGAGTGGGTATATGTATAAGTGATTCACTTTGCGGTATACCTAAAACTAACACAACGTTGTAAATCAACTATACTCCAACAAAAATTTTTTAAAAAGAAAGAAAATATATAGTAAACATTATTTTGCCAGGGCCACCTCTGACAGTGACACAAACTCTAGTGAACGCTTTAAAATGATTGTGTGTTAGGAGTTGATTAATTCTCAGCCAAGGATTGCCTCATCCCCAGCTGTGTTTTGGATGTACAGGGAAGGATGAAGATTGTGTTTCATTTTCCAGATATGCGAGCAGTCAGGTGAGCTGAGTGCCTCTGTCTTCTGCAGACCGGTCGTCATTCTAGTTGAAGCTACTCACGGGATTTCAGATCGCTGGAGGCTCCAGTCCTCGTCATGGGCAGCATTCTGAGCCCCAGTGCCAATGACAAGTAAGATAAATTAGCCAGTTCACAGGAAGGACTTTTTCCTTGTGGCACCTGCCCTGTATTCTAACTCCTACAGAACAGCACACAGGAGGGGCCTAATGCTGAGCGTGTGTTTCATCTTGTTCTTTTCATGCTTTCAGGAATAAGGCACAGGGATCTGAGCTGAGCACCAGAAGGGCCGTTTGCTAAGCATGGGGGTGAGACCAGGAAATATAGTAATCAAAAGAAAAACAAAATGTGTAACATGAAGGACTACTGTTAATTTGAATTTTTATAAAAAATAGGTATTATTTTTGAAATCTGAAAAATAGTTATAAGATAGCAACAATATACACAGATGTAAAAGGGGAATAATATTTGTAAATATTTTATTTATATACTTATAAAAATAAAATAGCAGTTTACTCTGAAAACAACAGGGTCTTAAAAAACAGAGAAGTTCATTTCTCTCATGTGATGATATAAGTGCAACCAACTCAAGACTGTTGAAAAATGTAGATTTTATTATTATCCAGGTATGGTGAGGACAACAGATCAGATGGTTGTCATTGAAAAGATAGTTTGTTACCCACAATTTCCAAGAGGAGGGAGCATGCCATGCAGGGCCACTCAGCGAAGCACCAGGGTCAGCCAGGATGCAGAAGGAAAGGAGGAAATGTGGACAAAAAGCCTTTTTTTGTGGTTTCTGCAGAAAGGAACAAGCAATACAGGATAAGTAGGTTTAGAATTATCTAGTTTGAATAATTTCAGCAGGCTCTGGGGCACAGGGGCTGTCCTTGGTTGTCTGGTATCTGGCCCTGGGCTGATCAGGCCAGGGGGATATTGACCCAGAGGGTGAAAGCCCAGTAGAGGAGGTGTTTGAGGTGTGAGCTCTCCTGGGTTGGTTTTCATATGAAAAGCGTGCTCCTTGTAACTTGTTAGCTATTTAGGAATTGGCTATCCCTGGGAGGAGCAGTGTCTCCAGGATCGGCAAGACTTCAGATGTCAAAACATCAGAAATACAGAACATAAAAGGGTCTGATTAATACAATGACAGATAAGGTGCTTTCCTCAAACAGAAAATGTGAAGGATGTGATCATCCCTTCCTTCTTCCCTCCCTCCCCCTCTAAAACCTGCAGATCGTGAGACTGCCATCCTCAGGGTCTTGCCCCATCTGCATGGTCAAATGTGGTTCACCACCTCACCTATGTTCCAGGTAACAGGAGGATGAAGAGGAAATGAAGGGCACACCCTGCCCTTGGGAAGGAACTAATTGTTCATACACATAGCCTATTGTGTAGAATGAGATCACGTGACCCCCATGCAGCTGCAAGGGCATCTAGAAAATGTAGTCTTCCTTCAGGCCTGGATGTGTCCACCTGGATCAGGGGTTCTATATCACTAATGGAGAATGGGATGATGGAGGACAGTTAGAGCCTCTCCCACAAATTATGAGATGAGGAAAGAATGGGAGAATGAAGCTTACAAAAGCAACTTGAAATAAACATAGACTATGCAAGAAGACGAACATTTCAAAACACAAAAATTGTAACTAATATCCTCAGAAAGATAAGGAAATCAACAATAAGATGCTATTAAAAATAAATGTTCAGAGATTTTTTTAATACTTGTAGAAATAAACTCAGCATGTTGCTTAGATGAAATATTTAAGGAAATTGCCTAGAAAGTAAAACAAAAAGACAGAAGGAAAAAAGGAATGAAAAGAAGAGAAAGTCACAGGGTGAGGCCTAGATCTGAATAACAAGTTTCTGAAAAAGAAGAGAAAAATCAATGAAATAATTTAAGAAAATTTCTCCCACTGAAGGACCTGAGTTTCCAGATTGAAAGCATACCTGGCACAATGGATGGAAATAGTCCCACATCAAGGCATTGCATTCTGAAATTTCACAACCCAGGAACAAGGATTCTACAAAGATTTCAGGGAAAAAATGTCACTTACACAAGACATGAATCAGAATAGCACCAGACTTGTCAGCAGTTAGAAGACAGTAAGTCCATGCCTTCAAAACTGTATGAAAATGACATCCTGGATTTCTATATCCAGCCAAACTATCAACCAAATATAAGGACAGAATAGTGATATTTTCAGACACCCAAGGTGCCATGCACACTTCCTCCAGAACCTGCTGAAGAATATGCTCAACCAAAATGAGAATATCAACCAGGAAAAAAAGACATGGGATGCAGGAAACAAGAGATGCGACAATGGACAAGGGGACCCCCAAGGTGATGGAAAGGGATGCCCAAGGACAGCAGCAGAGCACCAAACAGAAAGCAACCAGTCCACATTGGGCCAGCATGATCCAGAGGAAAGAGAGTTATCATCACCAAAATCCCTGCTGCTATTTTTTTATCTTCTTAACCTGAAAACTCCCTCAGGTGAACTTGGCGCAGATTCTTATTTACATTTGATTTGCTGGACCCAGAGATATGATACTTCTGAAATTCCCACCATGTCTGTCTAGGTACTTTCATTTCACCCCACAAAGTGTTTTGTTTGATATGTGCCTAACAGTTGGACATCAGCCATGGTAAGCTTAGAAAAACAAAATTCAGAGCAGCCCACTTCCTCTGCCCATATTCTTGCCAAGTATCCAGGTCCTGACCCACATCTTAGCCCTTCAGATGCCCCAAATGTGGTAAGGCCCCTATTTCCCAAGGTTCTCGCATGACCTTACCCAAAAGCAAAGCCAGGTTACTTCCCAGAAATTCTCTATGTCTTGTCTTCTCCTGAAAACTTTTATCCACACTGGCAATATTGACCTTCCCTTATTCAAGTTAGTTTTGTGCTTGCTATTTAGATTTCAAACCACAGCAATTGTTTTTTTCACACTACATATGCTGATGACAGAAAAAAGTTTGTATAGTTGTTATTTCTGGAGGGGTTCCATTAAGGGTGAGCCAATAGGGTTTCTAGATGATTGGTAATGTTTTAAGTTTTTTTTTTAAACATCTTTATTGGAGTATAATTGCCTCACAATGATGTGTTAGTTTCTGCTTTATAACAAAGTGAATCAGCTATACATATACATATACCCCATATATCCTCCCTCTTGCGTCTCCCTCCCACCCTCCCTATCCCACCCCTCTAGGTGGTCACAAAGCACTGAGCTGATCTCCCTGTGCAATGTGGCTGCTTCCCATTAGCTATCTATTTTACATTTGATACTGTATATATGTCCATGCCACTCTCTCACTTCATCCCAGCTTACCCTTCCTGCTCCCAGTGTCCTCAAGCCCCTTCTCTATGTCTGCGTCTTTATTCCTGTCCTGCCCCTAGGTTCTGCAGAACCATTTATTACTATTTATTACTATTTACTATTTATTACTATTATTATATAATATAATAATATAAATATTCCATATTTATGTGTTCGCATACGGTATTTGTTTTTCTCTTTCTGACTTACTTCATTCTGTATGACAGACTCTAGGTCCATCCACCTCACTACAAATAACTCAATTTCGTTTCTTTTTATGGATGAGTAATATTCCATTAAATATATTTGCTACGTCTTCTTTATCCATTCATCAGTCAATGGACACTTAGGTTGCTTTCATGTCCTGCTTATTGTAAATAGAGCTGCAATGAATATTGGGGTACATGACTATTTTTGAATTATGGTTTTCTCAGGGTATATGCCCAGTAGTGGGATTGCTGGGTCGTATGGTAGTTCTATTTTTAGTTTTTTAAGGAAGCTCCATAACTGTTTCCATAATGGCTGTATCAATTTAAATTCCCACTAACAGTGTATGAGGGTTCCCTTTTCTCCACACCTTCTCCAGCATTTATTGTTTGTAGATTTTTTTGATGATGGCTATTCTGACTGGTATGAGGTGATACCTCAAGGGTTTTGTTGTTGTTGTTGTTGTTGTTGTTGTTTTGTGGTACGCGGGCCTCTCACTGCTGCGGCCTCTCCCGTTGCGGAGCACAGGCTCCGGACACGCAGGCCCAGCAGCCATGGCTCACGGGCCTAGCCGCTCCGCGGCATGCGGATCCTCCTGGACCGGGGCACGAACCCGTGTCTGTCAAAGAGTGTTCTGCCTATGTTTTCCTCTAAGAGTTTTATAGTGTCTGGCCTTACATTTAGGTCTTTAATCCATTTTGAGTTTATTTTTGTGTTTGGTGTTAGGGACTGTTCTAATTTCATTCTTTTACATGTAGCTGTCCAGTTTTCCCAGCACCACTTATTGAAGAGGCAGTCTTTTCTCCATTGTATATATGTGCCTCCTTTATCAAAGATAAGGTGACCATATGTGTGTGGGTTTATTTCTGGGCTTTCCATCCTGCTCCATTGACCTGTATTTCTGTTTTTGTGCCAACACCATACGTCTTGATTACTGTAGCTTTGTTGTATAGTCTGAAGTCTGGGAGCCTGATTCCTTCAGCTCCATTTTCTTCCTTCACGATAGCTTTGGCTATTCAGTGTCCTTTATATTTCCATACAAACTGTGAAATTTTTTGTTCTAGTTCTGTGAAAAATGCCATTGGTAGTTTGATAGAGGTTGCATTGAATTTGTAGATTGCTTTGGGTAGTATAGTCATTTTCACAATGTTGATTCTTCCAGTCCAAGAACATGATATATCTCTCCATCAGTTTGTACATCTTTAATTTCTTTCATCAGTGTCTTATAGTTCTCTGCATACAGATCTTTTGCCTCCCTAGGTAGGTTTATTCCTAAGAATTTTATTCTTTTTGTTGCAGTGGTAAATGGGAGTGTTTCCTTAATTTCTCTTTCAGATTTTTCATCATTAGTGTAGAGGAATACAAGAGATTTCTGTGCATTAATTTTGTATCCTGCAACTTTACCAGATTCATTGATTAGCTCTAGTAGTTTTCTGGTAGCATCTTTAGTATTCTCTATGTATAGCATCATGTCATCTGCAAGCAGTGACAGCTTTACTTCTTCTTTTCTGATTTGGATTCCTTTTATTTCTTTTTCTTCTCTGATTGCTGTGGCTAAAATTTCCAAAACTATGTTGAATAATATTGGTGAGAATGGACAACCTTGCTTTGTTCTTGATTTTTGAGGAAATGGTTTCAGTTTTTCACCATTGAGAACAATGTTGGCTGTGGGTTTGTCATATATGGCCTTTATTATGTTGAGGTAAGTTCCCTCCAAGCCTACTTTCTGGAGAGTTTTTATCATGAATGGGTGTTGTATTTTGTGAAAGATTTTTCTGCAGCTATTGAGATGATCATATGGTTTTTCTCCTTCAGTTTGTTAATATGGTGTTTCACATTGATTGATTTGCCTATATTGAAGACTCCTTGCATCCCTGGGATAAACCTCACTTGATCATGGTGTATTCTGTGCTGTTGGATTCTGTTTACTAGTATTTTGTTGAGGATGTTTGCATCTATGTTCATCAGTATCATCACAGTTCATCACAATATCTTCAGTGATATTGGCCTGTAGTTTTCTTTCTTTGTGACATCTTTGTCTGGTTTTGGTATCAGGGTGATGGTGGCCTTGTAAAATGAGTTTGGGAGTATTCCTCCCTCTGATATATTTTGGAAGAGTTTGAGAATTTGATGAGTCGGGCTAATGGTTTATCAATTTTGTTTATCTTCTCAAACAACCAGCTTTTAGTTTTATTGATCTTTGCTATTGTTTCCTTCATTTATTTTTCATTCATTTCTGATTTGATCTCTATGATTTCTTTCCTCCTGTTAACTTTGGGGATTTTTTGTTCTTCTTTCTCTAATTGCTTTAGATGTAAGGTTAGGCTGTTTATTTGCGATGTTTCTTGTTTCTTGAGGTAGGATTGTATTGCTATAAACTTCCATCTTAGAACTGCTTTTGTTGCATCCCATAGGTTTTCTGTCATCGTGTTTTCATTGTCATTTGTTTCTAGGTATTTTTGATTTCCACTTTGATTTCTTCAGTGATCTCTAGGTTATTTAGTAGTGTATTGTTTAGCCTCCATGTGTTTGTATAGTTTACAGATTTCTTCCCTGTAATTGATATCTAGTCTAATAGCATATGGTCGGAAAAGATACTTGATACGATTTCAATTTTCTTAAATTTACCAGGGCTTGATTTGTCACCCAAGGTATGATTTACCCTGGGTAATGTTCCATGAGCACTTGAGAAGAAGTGTATTCTGTTGTTTTTGGATGGAATGTCCTACGACTCTCAATTAAGTCCATTTTGTTTAATGTATCATTTAAAGCTTGTGTTTCCTTATTATTTTCATTTGGATGATCTGTCCATTGGTGAAAGTGGGGTGTTAAAGTCCCCTACTATGATTGTGTTACTGTCAATTTCCCCTTTTATTGCTGTTAGCCTTTGCCTTATGTATTGAGGTGCTCCTATATTGGGTGTGTAAATACTTAAAATTGTTATATCTTCTTCTTGGGTTGAACCCTTGATCATTATGTAGTGTCCTTCTTTGTCTCTTGTAATAGTCTTTATTTTAAAGTCTATTTTTTCTGATATGAGAATTGCT
>NC_041222.1:85612423-85645644 GCF_002837175.3 Physeter macrocephalus
GTTTTGGGTTTGTTATTGTAGGTCTTTTCCTTCTCTCATGTTTCCTGCTTAGAGAAGTTCCTTTACCATTTGTTGTAAAGCTGGTTTGGTGGTGCTGAATTCTCTTAGCTTTTGCTTGTCTGTAAATGTTTTAATTTCTCCATCGAATCTGAATGAAATCCTTGCTGGGTAGAGTAGTCTTGGCTGTAGGTTTTTCCCTATTCATCACTTTAAATATGTCCTGCCACTGCCTTCTACCTTGCAGAGTTTCTGCTGAAAGATCAGCTGTTAACCTTATGGGGATTCCCATGTATGTTATTTTTCCCTTGCTGCTTTTAATATTTTTTCTTCACATTTAATTTTTGATAGTTTGATTAATATGTGTCTTGGCATGTTTCTCCTTGGATTTATCCTGTGTGGGAGTCTCTGTGCTTCTTTAGACTTGATTGTCTATTTCCTTTCCCATAGTAGGGAAATTTTCAAGTATAATCTCTTCAAATATTTTCTCAGTCCCTTTCTTTTTCTCTTCTTTTTCTGGGACCCCTATAAATCAAATGTTGGTGCATTTAATGTTGTCCCAGAGGTCTCTGAGACTGTTCTCAATTCTTTTCATTCTTTTTTCTTTATTCTGCTCTGTGGTAGTTATTTCCACTATTTTATCTTCCAGATCACTTATCTGTTCTTCTGCCTCAGTATTTCTGCTATTGATTCCTTCTACAGAATTTTTAATTTTATTTATTGTGTTGTTCATCACGGCCAGTGGCTAAGGTTGGTTCAGTGGGTTGTGTAGGCTCCCTGATGGAGGGGACTGGTGCCTGTGTTCTGGGGGATGAGGATGGATCTTGTCTTTCTTGTGGGAAGGACTGCTTCCGGTGGTGTGTTTTGGGGTGTCTGTGAACTTATTTTAATTTTATGCAGCCTCTCTGCTCATGTGTGGAGTTGTGTTCCTGTCTTGCTAGTTGTTTGGCATAGGGTGTCCAGCACTGTAGCTTGCTGTTCGTTGAGTGGAGCTGAGTCTTAGCATTCAGATGGAGATCCTTGGGAGAGCTTTCGCCATTTGATATAACATGGAGCCGGGAGGTCTCTGGTGGATCAATGTCCTGAACTCGGCTCTCCCACCTCTGAGGCATGGGCCTGACAGCCAGCCAGAGCACAAAGACCCTGTCAGCCACATAGCTAGAGGAAAAGGGAGAAAGAAAGAAAGAAAGAAAGAAAGAAAGAAAGAAAGAAAGAAAGTTATTAAAAAATTAAAAAAATTATTAAGAATAAAAGAAATTAAAAAGTAATTTAAAAAAAGAAAGAAAGAAGAGTGCAACCAAACCAAAAAACAAATCTGCCAATGATAACAAGTGCTAAAAACTATCCAAAAAAAAAAAAATGGACAGACAGAACCCTAGGACAAATGGTAAAAGCAAAACTATACAGACAAACTCACACAAAGTCCACCATCTCCATTTTGGGATGATTTGTTGTCTATTCAGGTATTCCAGAGATGCAGGGTACATCAAGTTGATTGTGGAGATTTAATCCGCTGCTCCTGAGGCTGCTGGGAGAGATTTCCCTTTCTCTTCTTTGTTCACACAGCTCCTGGGGTTCAGCTTTGGATTTGGCCTTGCTTCAGAGTGTAGGTCGCCTGAGGGCATCTGTTATTCGCTCAGACAGGACGGGGTAAAGTAGCAGCTGATTAGGGGGCTCTGGCTCACTCAGGCCTGTGGGAGGGAGGTGTACGGAATGCGGGGTGAGCCTGCAGCGGCAGAGACCAGCGTGACGTTTCAGCAGCTTGAGGCGAGCTGTGTGTTCTCCCAGGGAAGTTGTCCCTGGATCATGGGACCCTGGCAGTGGAGGGCTACACAGCGTCCCGGGAGGGGAGGTGTGGACAGTGACCTGTGCTTGCACACAGGCCTCTTGGTGGCTGCACCAGCAGCCTTAGTGTCTCACGTCGGTCTCTGGTGTCCACGCTGATATCTGCGGCTTGCGCCTGTCTCTGGAGCTTGTTTAGGCGGTGTCCTGAATCTCCTCTCCCGGCACACCCCGAAACAATGGTCTCTTGCCTCTTCTGCAGGTCCAGACTTTTTCCCGGACTCCCTCCCTGCTAGCTGTGGTGCACTAGCCCCCTTCAGGCTGTGTTCACGCACCACCAGTCCTCTCCTCCCTGGGCGACCTCCGAAGCCCGAGCCTCATCTCCCAGCCCCGCCTCCTCCAGCGGGTGAGCAGACAAGCCTCTCGGGCTGGGAGTGCTGGTCGGCACCGATTCTCTGTGCAGGAATCTCTCCGCTTTGCCCTCCGCACCCCTATTGCTACACTCTCCTCCATGGTTCCGTAGCTTACCCCCCGCCAGTTCACGCACCACCAGTCCTCTCCCTGGGATCCGACCTCCGAAGCCCGAGCCTCATCTCCCAGCCCCGCCTCCTCCAGCGGGTGAGCAGACAAGCCTCTCGGGCTGGGAGTGCTGGTCGGCACCGATTCTCTGTGCAGGAATCTCTCCGCTTTGCCCTCCGCACCCCTATTGCTACACTCTCCTCCATGGTTCCGTAGCTTACCCCCCGCCACCCACCATCTCCACCAGTTAAGGGTCTTCCTAGTGTGTGGAAAGTTTTCCTCTTTCACAGCTGCCTCCCAGAGGTGCAGGTCCCATCCCTATTCTTTTGTCTCTGTTTTTTCTTTTTCTTTTGCCCTACCCAGGTATGTGGGGAGTTTCCTGCCTTTTGGGAGGTCTGAGGTCTTCTGCCAGCGTTCAGTAGGTGTTCTGTAGGAGTTGTTCCACATGTAGATGTATTTCTGATGTATTTGTGGGGAGGAAGTTGATCTCCACGTCTTACTCCTCTGCCATCTTGAAGGTCCCCTCGGTAATGTTTTAATTCTTAGTTTGAGTGGTAAACAGAGGAACTTGGTTGTTTATTCTTATTATTATCATCATCATCATTATTATTATTACTTAAACTCTATGCCTTTCATAAATTCTACTGTATAACTCTGTATTAGTTAGCTAGGACGGCCTTAACAAAGTTCCACACACTGGGCAGCTTAAGCAACAGAAGTTTATTTCTCCCAGTCCTAGAGGTTGGAAGTCTGAGATCAAGTTGTGGGCAGGGTTGGTTTCTCCTGAGGCCTCTCTCCTTGGCTTATAGACAACAGTCTTTTCCCTGTATCTTCACATGGTGTTCCCACTCTTCTTGTCTGCACATCTTTTCCCTAGGGACACCAATCATATTGGATTAGAGCCCACCCTAATGACCTCAGTTTAACTTAATTACCTCCTTAAAGACCCTACCTCCAAATATAGCTTCACTGTGAGGTACTGAGGGTTAGGACTCCGAGGTATAAATTTTGGAGGGACACAATTCAGCCCATAACATTATCATACTTTTCAATGTTTATAATAAAATATTAAAGGAAAAAATAAAAAACCATAAAAAATTTAAAAGGCAAAAAAAAAGAAAATATATATTACGATTAAAGTTTTAAAGTGGTAAGAATTTCCTAAGAACAAGAACATTCTCTTACATAACCAGAACACAATCATCAAAACCAAGAAATTTAACTTTGGCACAATGTTATTATCTAATCCACAGAACACTGTCTACTGTTGTCAGTTATCCCAATAATGTTCTTTTTGTGGCTCTTTTTTTTTTCTGGTCTTTGATCAAATCCATAATAGTACAATACATTTTGTTTCATATCCCTTTAATCTCTATTAATCTGGAAAAGTTCCTCAGCTTTTGTCTTTTATGACCTTGTAATATTTAAATTACAATTCATTTTCATTACACTAGTTTTGTAGAATGTCCCTCAATTCTGGTTTGTCTGATGTTGTCTCATAGTTAGGTTTTAGAAGGAATACTATCAAAGCATACTTTCACAACGCCTTATATCAAGAGGCACATGGTATCAGTTTGTCCCAATTCTGGCAATGTTAACTTTGGTTGTTTGGTTAAGGTGGATTCTGCCAGATTTCTTTTCTCTAAAAGACCATTTTATTTCTTAGTAGTCATTCCACTGCATCAGTAAGTTGTAATCTGTTTTTGTTGTTAATTATTCTGATGCTCAATCATTCCAGATTTGGTGTTGATGCCATTTTTGGTATGTCTCCGACACTCTTTAAAAACACAGAAGTATTTAGGAGTGAAGTAACATGCTGTCTTCAACTTACTCTGAAATGGCTCTGATGGAATAAAAGTTACATTTTAAGTCAGTACAAGAAAATTTAAGCATAACATATTCCCTGCACGTATTGGGCCCTCCCTAATGTGCAGTGTGCATCTGTGTTACATAGTAACCAGACCTTCTCAAAGGTGGGAATGCCTGCTCAACCATAAAGATGAATGTTGTTGGTTTTTTTTTTTCATTCTTCTAATGCCAGCAACGTAACCCTTTAGCAGATTAATTTTTCTTCTCCTAATTCTGTAAGGGGTCATGGCATCTTGCCGCTCACTTCGTATGTACAGATCTGGACTAAGCATCTTTGGTGAACTTTATGTGAAATGTCAGTGTGTCAGTGTGTCATTTTGATTTACGATCCTTTGTCTTGAAAATGTATATGACTGTGCTTTCAACTTCTAATAAGTGGAACAGTCCTCAGAGATTGCTGAAAAACTGTCACCCGGGTTATAATTCTCAGGTTGGCTTGGGTGACATTCTCTACTTCTCTTTTTGATTGACTATTGATTAATTTTTCATTGACATCTCCAAATATATACATTGAAAGTATACACACACAAACACAAATGTGCACACATATATAGATAGAGATAAAGAAAGACAGAGAGAGAGAGAGAAAGAGAGCGATTACAAACCAGGTGGCTAAAACAACAGAAATTAATTCTCTCACAGTTCCGGCTGCCAGAAGTCTGAAACATGTTATCAGAAGGGCAATGCTCCCTCAAAAACTCCATGGAAGGATCCTTTCTTGCCTCTTCCAGCTTCTCATGGATCCAGGAGTTCCTTGGATTGTGGCTGAATCACTTCGAATAGCTGTCTCCATCCTGACATGGCCATTTCTTCTGTGTCTCTCTGAGTCCTCTTCTTATAAGGACACCACTCATTGGATTTAGGGCCCACCCTAAATTCAGGATGATTTCATCCTAAGGTCCTTAACTAATTATATCTGCAAAGACTCTATTTCCAAATAATATCACATTCTTAGATTCTGAGTGAACATGAATTTTGAGGAGTCACTACAGAGGCCTTCACAGATAAGAAAGCTGAACCACAAATTTAGCTCCCAGAAGTAAAAGTGAAAAGACGAATACAGTTGCATAGTTCCCATTATTAATAAGGAGGAAGCAAGCCAGACCTGTGAGGGCAGCAAAGTTTTTTCAGCTCTAAGTTCTGAAATATCTTGCATGAGATCCCCTGACCAACAATATCAGAATCACATGGGAACTTCTTGGAAAGGCAAACTCACCTCACATCTGAATCAGAAATTCTTGTGGGGACCAGCAGTCTGTGTTAAAAAACCCTCCAAGTGATTCTTAGCCTCTCTCAAGTTTGAGAAACCCTGTAATAGATAACATCCTCACAATGTGAAAGTACCTGGGGTTCCACACAACTCTTTCTCGTGGCATCCTTTAATAGAAGTAAAATTATGACAACAGTGCACACAACTCTCTAGGTGGGGGCTGGGGAAGCAAAATTCAGATGGTCAAATTCAAAATTCAATTTGGAGCAAAATTCAAATTCAATTATGCCCCTTTTACAATAATGCCACTTATTCCCACCATAAAACCTAAGATTTCTATCAAATCACATATTTGATATACATTTTTCCATACATTCTGCATCTCTTATGCAAACTTTCAACAAGAACTGGGCAGGTACAAGAAGTGGAGATTGGTTATTGACCAATCATCCATTTACTGAAGTGGACCCAAGAGTGTCCTTATCAAAACTATCCCGCCTTCCTGCAGTAATTTCCTTAGCTCTAGGCCATCTCCCCAGACCCTGGTCTCCATCAGGCATTTCCATGTTCATCTTTTGATCTCTGAAGAACGTAGATCCAACGTCCAAGTTAGCGGGGTTATACGATAGAGTAGATTTATTTTATATTGTAGCCCACAGATTCTCCAAATAAGAATCCGCTTATTCAAAAAGTA
The DNA here is from genome assembly GCF_002837175.3 of Physeter macrocephalus. Classification (NCBI taxonomy): domain Eukaryota; kingdom Metazoa; phylum Chordata; class Mammalia; order Artiodactyla; family Physeteridae; genus Physeter; species Physeter macrocephalus. Next base: position 85,618,495 of record NC_041222.1, read on the forward strand.
GGCTATTGAGCATCACCACAAACCTGCTGTGTCCAAATGAGTTCTGAGAATCAGGCTTTTATACACACCATGATGACCACCACACATTACAGTTTGCGTGCTGGCCACCATATTGAATATGTGGCTGAAATATTCTTGACTCACAAGACTTGGATGTGCTGAGTGCTGGTGGGGCCGCACAGGCTGGTTTTGGATGCCCTGCTAACCATGTTATCTTGTGACTTAACATTTCAGTGCTTCAGTTTCTTCACCTGTAACCTGGGAATGTCAACAGTACCACTTCAGGGGGTTGCTATGACATTCAATAAGCTAATGTAGGAAAAAGTACTTAGAATAGTGCCCCAAATCTAGTAAGTGCCATATTAATTGTCAGCCATTGTAATTGGTATCATTTTCAAGGCAGCTGTTATCACACATCTTTCAAGTCACACACACACACAAAAACAGCATTTGGGCTTCCCTGGTGGTGCAGTTGTTACGAATCAGCCTGCCAATGCAGGGGACATGGGTTTGAGCCCTGGTCCGGAAAGATCCCACATGCCACGGAGCAACTAAGCCCATGCACCACAACTACTGAGTCCGCGTGCCACAACTACTGAAGCCCACGTGCCTAGAGCCCGTGCTCCGCAACAAAGAGTAGCCCCCGCTCGCCGCAACTAGAGAAAGCCCACGCACAGCAATGAAGACCCTACGCAGTCAAAAATAAATAAATAAAATTTTAAAACTCAGCTTTTATTTTTGAGAAATATAGCTTCTTGTTGAAACGATCAGGATCATTTTGTCGAAAGTATAGATTCCTAAATCAGTACATTAATTTATCTAGTCTGTAGAAGTGTTAGATATAAATAAATTCTGGAAGGCTTGCACCAAACAGAATTATTTTAATTTTACGATAGTTGAGATTGTGCATTTTTTTAATTATTAATTTATTTTTGATAGGCAACACCTATACAAAGTACAAAATTTAAATGGAACAAAGAATTAAAAGTACCTCATAGTCCCCTCTGGCCAGGCACACTTCCTTTCCAGGTAAGAAATCGCTATTACCATTTTCTCTTTTCTCTTTAGTCACTAATGGTAATGACATTTAATAATAGAACTAACTGGTCATACCTCCTTCATCAGAGTAAAAACACAAAAGCGTATAAACCACTAAATGATATTGAATTCTAACTTTCGGTCAAAGTGGGTCAAACCATACCTTGATAAGTGAAAAAGGCAGAATGACTAAACCTCAGTTCATGTGGGTGTGAGTTCACATGGTCCGCACCTGTTGCCCCAGACAGAGATTGCTTTTCCCAGATGCTCACTGCAGTGTCAAAACGCAAGTTTGCATAGATACCTCAACTGAAAGTCTCTGTCTGGCTCAAGTAGCTTAATCTACAGCCAGTTCTGACTACAGAGTCTAAAATAGTAAGATCAATAAAAGCAATAAACAATTTTACATTTTTTCTAGACAGTTTTCTTCCCAGATACCTGAGAGTGACAACAGTCAGAAGTTCCACACGTCTGGCATTCATCTGTCGCTTGGACAAATTTTTTTTCTTTTTTTTTTTTGCGGTACGCGGGCCTCTCACTGTTGTGGCCTCTCCCGTTGCGGAGCACAGGCTCCGGACGCGCGGCCTCAGCGGCCATGGCTCACGGGCCCAGCCGCTCCGCGGCATGTGGGATCTTCCCGGACCGGGGCACGAACCCGTGTCCCCTGCATCGGCAGGCGGACTCTCAACCACTGTGCCACCAGGGAAGCCCTTGGGCAAAACTTTGACTGGAAATCCTGACCCGGAGACTGTCAGGGAGATAACTTCTGATTGGGATGACCATTTAATACAGCATCCCAGCTTGGTACCCCAGGAGGGAAAGGGCACCAAGCAGGGAAGATGCTGGGACAAGATGCAAGCTGTTCATCTTGGGTATAGTGCACCTGTATGTGGGGGAACAGAGAGGAAACATTGGGAAGATGGGATAATATCTATGAGGGGGGTTCACATTCATGGAGTTTGTATTAGTTGTCTATTGCCATGTAACAAATTACCATAAATTTGTGGCTTAGAACAACACCCATTTATCAGTTCACAGTTCTGTAGGTCATGGTCCAGCACAGCATGACTGGGTTATCTGCTCAGGGTCCTACAAGACTAACATCAATGTGTTGGCTAGCTGCAGCTCTCTCATCTGGAGCTCAGAGTCCCCTTCCAAGTTCACGTAGTTGTGGCCGATTTCAGTTGCTTGTGGTTGTAGAACTGAGGTCACCGTTTCCTCACTGTTGTCAGCCAGAGCCACTCAGCCAGCAATGGAGAATCTGTCTTTATTTTTTTAATTTGCAAAGACCTTTTATTATGGGATTGGTTGCTTCAAATGCTTGCAACATGTTATTTAGATAAATTACAGTATCTGTGAAATTTAATGATGGTTCAAAATTTGTATCAGTTCAGATAAATGGGGCACCTATGAGCTTACTAAACTTTTCCCAAAGGTGCATTATATTGAGACTCGACCTCACATTGAACCCTTTTTCAATCTAGTCCTTTTCTAGGGCTTGCCTGACTAGGTCAGGCCCGCCAAGGATGATCTTTTTAAGATCAACTGATGGGGACCTTAATTGCAACTGCAAAATTCCTTCTTACAAAGACTCAGGTTAGTGTTTGACTGAATAACTGAGAGGAGGTGGTGTCTAGCAGGGGCCAGGAATCTTGAAGCCCATCTCAATTCTCCCTACAACAAAGTTAAGTAGGGTAAAAATTGATTTTTAAGAATTTGGTAAAAATTAGAGCTCATTAGAAGATCAGGCTTTGAAGAATTTTACTGCAAGAAATTCTTTTCTGGTATTCATTTGTAGTAAGCTTTTCATTCGAACTAGATGTTATTCATTACTTAGCGACTTTATTATTATGAGGCTCTCATGGTTGTTATCTCAAAAACTCCCTTTTGTGCAAAACCTAAGCAGATTTAAACCCTGACCTCAGGAACATCTCCCTGACTATTTGAGCCCTGAACCAGCAGTGCAGTGAAGGCAGGAAGGCTGCATTCTTGGTGCGTTCCCAGCCTTACTCTCAGCTTTGTTCATCCAGGGAAGTTGACCCCAAATACGGCATCACCTGGGCCCCTTCACCTCCTGGTTTCCAGCTGGGCTCAGCCAATGAGAGGCTGGGGACGGGAAGAGAGAGAAGTCAGGCCTTTTTCTGCCTCCCTCCAGTCAGAAACCGGATGTGCTCTGTGTGGCCCCTTGACACAATTCCAAGTCCTCACCAGGCTCTGACATCAGCGGCACATTCTTTCTGCCCTTCAGGCCTGGGGGCTAACTCTCACTAGTTCCCTGTGCCTCACACCCCTTGTTGGATTTTTACCCAACTCTGCAAAGAGTCTCTTCATCTTAGAGATCATGTATCTCCTCTTTTCAGACAAATGATCTCGAGTGTGTCCTGCCAAGACCCTGATGGATACAGACAGATGAGACATGACTGGTCTCCCTCTCTTTCGATTCCTGGATGTCATTTATATTTTCATGCATTAGGGAACAAGCAAACAAACATATATACAAAGAGCCTTAAAAATATAACAACAAAATGACCGAAGCCCTAGGGACCTGCTAAGGAATTCGAGAGTGTTGTGGAAACCAGACACACTGAGATCAATGATGGGGACGAATGGGAGGGAGTACCCCCTCTTTCTCTCCCATTCGCAGCCTATAAAATATCCTGAAATGAGAGTGTCTGAGAAGATCCATAGAGATGCTTCCGGTTCCCTGGAGCTGTATATCAAACCTCCTCAAAACTCAGAGACTTAAAATAACACCAGCATTTATTTAGCTCACAAACCTGCAGTGTGGGCAGGCTCGCTGGGGACTGTGCATCTCTGCTCCACAGCCGCGCCAGTGGAACCAGATCCCGCACAACGGTGGCCCAAGGCAGGGGTCCTGAGAGACGCCCAGGAAGAAGCCATGTCACCTCTTCTAACACAGCCTCATCAACCACCCAGGCCATTCCCGCAGCAATTGCAGAGCTCCCCAGGTCCAAGGGGAGAGGACAGAGATGCAGCCTCTTTGTGTGCAGTGACAAATCTTCCGAAGAGCCCATGGGGCCAGAATGCAGTTGTGGCCAGCATGGGCAAACAGAATCTGTCACTGAGACATGAAGGAAATCAATAGAGAAGTGTGAACATCAACATTCCCCGCTCTGGATTGCCTTGTTATGATCCTGATAGAGCACCCCTCCATCCCAACCCCACACAAGCAGCTTGAACTTGACCTCACACCCAGGCTGCCTCTGAGGCCTCATCACCTTTGGACTGTTACATGAGGGCACTTCTGCATTATCCTGCGGTAAACCAGGTGTCACCTAAATCAGTGTTGACCATCAGTTAAATTGCTTCTCGAAGAATGCTACTTGGAGCTTCATTGTTTTTCTTGGTTGGCTGCAAATAATTTTCCTTTGAATCATGATCTGAAATATGGCAGAATGGGAGCTCTTCGTTTTCAGAAGCTTGCAAGAGTAATAAAACAATAAATGAACAAAGCTGGGATTCCCAGCATCCACATACTGAAAGCTGAGATCTGCATCCAATTTAGTAGTTTCCAGAATTCAAATGTGCTTATGAATACACATGAGATTCCATCCAAATGTCACTCTAAGGGCAAATCTTTCCCCCCCTGCTTCAGTGAGTCTTCACAAAACAGGCATTTCTGAAGTAACTGACTCTTCTTTCGTTCAAGAGCAACCCTGGAGTGTGCGCCGGTCCTGCAGATGCAGCAGTGAGCAAGGTAGAGAGGGTGCCAGCAGCACCCTGCCTGGAGCTGAGAGCCACCGCCTGAGCCAAATCTAACCTCAGCTGGACGTGAAGGCTTTCTATTCTACAAACCCCTTTATTCACACCCAAACTCCCCTCCAGAGTTGCTACCCTCCCTTCAAGGCCTCCTCTGTGATTCCAGGTTCCTCGACTCATGATGGACACATGGCTGTAGGTAATCTGTCCTCTGCATGGATCCTATTCCTGCCTGTGCCCTCCACTGCCATCTCCTTACTGATCTATTAATGAATAACTAAATCACCTCGGTTCTCGTGGGGAAAGAAAAACGCTTCCCAAGTCCTTCCATAGGGAAGGAAAACATTTTTTCCTCTACCCATCTTAGGTTCCTTGGCTGGAGCACTACAAATTAGACTGACAAAAAACAAATCAACAAGAAGAAAACAGGCAGAGTTTATAATTGCATGCAGCCTGCCTTCATGCGGGACGAACTCAGAGATGAGTTACTCAAGGAGGTAGTTACAACTTGGGGGTTTATATAGCATCTTAACAGAAGAACAATAGATTTGTAGAGAAGTGACAAGACAAAGGAAAAGAGGTTGAACTGTGGGAAGGTCAATATATGGGGGGGGCATTTGTGGAGTAAGATTTGTCTGTGAAGGCCCATCTTGGTGCCAGCTTCCCATCTTCTTCATGGTCATAAAACTTTCCCAGGAGAGGGGATTTATGGCACTCCCATTTCTCAGAAGTTTCTGGTTTTAGTCAGATAAGGGAAGCTCTGGGAGGGCATCTTTCTGTATCTGTTGATTCTTATTTGCCTCCAACTCAAAACAATCCTTATACCAAATGGCATGTTTGGGTTGGCATGTTCCCATCCCCTAAATTTCCATGATGTAGCTCGGTTTTACTCGATAATGTCCCAAACCTGGAAGCCATCTCTAAGAGATGGCTGCTTCCTCTATCCTTCATTCATTCATGGGCCAGGAAGGGTGATCACATCCTTCCGTGCACTATCACCTCTGCTCAGACACTCTTGTCTCCTCTTGGTAGTCCTGAGTCATTACTGATGCCACCTCCTCGCCATGTCCCTTCTGCTGCCTCCAAGGTCTCCACCTCCCTTTGGACTCACCCCTGACACTGGTACTTTCAGCATTGTCAACGATAATCCTTTAAAAACTTTCATCACAAAAGCCCTTTCCTTCATTTGGATGCCCTTCCAAGCCTGCTGGGCGGGGGTCAGCAGCCACCCTTGACCAATGAAAAATCGAGGCTTGCAGAGGCTCCAGGCAACTTCTCCAGCCTCACAGCCCATGTGACAGAGCAGCCTCTGCCCCAATGCCGCACCCCTATTCTCTATGAAGCTTTTTATGGCTGGCCCAGAGCAAGGAGGCTGTGACTGACTCTAGTTTGGGGGACACGTCTGAAGTTTGGGGGAATCCCTCGTGCCCTGCTCCCAAGCCACCACACTTGCAATGCCTCCATCTCTGCTCCACGATGCCGCGGAAACCCTGTCCATGCTCGGCACTCCTGCGCACCAAACCTGCACTGTCCCCACACTTTTATTCGTACATATAACTGAAGTGTGTTCTCACTGATGAAAATAAATTCTGGTGCGTGGCTTTTACACCCGGCATCGTTTTGCCTCTGTGAGATGGTTAGCAGAGAAGGGCAGGAGCTGAAAGTGTTCTGCGTAAACTGGGGACTGGGAAGGAAGCGACAGGCACCAGCAGCTGAGATTCGACACCAGAAACATCTGTGAGGACAGAGGGCCCAGGGCCTTAACGCTTGAAGTGGCATCACCTGGGAACTGGCTAGCAAGGCAGAGTTTCAGGCCTGAGCCCTGGCCTGCGGTCAAAACCTCCATTTTAACAAGATCCCCAGGTGATCTGTGCACACATGACAGTTTGAGGGACCCTGGGCTGGGTAATAGAGAAGGTGAAGGGGGTGCCCACGGAGGAGGGGAGGGTCTGACAGCGGAGCTCATGCCTCCACTCCAATTCTTTGAGGAGCCCTGCCTGTCCATTCACCCACCTCCAGGCTGAGGAAGGCTGTGGGACTCGAGCGAGCATTTCCCTCACAGTGCTTCTGGCACCGAACGCATAGGGTCTTTTCCAACACCGATTCTCCAATTCTCTGACACCAGCCGGGTGTCCTGGAGATAGCACAGACCCGTAGGTTAAGGGCTCAGTCTGGCAAGACTGCCCTCACTTCCGACACCAGGTTGTCTCCTGTACCTCTGATCACCCTGCTGTAAATTCATGGGGTTCCCATGACCCCCTCCTCTGGTTTGATCATTTGCCAGAATGACCCACAGAACTCAGGAAACTGTTTAGTTACCTATTACTAGTTTATTATAAAGGATATAATTCAGGAAGAGCCAGATGGAAGAGATGCACGGGGCAGTGAGAGAGAATGGAAAGTGGGAGCTTCCATGTCCTCTCTGGGTGTGCACCACCCTCCCAGAACCTCCCTTCTCCACCCCAGAAGCTCCCCGAACCCCATCAGTGAGAGGTTTCTATGGACATTCCACTACGTAAGCATCGTTGATTAAATCATAGGTTTTGGTGCTTGAGCTCAATCTATAGCCCCTCTCCCCTCCCTGGAAGTTGAGGGATGGGGCTGAACGTTCCACCTGGGTCTTTCTGGAGACCAGCCCCTACCCTGAGGCCACCCAGGAAGGACCCCCAGCCCCCAAAGTTATCTCATTAGCAATGAGACACTCTTATCACTCCAGAGATTCCAAGGATTTCAGGAGCTGTATGCTAGGAACCAGGGACAGAGACCAAATACGTACCTTTTATTACATCACGGGACCTGTCTCTACCCTGTTTTCACTGGGTATGCTTCAGCTGTGTATGAAGCCTGAGGCATGTAGATTGAATTAAGGAGAGGGATGTGACATCCTGGGATTTGAGCCCCTAGAAGGGCGCCCTCATAAAAGATGTCCAAGTGTGCGAGAATGCGGTGCTGGAGAGACCATGTGCACAGCGGTGACAATGCTGCCAGAGCCCAGCCTCCGCCATCCCCATTGAGGCACAGACATGTGAGGGAAGGGATTTTGGATCCCCCAGACCAGCCAACCTACCAGCCGAGGTACCACTGAATAATCCTGTTGATGCCACGCAAAGCGCTGGAAGTGCTAGGCTGGCCCAGAGTGAATCCTGCCCCGTAGGACCTGTGAGCAGCATCATGGCCCTGCATGACGCATGCACTTTGGGGCGGCTTGCCACAAGCGATAGAGATTGGAGCAGTGTGCAGTGCGGAGATTTGGAGAAGCAAAGCTGTGCTTTCTTTAGGGACTGGATGTTCTTCCTGCACTGGGGTCACAGGGGTGGGGAGTGGGAGGGGAAAGCGCCTGCCCCACCACCCTGCAGCCAGAACGGCTGTGACTTTCAGCCTTTTAGTGATTTGTCTTCCAAGAACAATTTTCCTATGAACAAGGAGATTTTCTGGGTTCTGAGTGTTCTTAGGCGTAGCAAAGCTGGGACACCCCTCAATTTACAGATGAGTAAACTGAGGCCCAGAGAGGGGAGGTCCCAAGATAACACAGTAGTGGGAGACCAGAACACCCTGCTAACTAACCTCCACTTGCAATTCTGGTTGTTTCATATCCAGGTGGCCTGTTCTAGCCCACGGATCAAGGGAAGGAACAAGCTTCCTTTAACATGTGTGCTTTGTTCCCGCATCTAAATTTAGCCCCTTAGGTTGGCAACTAGATGTGTTAGGCAGTCTCTAAGCAATACACCTGTGTTTCTCATTACATCTTTCATCTCCATGGTTTCGACACTTCCCAACTTCTAGAACCAATTTCATTATCACGTCTCAATGACTTTAGTGGTGAGCTAAACATCAAGCAGGATATTCACACTTAAATGCGTAGCATTCAGAATCTTATTTACTTATTCCTACTGTATGTTCTCTTCCCTAGACGAGAGAGGGCCTAATTAAAATGGACTCATACAGATCGATAAATCTGTAGTAACAGGCAGTGACTGAGATAAGACATCACATTCAAAGCACGTCGTAGAATTGCTAACGTAGCTGTCGATGTGGGGGATACTCAAAAAGTATTCAAAAATATAAAATTGCTCAGATAATGAAGCACACCTATTCAGAAACTTTAACAACAACTCTTGTTGAAAGTGTGTATGTTCTGAGCAGAGAATGTAAGAAGATGAAAACACCTAGTGAGTTTGGCACAGAAATATTCATGAAATAAGTGAATATGAAATCTAACCTAAGCTTTTTGCTACGTCTCTGGGTCACCATTTTGAACAGTTTTATTGTCACACAGTAATGTTCTCGGAGACCATGGAGGTGTGTTTGCCACCTTAACTCATGGTGGGAGATTTGAGGTTAGCTGGGAAGAGGATACTTGGTAATTAGAAAACAGAGATGGTCCCTAGACGGAAACAAAAAGAGATAGTGCCTGGATAGTGTGGAACAGTCACATGCCTTGAGGGGGATAAACAAGTCAAAGGTGCCGCTTTCCTGCCCATCACTCTGGAGCCTCCATAAAGCACTTGACCTCACACGAGGCTAGGAGTCTTTTTTTTTTTTAATTATTTTTGGCTGCGTTGGGTCTTCATTGCTGCGCGCGGGCTTTCACTAGTTGCGGCAAGCAGGGGCTATTCTTCGTTGTGGTGGGCGGGCTTCTCATTGCAGTGGTTTCTCTTGTTGTGGAAGACAGGCTCTAGGCGCACGGGCTTCCGGAGTTGCGGCGCATGGGCTTCAGTAGTTGTGGCGCACGGGCTTAGTTGCTCCGCGGCATGTGGGATCTTCCCCGACCAGGGCTCGAACCCGTGTCCCCTGCATTGGCAGGCAGATTCTTAACCACGCGCCACCAGGGAAGCCCTAGAAGTCTTAAAATAAATTTAGTAACTAGAATTTGTATGGGGACAGGGTCCTGCACCCCTGAAGCAGCCCTGGTTGCTGGTCAGGCAGCCACCAGGAGGAGAAAGCAGGCTCGAGGCACTGGCTGTAGGAGGGCATCTCTGAACACCTGCAGTCCCTGCACCAGTTTCCTCACAGCCTCCACCTGAGCCATGGCCCACAAAGCACCCTTAAATATCTCATCCTTATTTTAAGAATTGTGCAGTTTCACAACTCTGTAGAGCGGCCATTTGAACTGCAACCTGGAAATGAGTTTAGTTTTACATTTTAGCTTGTTCTTTTTGAGTCTTTGGATTTCATGGGAAAAGTCAGAATTTGGTCTTACTAACTCTGCCTCTAGAAGTTGAAATTTCTTATGACTCTGCAGACTTACTTAGTAGACCGAGATCCTTTTTCTTTTTCTTTTTTTCCTTTTTCAGGGTATCTCTCAGCACTAGCATTTCAAAGATTCAAGGAACACGTTTTGGGAAACATTGGTTTAGATTAAAGGCCTCCAATCACATCTGAGTCCTCTACGACATCGCAGAATCTTCCCAGTTCTCTTCTTTCTCTCAGCTTTAACCCCTGCTTTCCCTACCTCACCAGACCCGACTCTTCCAAATGGGCATACTTACCCTTAATTAAATCCTTCCTGAGAAGTCCTCCAGCTCTAGTGGGTGTGGGACTTATCGGCTCAGCAATACCCTTACTTCGATTAAAGCAGGTATCCCGGGCTTCCCTGGTGGCGCAGTGGTTGCGCGTCCGCCTGCCGATGCAGGGGAACTGGGTTCGCGCCCCGGTCTGGGAAGATCCCACATGCCGCGGAGCGGCTGGGCCCGTGAGCCACGGCCGCTGGGCCTGCGCGTCCGGAGCCTGTGCTCCGCAACGGGAGAGGCCACAGCAGAGGGAGGCCCGCATACCACAAAAAAAAAAAAAAAAAAAAAAAAGCAGGCGTCCCTTTGTCCTGCATTCCGATCCACAATAAATATCAGCTGATTGATCCTATGAGGTCTGTGCTCATAGAAAATGTAAAATGAACAAAACTTGGTTAACATATCCACAAAATCATCATCCCTTACTTCTCTAGTTGTTTCTAAGTTTTTTACTGGGCTGAGTCCAATTTCATCATCGTCTGACTGAAGCAATGAACATGGCCTCTGATCTGGTTTCTGGAGGCAATTTTAATGTTGCAACCAGAGGTCAGCTAGCCCTTGGATGCTTGCTTGAAACCACCACAGCGCCATCATTACACAATGGAAAGTATGATGCCTCTGTTCACCACTCTTTCGGGGATTTCGCCTTACACTGCCCTACCTTACCCTGACATGTGATTTACCTCCCTTATGTCATTGCCACATCTTCCATTGTCTGTCTCCTCTCCTTAATTAAATGGTAGGTGTCTCAAGGCAGCATCATATACCTAGCACAATGCCTGGCGCAAAGGAGGTCTTCACCAAAGAGTGGTGGATAGAGAGACGGCTCACAAGTATTAGATTTTAAAACATGGAGCTGAACCAAAATTTTTTCCTCCAAGCAGCAGGCATGCAGAGTCAGTGAGGTTTATTTCTGTCGAAAGCCTCAGATTTTAAAAGGAAAAACTAAACCAAAATTTCCCCTCAACACACCAGGCATCCACAACAGTGAAGTTTATTTCTGTGTTAAAAGCCTCCAGCTCATGCCTGGCACCCCACGCACCCCAAGCTGCGATTGGAGAGATGTAGGCCACTGCTCACAACAGAGGTAAAAAATGAGTTAATGAGTTGGCTTAATCAAGAAATACGACCTTAACCAGCCACTCATAAGACGTGCTCTGAGAATCACTATCTGGAAAAACAATAAACAAAACATTTTATTCTGCAGTTACTCAGGAAAAGGAGCATCATCTCCAAGGGAACATTGGCCTTGATTTCTGAAAAGATCACGTTCCCAAAATCTGCTCCCTTCAGGTTGCACCTCAGAGCAGCATGGGTGTCAGTCGGCATGGGTAAGGCTGGTGGTGGAGTTCTGGAGGGTTAAATGCAGATGATTTATAACACAATGGGGATCGATGGTTGGCCCATCAGAGAACGGCAACCTGACTTGGCATATCAAGTGAAAAGGGGTGAAAAGGGGATTGATTTGCAAGGCAGGGTTTTGCAGACTTTCCAGGGGATGTCCTGACAAGAGGACTGGGGACACCCATTCTGACTTGGACACTCACCCCAGCCCAGCCCCCTGGACTCCTCGGTCTGAGTGGAAAGTGTGACTCTAGTTTTAAATCCTTGTTTCAACCAAACAGACCAGGAAATAAAAGTTTAAGATCAAAATCTTAACCAAATAGTAGCACTTGGAAATTACTCTTAAAATATATTTCTCTGTATTTTAAGAGTTTGACAAAAATCCACTCTGTATTTAATCTGACCAATTTTTAGAGTATATTTCATATATCTAAGTAGTGGGTTGAACGATGTTTCCCCCCAAACATATGCCCAGATCCTAACCCCCAGAAAGTGTGAATGTGAGTTATTTGGGAAAAGGATCTTTTCAGGTGTGATTAAGTTAAAGATCTTAAGAAGGGATCATCCTGGATACGGGCGGGATGAAATCCAATGACTGGTATCCTTGTAAGGGACGGAAGAGAGTCACAGACACAGAGAAAGCTGTGAGAGAACAGAGGCAGAGATTGGAGTGATGCAGCCACAAACTAAAGGACGCCTGGGAACACCAGGAGCTGGAAGAGGCAGGAAGGATGTTCCCCTAGAGCCTCTGGAGAGAGTGTGGCACTGCCCATACCTTGATTTCAGACCTCCGGACTCCAGAGCTGAGAGCGTAAATTTCTATTTTTTACATCACCTGCTTTGTGAGTTTTTCTTAAGGCAGCTCCAAGAAACTAAAACAACCTGTAAGAAATTTTATTTGTTGGAAAGGAAAGGAAGAGGGTGAAAATTAAAAGTTAGCCCCAGAGTTTTATGGCTTTGGGTTTTGTTTTTGTTTTCCAAGTCTGTATTTTAAAGACCTCCATGGACATTTGAAGTGTTTTTTTCTCCAGGCGTCCACACCCACTTCCGGGAGCAGGGGAGGAAGGGAGTCGTCCGTGCACTTTTTCTTGAAATCCCCTGTGGGTTGTTTTGGGGTCTTTTTATTTTATTTTTTTGGCCTTGTGGCTTGCGGGATCCTAGTTCCCCGACAAGGGATCGAACCCATGCCCCCTGCAGTGGAAGCTTGGAGTCTTTACCACTGGACAGCCAGGGAAGTCCCTGTTTTGGGGTCTTGATGCATCTTGCTATTCCCGCTAGGGACTGTGTCCTCTCCGTTATACAGCACTCATCTTCACTTCTCTTTTCTTTCTTTTTATTTTTTTTTCTTGCTTGCCTTTTTTTGTTTTCCTCTGTGGGTGACTCTCCATTTATTATTGAAGAGAGTTAACCCTGAGTCACCACTCTGTGCCTATAGCCGGGGCAAATCAGGCCTATGAGTCCAGCAATTTTCCTCCTTTGGAGGGAAGGAGGGATTTCTACTCCAGAGGATGCTCTGTGCCCAGGTATAAATGGGGTGGGAGATGAGAGTGGGCATGAGTGAGGGTTTTCAGAGTTTATCCAAGATTCTTCTTTTCCCCAATTGCCCTTAGCAGGGTAAGAACTCCTGTTTGTCTGTCTCTCTCTGGGCAGGACTTCTCCAATTTCAGATGAACAAATGATGTGCTCTACAATGTGGTGGAGGGAGAGCAGACAGGGGCGAGGGGAGAAAACCAGGTCCCTGGGCCCAAAACTTAGCTCCAGCACTACCTGAGCCACATGTGAACAGGTGAGTGGACAAGCCCAAGTTTGGGGCTCACTGTCTGTGCACTGGACCCTGGGGGCCTTGAGTTTGGACTTTATCTGCATGTTCACATCCCTGTCATCTGTGAGTGTGGAGCCCTCAGAGCTTGGCTCTGAGGAGTGACCCCCAAAAAGGCTCTTCCCCTCTGCTTCCACTCTGCCTCTCCTTTCCCATTAACATGCCTCTGTGGCCCATTTTCACCAGAGACCACAGAGAAAGAAGGATCGAGAGAGGGAGAGAGACCAAAAATGACCACATTGGCACTCAAATTGCAAATGTTTTTAAATAACTTTTAAAAAAATATTTACCTATTTGGCTGTGCCAGGTCTTAGTTGCAGCATGCATGGGATCTTTGATTTTCATTATGTCACACGGGATCTTTAGCTGTGGCATGCAAACTCTTAGTTGCAGCATGTGGGATCTAGTTCCCTGACCAGGGATAGAACCCAGGCCCCCTGCATTGAGAGCATAAAGTCTTAGGCTGTGGACCACAAGGGAAGTCCCTCAAATTGCAAATCTTTATGCAGAAGAAAGTTATTTCTTCACTAGAAGGTAGAACTCTTATAGATATGGAAATTTAACCTAATTAAAACATTTTTTTCAATTTTTATTTAAGGATTTTTTTTTTTTTTATGATGACTGAGGTTTGACAAGAATGTGCTTGGATGTTTATAATGCAGTCACATGTATTTGCTCGAAGAGAGGTCACTGACCCACAGAATCCCACTTAAACCCTCTCACAGTATAATCCACACCCTCTCCAGGAAAAACAACCAGCAGCCTCTGGGTGTGTCTATATTAATCTAAGAGGCCTGACTCATGGCTGGTGCCCAACTCTCCTTGAATTATGGTGGATTTGTGTTTGTATCCAAGTCTCTGGATGAGCTGCTTGGCCTATCCCCAACCTACCAGTCAGTACCCATCCAGCTGCATTTGTAAACCTAATATGTAAAGCCCTTTCTGCTGTCTCTAGGTCTGGCCACGGATAATTCAATGACTACAGCATTTTCAGTTTGTTATTCCTTAAGCTTAATTCATTGGCACAGAAGAAATATATCCGATCATAAGCTATCTGTAGACTTTATGCCTTTTCTGTAAGGCTAGAATGTTCCCAGATGCCAACAATTCTTTAGATGGTTTACTCAGATTGACACGCAAGAGAATTATCCTTCTTTGTAGAAAGCCCATCTAAACCATTTACCGAAGGATTTGCTATCTGTTGTTACCTCTTTGGTAAAGAAAGCTGTATTCTGTCAATAACTAAAGTAGTGGAGCAGGGACGTGGGTGTGTTTGCCTAGCACCCCATCCAAGGGGACAGACCCCCTCTCCAAGGCCTTGCCACCTCACTGATGAGGAATCTTTCCTTCATCCTGCTGGCTTGCAGAGCTATCATCCTTGCCTCTCGTCACTTTATATGGAAAATAAAAGGATTTATTTCTGTACATCTTTGAGCTTTCTTGAGGGGAGAGGGGGTTGGTTGTTAGAAGTTACCAGTTGTAATAAGTCGTTTTATTTCTTGTGTGCCCATCTCTATCTTAAAGTCCCCTGAAACCTCCAGTCTGGGAGAATCAATGCCTAATTGCATAATTTTTATTTCACATAACATTTGAACACGTTCCGTGGAGATTTCACCGAACTCCTATTACGGAGGAGTAAGCAACAGTAAAATTGCCAGTAAATTTTGGAGCACAATCCTAGGCAAAAATGCCTACCAAGACAAAAATCATGTTTCTTTATGAGGAAAAAAAGTTAGACAAGCACAACATGGTCCAAACATTTATTCGATGATTCCAAAGGCATTTCTACTCTGCTCAGGACTTGGTGAGATGCTGCCACATTCCTTAACCTGGATGTTTATTAGTTAGAGGCCATCCCCGGGGAGAGTCAATGTGGGGCCCTGGTGGTAGAGTGTGTTTCCAAAGAAGGCTGCAGCAATGTCTCGCATCCCCTTTGCCCTTCCGCAGTGTGACTGTGCCACCCTTCCCTCAAGGGGTAGAGTCCAGTCCTTCCCTTTGCATCTCAGCAGGCTCTGGACAGACTTTGACCACGAGAATGCAGAAGTGTAACTGCCAAGACTGATCTCGGAGAGACAGCAGTGAGTGGTGGCGTGAAGACAGATCTTAGTTCCCTGCCCAGGAATGGAACCTGGGGAGCCTGGATGAAAACCCGGAATCCTAGCCACCACACCCCCGGCTCTTGCCCCAGTGGAAAATACATTTCTCACGGAGGCAAAACTGTAGAAACAGGTACAAAGTTTATTATTGGAGACACAGCACAACAAGTGGGAGAGCACACAGAGAAACAGTTTGTATACTTAAGATAGAAGCAAGGCAGAGATGCAGGCCCAGAGAGAAAGGGTGTGGGCGTCCTCCCTAATGAGAAGGAGCACAGTAAAAATGGATTATAGAGGCCTTAGCATCACATATTACGGGGTGGTGCCCCCTCCTCTTTGACCCCCAAGGAGCCTTTCTGCGCGTGTACGACGTGTCCCTTGCCCCAAGGATGGGAAATGTATGACCTCTTGATCTCCTCTGCTGTGGCCTTTCCCGTTGCGGGGCACAGGCTCCGAACGCGCAGGCCCGGCGGCCATGGCTCACGGGCCCAGCCGCTCTGCGGCATGTGGGATCTTCCCAGACCGGGGCGCGAACCCGGTTCCCCTGCATCGGCAGGCGGACGCGCAACCACTGCGCCACCAGGGAAGCCCCCCTGTTGTTGTTTCTCATATCGAAGTGCCGATCTGTCCCTGCCATAAAAGTGTCCAATGTCCTATTATCTACCCTATTCCTGTTGTTGTTTCTTATATTGAAGTGCCGATCTCGAAATATAGACAGGAGTGCGGTCATAAATATGTAGTCCGGAGCCTGTTTGTCTCTTGCCTTAGGAAATGTAAACAGGGGGCTGGTAATGAATGTCCGGCCTGGAGCCCATCTTCTTCTCACCCCAGGAACAGGAGGCCAGTTCTAAATGCCTAGCCTGGAGCCCGTCTATCTCCTGCCTCAAGGTGGGACCATGGGAAAGCTGGGATCCTCTGCCTCCCTCCCTGAGCACCATATAAAGAACAACGTGGAGAGAGAGAGATCCAGCCAGCCCCCAGGCTTCAGCCACCACAGGGCCAGGTTCTCAAGTGCCAGCTGCAGGGGTCCCAGCCCCTCACCGATTCTCTCACCAACACAGCGTGGAGCCAGACCACCCACCTGAACCCTGCCCTGGCCCCTGACCCTGCAGAATTTTGCACAAATAAAATGATGGTTGTTATTTGAAGCCACCAAGTCTCCGGGTGTTTTGTCACCCAGTGAAACAGCCAGCAACCAGGAGGTGAACAGTGTCAGGGGAATGCAGGCACAGCAGGAGGCGAAGCATGAACAGTTGGGTCAAGGGCATCTTTTGCTATCACAGGCCCACACCCCGGAGGGGCCTGGAAGCAGTTACTGCACAGAAGGCAGCTGGGAGTTCACCTAAGACCCCAGTCATAGAAGCTGGCTTCTAAAATAGTCAGAGACACTGTGAACAGAACTGAGGCCTAAGGTCAGAGATGCCAGCAGACACAGCTTCAACCCCACGGTGTTGGAAGAAAGGGACTTGAAAGACCCTACATAGGATCAGAATGTGTCTTAGCAACTGAGTCATGGATCTGTCTGCAGATGGGAGAGAAAAGGCCCACCTCCTATCCATCAATGAAATAAATTGAGGGGCTGGAAATAAACCCTCACATTATGGTCAAATGATTCTGGTAAAAGTTCCAAGAGCATTCAATGGGGAAAGAATAGCCTCTTTGACAAACAGTACTGGGACAACTGGACATTCACATGCAATAAAATAAGTTGGACTCAAACGCTGCATGCAAAAATTAACTCAAAATGATTCATAGACCTAAATATAAGAGCTGAAACTATTAAACTCTTAGAAGAAAATATAAGAAGAATTCTTCATGACTTTGTTTTAGGCAATAGTTTCTTAGATATGACACCACAAAAGAAACAAGAGAAAAAATAGATGAATTAGACCACATCAAAATTAAAAACTTTTGTGCTGTACATAATATCATCAAACACGGGAAAAGACAACTCAGAAAATGGGAGAAAATTTAATCAAATTATATATCTGATAACAGACTTGTGTCTAGAACAGACAATGAACTCCTACAACTCAATAAGAAAAAGACAAATAACCTAATTTAAAACTAGCCACAGGGGGCTTCCCTGGTGGTGCAGTGGTTGAGAGTCCGCCTGCCGATGCAGGGGACGTGGGTTCGTGCCCCGGTCTGGGAGGATCCCACATGCCGCAGAGCGGCTGGACCCGTGAGCCGTGGCCGCTGAGCCTGCGCGTCCGGAGGAGCCTGTGCTCCACTACGGGAGAGGCCAGAGCCGTGAGAGGCCCGCGTACCGCAAAAAAAAAAAAAAAAGAAAAAAAAAAACTAGCCACAGGATTTGACTAGGCATTTCTCCAAAGACATAGTCGACAAGCTCATGCAAAGATGTTCAACATCATTAGTCATTAGGGAACTGCCAATCAAAACCACAGTGAGAACACTTCACTCACACTTACTAGGGTGGACACAATCAAAAGGACAGAACAAACGCTAGCAAGAATGTAGAGAAATTGGTAATCTCATATGGTGCTTGTGGAAATGTAAAATAGTGCCTAAGGCTGAGTTGGGGGGATTAGGTGGGAGAATGAGGATTGAATGCTGATAGGTATGAAGTTTCTTTTGGGGGTGTGGGGCAACTAAAAATGTTCTAAAATTAGATTGCAGTCATGGTTGAACAACTCTACGACTATACTAGAAACATTGAATTATATACTTTAAATGGATGAATTGTATGGTAAAGGGTAGGAGAACATGCCACCCAAAATATGCCACTTTGACATAGGAATTCTTTTAAGCTGAAGGCAATAGAGAAGCAGCAGATGCAAGAAAAGCTCTCTGCCCTCCCATTTGCCTAAAAAGACATCAATTTGTAAAGGCGTCCCCCTCCTCCTTTCTCTACCAGGAAGGACGGAAGTTAATCACACGACCACACTAGACCCAGATCAGCCCTGAGACACGGCAGAGGAATCTGCATTGCAAGTAGCTCTTATCTTCCATCAATTTCCCCATGTATTTACCTTCCCATGATTTGTGGTCCCTAGAAACTCAAAGTCCTTTCCTTCATCTTGTCACTTCTCTAAAAATGTATTATTGTTCTGTAGAGATGCAACATAAACCCAGGTTACACCTTGGAGTTACTCATTTCTGAGTGTTCCTGCCTGTATGAACTTCTCTCTCTCTGGTTAATCTATCTTTTGTTAGTCTAATTTACAGAGTCCCAGTCAATCAACCTAAAATTAGTTTTTCCTCTCCTAAAGGTATGTGAAGTTTATTGTCAGGGAGGGGAAAACTTCCCTCTCTGCCCCTCTTGAGTTCTTGTGCCAGGATTCATAATGAAATTGACACAAGACAGAATAACAGGAGAAAAACAAACAAATTTTAATTTGCGCACACAGAGTCTCATAGAAATGGAATCTAAGAAGTGACCAAAGCAGGCAGCTTATATACTTTTTAGACAAAGAAACAATAAATTTTCGAGGAGTCGTCAGGACAAAGAAATTTAAGCTTTGGGTGCTTAATTAGTGAAGAATCTGGAGTTTGGGCTTGGGGTAGTAAAGTAAATAAGGTTTGTTTATACAGGCTTCTTGGCCTGAATTTCATATCTCTAGTGATAAGGGTGTCCTTCTACCTCCAGATGCAGGGAGTGTATCTTTCATATGAGAGATTAATTTCCTGCTTTCAGGGAGACAGTGTGTCCCTCTTGCATAGGCTGTTTCTTAAGTAACTTTAATTCAAAATAATCAATTTGCCATTGACACATATCTTGGGACAGCCTAAATAACAGTAAAGCTGTTACAAAACCAAATAACCAGGCCTGTCTATGAGAGAGGAGATGAAAGAAGCTGGCAACTGGAATCAATTCAGAGCTCCCCCTGCCTCCTAGTTAACAAGGGCCAGCATCCTACGGCAAAGGTAAGACATGTCAGTTACCTGGTATAGTTAGTAGATAAAATGCAGGACCTAAGGAAATGGTTTTAATATAGTAAAGGAAATGAAGGATTTACATTAAATTGTTTAATAACATGCTTTTTTTGTTAAGTATTTTATCTATTAAATGCTTCAATAAATTGACCGCACAATAATGAAAGGGAAGACATGTAGGAGTAATCATAGGTTGCCTGAGGGTCTAGGAATTTAGTAAATGTGTGGCAGAGAAAAACACATCTAAATTCAAATTGGAAAAGTCAGTGTGAACTCACGGAAACATTTCCCCTGTTAAGAAAAATTGTCTCAACATCCACCACAGTGTCTCTGCCCACCATCATTTCTCATGTGCACCCCAAACATCCACCCTTTGGTCTCCAATTCTATTCTCCCCTAAAAGGCATCTTGGAGAATAGCTGAGAACGGTCTCAAGGCTGAGAAAATTCACAGTGGGCCTGGAATACCTGTCGTTGCCAGGAAGCTAAGAAGCTTTCAAGGATGTCAAAAGGATGCTAAAGGGACAAAGGACTAGCTTTTAGGGACTCTCAGTGACTACCCTGTGATGCCTTGAATATCAAAAACCTTTTCCCTTTAATTGAGAGAAATTAAATGATAAAAAGCTGTATATAAGCAAACCAGAAGCTTATAAGCATACTGTACTATCAAACTTTTTGGTTTTTTCAATCAGCTAGGTCTAGAAATGTAAGCTGGCCAACTTTCCACCCCTGCTTATGACTTAAAGAAGAAGAAGTTCAAAGAAATCTATTTTTAACTCCTCTGCTACCTCTGTGAATGTAGCTGCCGCGTCAGAGGGCTGGCCCACCTTGGCAAGTACAGACAGGCTGTTCCCTTCACATAAACAAACACGTGGTCTAGACCTACTTACACTGTTTGTGTAAGCCCTTGCTGAAGCTAAACTGGGTCAGTGGTGTTATCTTTGTAGAACAAAGGACAGTCTCTGGTCATTGTTATAAAAAGGATTGTTGGGACTTCCCTGGTGGCGCAGTGGTTAAGAACCTGCCTGCCAATGCAGGGGACACGGGTTCGAGTGCTGGTCCGGGAAGATCCCACATGACGTGGAGCAACTAAGCCCGTGAGCCATGGCCGCTGAGCCTGTGCTCTAGAGCCTGTGCTCCACAACAAGAGAAGTCACCGCAATGAGAAGCCCGGGCAACACAATAAAGAGCAGCCCCCGCTCACGGCAACTAGAGAAAGCCGCGCACAGCAACAAAAAATAAATTAAAAATTTAAAAAAAAAAAAGGACTGTTGGCCAATATTAGTATTGGCTCAGCTTGGATTGGATTCAATTTCTGTGGCCAGGAGACAGCCGTTGCTTTTGTTCCTCCACAGCCAGCAGCGTCTGGAACTCCCCTTGCTTCCAGGAACAAATGAAAGAGGCAGAGAGTGCAGTGAAAGGCCGTGTCTTGCCCGCTTCTCCCTCTGAGCCACTATTTCTCCTCCCAGGAAACTGTCCTGAAGTTGCAGAGTGTAGAATATGGGTGTGTGTGCCTAAACTTTTTTCCAGCTGGATGAGACCACTTCCCTAGAGCGCAGGCTTTCTTTACGACTCTGGTGAAAGGAAAAACATTTCTGAAGTCAGTCACTCATCTCATCCTTCCCTTCTCTACCTCTTGCCATGAATGTCATCTCTCCTGGCCCCTGATACTCTATTCCAATGTTAGATAGTATGATTGTAAATTATTGTAGTATCACGTTGCATTATTTAATTAGCTCATTTTTGTTGTACATATTTTTCAGGGTAATGTCATGGGTCTACTGTTTCAAAATACACTCAAACGACCAGACTGTAGAAAGAAAAAAGGAAAAGCACCAGTTTCTGCTTACTCATCTAGGTTCCCAGTGATTGCCAGGACAGTGTTACCAGCTCACAGAAGCAACATAAGCAGGTGAGACGGTTGGGTGTGGGGAAGGCTCTCTCTGATGTAACCACCCCAGTCCTAGACATCCTGTGCGTACCCACCTTCTAATACAAGGCAACGATGCACCTGCCTGTGCCTAATTGTGGTGGAGATTGACCAAGGGCATTTGTTAGAATGTGAGGTGAAATAAAAATGGAAATTTCTCATATTAGTTCACCTTGAAAACAATTGATTGAAGGAAAACTATGAAAACAAGGAAGCTTTATTAGACAGCTTGGGGAATTCTGTACTTAAGGAATACCTTTTTTAAAGTGTCCTTTGGGGTATGGTTTTCACACTTTCTCGAGACATTTTCCTGTGGCCTATTATAATTCATCCACATTGAGGTAAGGGGTGGGGGGCCGTGGAAAGCTGTGCTCAAAAAGCCCTTGCTAGTACTTGCTTTTCAAATTCTGTGGGCTGCCTGAGATGTGTTGGGTGCAACCTGGCTCCCTCTGCTCAGTGGGGCTCCCTGCCAGCCTTGCAGCCAGGTCACAGGGAGGTGGAAGCCCACCCCCAGACCCCTTAGCATCCAACACTTGATAGGAGGTGATGCACCTCCCACTTCCAAGAACGGCTCGCAGAGCCAGGCTGGAGAACGCGGTGTGGCTGTGACAGTCAGCAGTGTAACGCTGGCCTCGGAAGAGTCGCCAGCGTGTCCTAAGGCAAGACCATCAAGCATGTTTTGGTGCCCCCAAACTATGTCCTGTATACACTTCAGAATTTGACCCTCAGATCAATCAAGGAGTTGATTACCAGTTGAGTATTGGTTGAGTGGTCAACGTTCGTTGAGTACTAATCAATTGTTTACCCTGCTTTAGTCTTCTCCAGAGCTCTTTTCTCCACCCACAGTGCAGTCACTTGATTATTTGTTCACTGGTAAATTGTCCCCCCTGCAACTTGTTTTCCCCCACTTCTAAGCACTATGTTTCCCAGCATCTAGAATAGTACCTGGTGCATAGTAGGGCCCCAGTTAATTTTTTTTGAATGAATGAATGAGGCACACTGTAATGCCCCTGTTCTCACAGGAGGTGAGGAGATAAAATCCATATCCACAAATATGGAGCTGGATGTACAGCATGCATATACCATCTTTAGCCACATGTGAACAGGTCAAGGGGGAATTATGAGGATAAGAGCTGTAAGGACTTGTAAAGATGGAGGTTTCGTTGTGGGCTTCAGTAGAGAGGGAGGGGTAACTACTCTCAAAATGTAAACTCTGGGACAAAATAATTTTACTGCCAGAGAAAGCAAAAGAATCATTGTTTCTAGAGCAGAGGTCTGTCTTGGCTCTTCCATGAATTACCTATGGGCCTTAGCACGTCCCTAAAACTTCTAGGACTTCGAACGTAGAGCAGAGTCTAGATGGTCCAGCAGCTCTTTCAATGCCAACTTTTCCTGATCACTATCGATGCCCAGTTTTTATGGCTTGAGCATGCGTTATGAAAATGAAGGAAAGGCAACTTCCCTGAGCCTGTCTTACTTGCTTCAAAGGCCATCTGAACCAAATTTCTAGTGTTGATGCAGAGCTGATTCCCCCCGGTCCTGTCTCCCCTCACTGCAGCTTGTCTTCCCACTGCTAACCTTTCACTTAAAACTTTGCCTCCTGGAAGTCCCCCTCCAGTGTGAGCAGGCCATGCCCCCCCACCTCTGATTCTTCCTGAGGCCTTGCCTCCTTGCAGGATCTTCATGTCCTGGCTGCCATTCTCCCACACACTCCCGGGGAGGCAGGCGATCTCCTTTCCTCTCTGCCATTGTGGAAAGAGCATCCTCCTTTGCCAGCTTTGTCCCACGGCAATAGCAGCTTCTCCTGTCCCTGACTGCACTCTTCTACATGTTGATGATAGTACCTCGTGGACAGTGTGGCAGGCACTGTTCCAAGTGGATTTCATGTACTAAGTCCTTCCACTCTCCAGCACAATTATGTACAAGATAAGGATTAATACCATGATCCCCATTTTACAAATGAGGACACTGAGGCCCAGAACAGTCAAGTAACTTGTCTAAGGGGACCCTATTAATAACTGATAGAGCCAGGATTGAAATTTAAGCCATCTGGATCTAGAGTCCATGGATGCTGTGCAACCCAGCAGTTGGGTGATGAAATTAGTGTAGGGGGTTGTGACCAGCATTTATTTTTAGATGAAATAGAACAGAACAGAAAGAATAGAATAGAATAGAAATTAGTAGATAGCAGAATTATTTTTGCAAAACTCTTGTTTTATTTCAGTCATGCACGTGTGTTTGAGTGCACACTGTATTTCTTTTTTTTTTTTTAAGTTTGAAAATCATTGCAATGTTCTGTGGCTTCTTCCTGACCTCATTAAAACTGTGACATGTGACTCTAAGTACCTCTCTCCACTTTGACTTCTGCCAACGTCTGGATGATTTCATGGTTCATGGGTCCATCCAGTAGCTAGTTCTTATGGTTCCTTAACTCCAGATATATTCATCTCCATTTCAATTCATTTAGCTGGTTCCATAGCTAAATCCTGGGGATGATCAGTTCTTAGGAATTGCTGCACTTATGACACTGTAAACTCTCAAGTTTACTCTTCAGACAGACCCCTAGGCTTTCATATTCTTTGCACTGTGTCTTAGTCCATGCAGGCTGCTATAATGGCATACCACAGCCTGGGCAGCTTATTACAAACAGGACTTTCTCACGGTTCTGGAAACTGGAAGTCCAAGATCAAGGTGCTGGCAGATTTGGTGTCTGGTGAGGTCCCACTTCCTGGTTCCTAGACAGACATCTTCACACAGAATCCTCACATGGTGGAAGGGGAGAGGGAGCTCTCTGAGGTCTCTTTTATAAGAGCACCAATCCCATTCATGAGGGATCCATCCTCATGACCTAATCACCTCCCAAAGGTCCTACTTCCTAACATCATCATGTTGGGATTAGGATTTCAACATATGAATTTTGGAAGGAGGACACAGACACTCAGTCCATAATACCCTGCATGTCCCCAGCCCTGATTTGGAGCTCACATGTCCCTTGACTCTTCCTCTTTGTCCTTCCATGCTGTCTGTGTCCTCTTGTCCCTGTCTTTTGTTCCTTTCCTTACCTCACTGATCACTCAAGATCCTATGATTGATGACATCAACTTCTTTTCCATCTGTATCCACCACGCCCTTACCTCCTTATCCTTCTATGTTCTCCTAACACTGAATCAGTCTGCAGCTGACCCTTCACTCAGATGCATACACCGAGGAGTATAACCAAGCAAATGGTGGCACTCAAATGAGGGTCACCATTTTTACTGGTCTGTTAGTGCCCCTCAGCATCTTGCATTTGACCTGGGTCCTACATAACAGAGAAAATAAGCCCCATCAGCTCTCCATCCCACATTTGCAGACACATTGTCATTCTCTTTCTTTTTAAAATGACCTCAGATCCAAGATTCATCCTCCATCTGTGCTCTCAGCCCCACCGCTTCATCCTTGCTCCATCTTCCTTTCCTTATATTTATATATATATATAAAAATATATATAAAATGTTAAAAATATTACATATATATTTAAAAAATATAAAATAATATAAAATATTATATATATAAAATATTTTATATTTTATATATTTTCCTTATATTTTTAACCTCCTGCCCTCTACTAGTTATTTCCTCTCAGCCTATGAACATTTTCACATCTTTTTCATTAAAACGGCCCCCACCCAATTTTGCAGCTGCCGTCCGATGCCCAACCCCTCTCCATCACATTGCAACGAACACACAAACACACACACACAATTCATTCAGTCTCCATTTCCTTTTCTCCCATTCATTCCTCAGCCCCTTGGTACTGGGCCTTTGCCCCTACAACTCCATGGAAACTGTTCTTGTCAAGGTTACCAATGATTTCTGTCAAAGAGAAATAAATTTTTGCCTACGTTTCTAGGCTCTTCTGGCTGGTCTAAGAATTAAATTGACATGAGGCAGATTAACAGGAGAAAATCAAACAAATAACATGTATCCATAGGAGAGACCCAGGAAAATTGAGTAACTTGCCAAAGTGGCTGAAGCCCTCACCTAATTACCATCTTCAGCTAGAGACAAAAGAGGATGTTGGGGTAGTAGTTTGGGACTTCAAAGGGGAAGAAAGCAATTCAGAAATAGAAAAGCAAATGTTTGGTAAACAAATGTTTGCTGGGCCCTGCAGAGACAGTGGAACACAGAGTGAATTCTGACCTCTAGGCCCTGCCTAGAGTTCCTCTCACCACACCTGGCCCATATTCTGTGCAGGTATCTCTGGTGACAGCTCTATTCTGGGGACTGGCCCTCTATCTAAATTCTTTTAGGCAGTTAGGGGGAAGGTCAAAGTTTCTTCCTGAGTCTTTTGGGCCTTGATTGTTTTTAGCTCAAAATGATCAGCATGCTAAAGAAACATTTTGGGATGGCAAGTTTTGCTCCCCTATACTTCCTTGTAGTCAAGTCCATTAAAAACTTTTCTGTCCATATATCTTTCATTCTATCTGAGTATTTGGATTTGTCTATCACTGCCATTGTCTTGGATCTTTCTTCCTCTCTGACTTCTATGACTCTACTCTTCCTGTTTTCTGCCTCACATTTTGGTCATCTTTCTTCATCATTAGTTTCCTGCTGTTGAGAGTTAGTTTTAGAATAAAGGGAAGAGCCCATGTGAATTGAATTGACCAAAAGTTAACTCTTCTCCATAAAAATATCATCAAAAAAAATTTTTTGGACTAGACAAGCTGATTCTAAAATTTATATGAAAAAATGAACAAACAAGAATAGGCAAAGTAAGAAAATCTTAAAAAGAGGGAGGACAATTAGGTGAAAATAATGGTGCAACCAGATATTAAAACATATTATAAAGCCTCAGTAATGACAACAGTATGGTATCAGCACATGAATAGATAGATCAGTGGATCAGAATAGGAAATCTGGAACCAAATACAAATATACATGGGAATTCTATTTATGATAAGGAGAGAGACTAACCAATGGGGTAAGGACAGACTACTCTCAAATTTTTAACATCCCTTTTTCTGTATTTTCTGTCTCATCCTGTATTTTTGTCTCCTTTCTTTGGTCTGTAAATACACTTGTGTCTCTCATTAAATATCAGAAAACAAACAACCCTCCCTCCCTTCCTGTATCGTCTTAGTTAACCACTATTTCTTTTATACTTTGCAGCCAAGTTCTCTTTAAAGAATAGTTTTTTACACACTGTCTCCACTCCTTCTCCTTGAAAAAATATTTTTAAATCTTATATTGGTTTATTTTTAGTTATGAAGTAAGATAATACATAAGACTATTTATCTTAATAACTTGAAATATGAAAAGAAAATGGTTGTAATTAATATTTATTATCTCAAGAGTGGAATTACAAGGATATTTTATGGTCTAAATCTGCACTATCCCATACAATAGTCACTAGTCCCATGTGGCAATTGATCCTTTGAATGTGGCTACTCTGAGTTGAGATGTGCTATAAGATACACATTGGATTTTGAAGTTTTAGTGAAAAAAGAGAATGTAAAATAACTCTTTACTAATATTTTCTACTTATTACATATTGAATCAATAACATTTTGATATATTATATTTTTGAATTTTATTTATTTTTTCATACAGCAGGGTCTTATTAGTTATCCATTTTATACGTATTAGTGTATCTATGTCAATCCCAATCTCCCAATTCATACCACCACCACCACCACCCCCGCCACTTTCCCCCCTTGGTGTCCATATGTTTGTTCTCTACATCTGTGTCTCTATTTCTGCCCTGCAAACCGGTTCATCTGTACCATTTTTCTAGGTCCCACATATATGCGGTAATATA
>NC_041222.1:85646210-85649386 GCF_002837175.3 Physeter macrocephalus
GGTCTTACATTTAGGTCTCTAATCCATTTTGAGTTTATTTTTGTGTATGGTGTTAGGGAGTGTTCTAATTTCATTCTTTTACATGTAGCTGTCCAGTTTTCCAAGCACCACTTATTGAAGAGACTGTCTTGTTCTCCGTTGTATATCCTTCCAAGAATATGGTATATCTCTTCATCTGTTTGTATCATCTTTAATTTCTTTCATCAGTGTCTTATAGTTTTCTGCATAGAGGTCTTTTGTCTCCCTAGGTAGGTTTACTCCTAAGTATTTTATTCTTTTTGTTGCAGTGGTAAATGGGAGTGTTTCCATAATTTGTCTTTCAGATTTTTCATCATCAGTGTATAGGAATACAAGAGATGTCTGTGCATTAATTTTGTATCCTGCAACTTTACCAAATTCATTGATTAGCTCTAGTAATTTTCTGGTGGAAACTTTAAGATTCTCTATGTATAGTATCATGTCATCTGCAAACAGTGACAGTTTTCCTTCTTCTTTTCCAATTTGTATTCGTTTTATTTCTTTTTCTTCTCCGATTGCCATGGCTAGGACTTCCAAAACTATGTTGAATAATAATGGTGAGAGTGGACATCCTTGTCTTGTTCCTGATCTTAGAGGAAATGCTTTCAGTTTTTCACCATTGAGAATGATGTTTGCTGTGGGTTTATCGTATATGGCCTTTATTATGTTGAGGTAGGTTCCCTCTATACCCACTTTCTGGAGTTTTTTTCGTAAATTGTGTTTAATTTTATCAAAAGCTTTTTCTGCATCTATTGAGATGATCATATGGTTTTTCTTCTTCAATTTGTTAATATGGTGTATCACACTGATTGATTTGCATATATTGAAGAATTCCTGCATCCCTGGGATAAATCCCACTTGATCATGGTGTATGATCATTTTAATGTGTTGCTGGATTCTGTTTGCTGGTACTTTGTTGAGGATTTTTGCATCTATAGTCATCAGTGATATTGGTCTGTAATTTTCATTTTTGTCGTATCTTTGTCTCGTTTTGGTATCAGGGTGATGGTGGCCTCATAGAATGAGTTTGGGAGTGCTCCTTCCTCTGCCATTTTTTTGAAGATTTGAGAAGGATGGGTGTTAGCTCTTCTCTAAATGTTTGATAGAATTCACCTGTGAAGCCATCGGGTCCTGGACTTTTGTTTTTTGGAAGATTTTTCATCACAGTTTCAATCTCATTACTTGTGATTGATCTGTTCATATTTTCTATTTCTTCCTGGTTCAGTCTTGGAGGGTTGTACCTTTCTAAGAATTTGTCCATTCCTTCCAGGCTGTCCATTTTATTGGCATAGAATTGCTTGTAGTAGTCTCTTAGATGCTTTGTATTTCTATGGTGTCTGTTGTAACTTCTCTTTTTTCATTTCTAATTTTATTGATTTCAGTCCTCTCTCTCTTTTTTTTGATGAGTCTGGCTAATGGTTTATCCATTTTGTTTATCTTCTCAAAGAACCACCTTTTAGTTTTATCGATCTTTGCTACTGTTTTCTTTGTTTCTATTTCATTTATTTCTGCTCTGATCTTTATAGTTTCTTTCCTTCTTCTAACTCTGGGTTTTGTTTGTGCTTCTTTCTCCAGTTCCTTTAGGTGTAAGATTAGATTGTTTATTTGAGATTTTTCTTGTTTTTTGAGGACAGCTTGTATTGCTGTATTCTTCCCTCTTAGAACTGCTTTTGCTGCATCCCATAAGTTTTGGATCGTCATGTTTTCGTTGTCATTTGTCTCTAGGTATTTTTTTATTTCCTCTTTGATTTCTTCAGTGATCCCTTGGTTATTTAGTAACCATATTGTTTAGCTTCCATGTGTATGTGTTTTTTACTATTTTTTTCCCTGTAATTGATTTCTAATCTCTTAGCATTGTGGTCAGAAAAGATGCTTGATATGATTTCATGAGGCTTGATTTGTGACCCAAGATGTGATCTATCCTGGAGAATGTTCCGTGCACACTTAAGAAAGTGTAATCTGCTGTTTTTGGATGGAATGTCCTATAAATATCTATTAAATCTCTCTGGTCTATTGTGTCATTTAAAGCTTCTGTTTTCTTAATTATTTTCATTTTGGATGATCTGTCCATTGCTGTAAGTAAGGTGTTAAAGTCCTCCACTATTACTGTGTTACTGTCGATTTCCTCTTTTATAGCTGTTAGCAGTTGCCTTATGTATTGAGGTGCTCCTATGTTGGGTGCATATATATTTATAATTGTTATATCTTCTTCTTGGATTGATCCCTTGATCATTATGTAGTGTCCTTCCTTGTCTCTTGTAACATTCTTTATTTTAAAGTCTATTTTATCTGATATGAGTATTGCTACTCCAGCTTTTTTTTGATTTCCATTTGCATGGAATATCTTTTTCCATCCCCTCACTTTCAGTCTGTATGTGTCCCTATGTCTGAAATGCATCTCTTGTACATAGCATATATATGGGTTTTGTTTTTGTGTCCATTCAGCGAGCCTGTGTCGTTTGGTTAGAGCATTTAATCCATTCACATTTAAGGTAATTATTGATATGTATGTTCCTATGACCATTTTCTTAAACGTTTTGGGTTTGTTTTTGTAGGTCCTTTTCTTCTCTTGTGTTTCCCACTTAGAGAAGTTCCTATAGCATTTGTTGTAGAGATGTTTTGGTGGTGCTGAATTCTCTTAGCTTTTGCTTGTCTGTAAAGCTTTTGATTTCTCCGTCGAATCTGAATGTGATGCTTGCCGAGTAGAGTAATCTTGGTTGTAGATTCTTCCCTTTCACCACTTTAAATATATCATGCCACTCCTTTCTGGCTTGTAGAGTTTCTGCTGAGGAATCAGCTGTTAACTTTATGGGAGTTCCCTTGTATGTTATTTGTCATTTTCCCCTTGTTGCTTTTAATAATTTTTCTTTATCTTTAATTTTTGTCAATTTGATTACTATGTGTGTTGGCGTGTTTCTCCTTGGGTTTACCCTGCCTGGATTCTCTGTACTTTCTGGTCTTGGGTGGCTATTTCCTTTCCCATGTTATGGAAGTTTTCTACTATAATCTCTTCAAATATCTTCTCGGGTCCTTTCTCTCTCTCTTCTCCTTCTGGGACCCTTATAATGCGAATGTTGTTGCATTTAATGTTGCCCCAGAGGTCTCTTAGGCTGTCTTCATTTCTTTTCATTCTTTTTTCTTTATTCTGTTCTATGGCA
>NC_041222.1:85649396-85667064 GCF_002837175.3 Physeter macrocephalus
TTCATCTCTGTTTGTTTGTTCTTTAATTCTTCTAGGTGTTTGTTCTTTAATTCTTCTAGGTCTTTGTTAAACATTTCTTGCATCTTCTTGATCTTTGCCTCCATTCTTTTTCAGAGGTCCTGGATCATCTTCACTATTATTATTGTGAATTCTTTTTCTGGAAGTTTTCCTATCTCCACTTCATTTAGTTGTTTTTCTGGGGTTTTATCTTGTTCCTTCGTCTGATACATAGCCCTCTGACTTTTCATCTTGTCTATCTTTCTGTGAATGTGGTTTTTGCTCCACAGTCTGCAGGGTTGTAGTTCTTCTTGCTTCTGCTTTCTGCTCTCTGGTGCTGATATATTATTTTAAATGAAAACTTATTAAAATAATTTCATATGTTTCTTTTTCTCTTTTTAAAGTGGCTGAAGGACTTCCCTGGTGGTCAGTGGGTAAGACTCCATGCTCCCAATGCAGGGTGTCTGGGTTCGATCCCTGGTTGGGGAATTAGATCCTGCATGCATGCTGAAACCAAAGATCCCACATGCCACAACTAAGACCCAGTGCAGCCAAAATAAATAATAAATAAATAAATAATAAAGTGGCTGCAAGAAATTTTTAAATTATATCTGTAGCTTGCATTTTACTTACTTACAGTGCACTATTTATGGTTTAAATAGTTTGTGCGTGGTTTGAATTTTGCAACAGTGTGCGTATATTATTTTCACATTCAAACTAAATGTTTTCATTTCTTATTGTTATAGTGTGTTAAAAATATATATATATAACATAAAATTTACCATCTTCGCCATTTTTTTTTTTTTGGCTGCGCCACCTGGAATGTAGGATCTTAGTTCCCCGACTAGGGATCAAACTTGCACCCCCTTCATTGGAATCGTGGAGTCTTAACGACTGGACTGTTAGGGAAGTCCCCCATCTTAGCCATTTTTAAGGGTACAGTAGATTAGTAACTATATGCACCTTGTTGTGCAACATATGTCTCGAAGTTTTCATCTTGCAAAACTGGAACTCTATACCCATTAAGAAACAACTCCCCACTCCCCCCTGCCCCCATATGCTAGTAAGCACATTCTACTTTTTGTTTCTGTGTGTTTAACTATTTTAGATACCTCATATAAGTGGAATCACATAGTATTTGTCTTTTTGTGACTGGTTCATTTCATTCAGTATAATGTCCTCAAGATCCATCCATGTTCTAGCATGTGTCAGAATTTCCTTCTTTTTAAGGCTGAATAGTATTCCATTGTATGTATACACCACATTTGCTTTATCCATTCACCTGTCAATGGACATTTAGGTTGCTTCCACTTCTTGGCTATTGTGAATAATGCTGCAGTGAACATTCACGTGCAGATATCTCTTTGAGATTCTGTTTCCCGTTCTTTTGGATATATACCCAGAAGTGGGAGGGATGTTTCCATTTCATAAAAGTTTTTCTTCCCTTTCATTTCCTCTGTGACCCTCCATGCTCAGTTCTGCCCTTTATAATCATCTGAAACTGTCCTGGCAAAGATCTCCCACATCTTTGGAAATGTTGCCAATTCCAGTGGTCATGTTTCCACCTTATGTTACCTGACCTCTCTGTGGCATTTAACACTGTTTACTACTTCCTTCAGGAAACTTGGCCTTGCATCTAGTTCCCCACCCACCATCTTCCTAGCCTCTTTTACTGGCTCCCACACCTCTGCCTGCCCTTAAAACTGCCTGCCTTAAAACTGGTACAGCACAGGACTTTTTTCAAGCAAGCTTTTCAGTTCACACTTGGTGTCCCCCATTCCTCCCCCACCACCTCATCCAGTCTTTTCTCAGAGGCTTCAAATCTATTTGCTCCTCAGACACCTAGAACTCCACATGTTCAACTCTGCCTGTTCTATCCTTCACCGCCTGCTAAGTCCACCGCTCTCACCTGCTCATTTCTGTGTGCTTTCTTTCCCTGAAACATAGTGCCTCTACCACGGTACTGATAATACCCAACAAGTTTCTGGGAGTGAACCAAGAAACCTCTTTCTCATATCCACTTCTATTTGTTCCCTAGATGTTAACTCTACTTCTTAAATCTCTCTCAAGTTAGTCCATTTTCTTTATCTCTACAGCCAGTGGTCTAATTCAGACCTCCATTCTCTTACCTATTGAGAATTCTCTTAACTGGCATCTGAGTGTGTTTTTTACACCTAATATCATTATGTGAATAAAATACAGGAGGCATACAAAATCTCCCATGTAATTTTTAAGGTAACAACCTGAGCAGGGCTTTCTAGAATTCTCATGTAAACGCAATTCAGTAGGTATTTTCCCAGCACCTACTTTATGCCTTGCATCAGGCTGGACCCAGGGAATGCCAAGATTAAAGAAGTGCTGAGTTTCTTTCCTCAAGGACATCACAAACTGATGGAACTGATGTCACAAACTGGCATATAAACACTTATAAAAACAAATGCATTTTATTGCATTTCATACCAAGTGTAGTGGGACAATGCAGGAAGTAGTAAATACCCAATTCTCTCAAATTCATCCTCCATACTGGTGCCAGAGGATCTTTCTAGATCCCATCTCCTATAGGATAAAAGCTAAAATCTCTAACCTCACTAGCCAAGTCCCCCATGACCTGGATTTTCATCCCCTACTTTGTCCCTCTTGCCCCTATTCTTCAGCCATACTAAATACTTGTGAACATTCCAGGCTTTGCCATGTTTCCAGGCCTTTGTATTTGCTTTTCTGACAAAAAAGCCTTTCTCTTGTTTGTGGGTGTGTCTGGTGAATCACCTCCTCTATGAAATCTCCCCTGCCCTCTAAGTTTGGATGGTAACACTCCTTCTTTTGTTGTCACATAATACGTGGAACCAGCTTCTACTAGGGCACCTGCCACAACCAAATGTGTTGATTCATTTATTTTATAACAGCTTTATTGAGAGTATTCACATACTATACAATTTACCCATTTAAAGTGTACAATTGAATTGACTTTTATTACATTCACAGAATTGTGCATCTATCACCACAATCAATTTTAAAACACTTTTATTACCTCAAAGAGAAACCACACATTTCTCAGCCATCGCCCTTCAACCTCCCCTTTCCTCAGTCTCCCTAGCCCCAGGCAACCTCCAATCTCTACTCTGTCTCTATAAATTTGCCTCTTCTAGACATTTTGTGTAGGTGAAACCATATAACACATGGTCTTTTGTGACTGAATTATTTCTCTTAGCATAATGTCTCCAAGGTTCATCCATGTTGTAGCATGTGTCAGAACTTCATTCCTCTTTATGGCTAAATACTATTCTATTGTAAGAATATCCCACATTTTGTTTATCCATTCATCAGGTGATGGACATTTGAGGTGTTTCCACTCTTTGGCTGCTGCTAGGAACATTTGTGTACAAGTTTTTGTGTAGACATAGATTTTCATTTCTCGTGGGTATATACCTAGGAGTGGAGTGCTGGATCATATGGTAACTCTATGTTTAGCTGTTTGAGGAACTGCAAGACTGTTTTCCACAGCAGCTGCATCATTTTATAATTCTACCAGCAGTTTATGAGGGTTCAAATTTCTCCACATCCTTGACAACACTTATTATTATCTGTTTTTTTTACTATAGCTTTCCTAATAGGTGTAAAGTGATAGCTCATTGTGGTTTTGATTACCTTTCCCTGATAGCTAATGATATTGAACATCTTGTCATGTGTTATTGGTCATTTATATAACTTCTCTGAAGAAATGTCTATTCAAATTCCTTCTCCATTTCCTAATTGGGTTGTTTGTTTTATTGTCATTGAGTCATAGGAGTTCTTTATATATTCTGGGTATTAATCTCTTATCAGATATGTGATTTGCAAATATCTTCCCACATTCTGTGGGTTGTCTTTGTACTCTGTTGATAGTGTTCTTTGATGGGCAAAATTCTTAATTTTGACAGAGTCAATTAATCTATTCTTTCTTTTGTTGGCTCTACTTGTGACATCACATCAAAGAAACCAAAATCATGAAGATGTTCTGCTATATTTTCTTCTAAGAGTTTTATAGTTTCAGCTCTTTGTTTAGATCTTCAATCCACTTTGAGTCAATTTTTTATGTGGTAAGCCCTTTGCCTATTTTTAATTGAGTTATTTTTCTTTTTTACTATAAAGTTGTAAATCCATTTATTTTTATGCATTTATATATGCTAGTCTCCTTTAGTTTGTGATTTCCTTGAGGCAGAGATGGTCTTCCCTATTTTGGCATCCTCAGGGCCCAACTTAATGTTAGGCATAAAATAGATGTCGAAAAATTATTTACTGAACTGAGTTTATACAATATTTCTGAATAGAACTACTCATGTTATTACCTAGGAAAGTATATATGGGGGATTTTGCATTCCAAGTACTATTCATGGTTTGAAATCACGTACCGTGTCTGCTTTTATTGCATTTTCTTGATGTTGTGCAGTTTCTCTTGCTGAGTGAGTTTCTGTTGCTGGTTCAGTTCAAGCCTAAATTCTGCTGGTTTCTTCCTGTTTCCTTAGAAGCCATTAATAGTCAATCCCCTTTTCTCCGCAATCCTCCTAAACCAGGATAAAGTGAGTAAAAGAGAATCCAATGCAGGTGAGGCCAACCCCAAGTGTACAGACAGGGGTGACAGGCCCCATGACAACCTGGAATACATCTTATCTAATGGATAGCCTCTCCTGTGCCCACACATACCCCATGTTGCCTGGTCTTTTAAATTTGGATGTTTATGAGAAGTTGCCCAACTTTTAAGTGTTGGTAACTAATTTTTTAAAGAAAACATGATTTTTAAACATGTTTTAAACAGGAGGACAGCAGTTTGTATCTTTGATCTATATATATTTACTCAACTCGTGTTAAATTACTCACTGTAGCTTGGGTTCCAGTCTTTAAAGTCTATTAAATTTCTTCTGCCAAACAAAGTACTAATTCTGAAGCTTGCCTTAGCTTGTCATTACTTATTATTTATACCATGCTGAGTTAATCCCTGAATTTGACCAAACATAAATCATTGGATGCCTACCCTGAGGAATTTCTGTCTTCCCCTGCACTTCAGAGAATTACTAGATTAGACAAAGAAATCTCAGATGGGTTATTGAACACAGAAAAAACAAACCTGCCCAAAGAAGTGCTTTAAACAGATAGTCATGCCTTATGCCATATGCCCTACTCTGAGGAAAATCATAACCTTTGACCTACTTCTCTCTGAACAAATATTCAATTACATGATTAATGAAATCAATGTTTACAATTAAGTTGCTACATTTCTTTGAAT
This sequence comes from Physeter macrocephalus, assembly GCF_002837175.3. NCBI lineage: Eukaryota > Metazoa > Chordata > Mammalia > Artiodactyla > Physeteridae > Physeter > Physeter macrocephalus. The sequence continues at coordinate 85,654,654 of NC_041222.1, forward strand.
GATTTCTAAAGCTGTTTAAAATTTTGCTGGTGGATAAATACCACTCGTAGTAAGTGTAAAAGTTGTCCTTGTTCAAGGAGTTCTGGTTCTCAGCTGAAAGTGCTCTGAACCACGTAAGCCAGGAAGGAACTTAAAGCAACTGCCAAACAATTGTTTGTATTGTAGGGGAGGAAAGCTCTTCCCTTTTTCCCTTGCAGTGGCTAGTCTAGTAATTAAATTGACATAAGACAGATTAACAGGAGAAAAACAAATTTAATTTTGTATGTTCGGGAGTCCATAAAAATATGAGACTCAAAGAAGTGACCAAAGCAGACTGCTTTTATACCTTTTATACAAGGAAACAATAAATGTGTGAAGAATTGACAAGATGAAGAGGTTTGGGTTTGAAGTAGTAAATCAGTGAGGAAGTAACAGGTTTGCTTATACAGGTTTCTCGGCCCTAAATTCCCTATCTTCGGTGATATGGGTGCCTTCTACCCTCCTAGTACAGGGAGGGGACTTTTCACAGGGGAGATTTATCTCCTGCTTTCAGGGGGAAAAAGGAAGTTCGGAGTGTCCTTCTTGCAACAGCTGTTTCTCAAGTTCTTTCAATACAAAATCATCAATATTCCAAAGTGGCATATATTGGAATGACATATTCTGAACCCCTGCAATGATTAGAGGCTTCTCAAATATAATATACTGAGAAGCATACCCCTGAGTGTGCCCTTATTCTTGCCTCTCTCCTCTCCTCCATCTTAGTAAATGGCCATGCCATTCACCAGGTAATGAAACCAAAACCTTTCTCTCCTTGCCTCAAACTTATACCTATCCATCAATATTCAAATGTCCCAAACATTTTGATGTGCTAAATGTGTGCATTTGGAGCTAGCAGTTGCCTCAGAGCCTTCAGGCTTCACCTGGGCTCACTGATCATCCTTGGGACTTGGCTTTGGTGTGGGCTGGGAGCCACTTCTAGGCACTAGTAAGTTTAGAAGTGAAGGCAGAAGGATAGGTGTAAATAAACACCAGACAGCAAACCCGGATAGCATGAACGAAGCTGACGGATGGGTGCGCACAGAGGAGAGCTCACAGCCCATTTCTGGAACACTGAACGAAGATGGAAAAGCGTTGATGGAGGAAATAGCAAAGGAAACCACAGCCCAGAGGAAACCACAGCTAGACTAGGAGATGCATCTGGGGGGGAGGCTGGGTGGTGGAGGGGAACAGACTGCTCTGCCTGTAGAATTTGGGATGGGCCCAGGGCTTGACACTTAGGGGCAAGAGAGAAGAATGGGACTGAAAACCAAGCACTGTCTGAAGATCTGTGTACAGGAGGGTCAACATCCCCCTACCCCACCCCAGTCTGTGCACAGAGCTGCCGGGAACATCAGCCAGGCACTTACCCTGAGCCCAGAGGAATGTGCCCAGTCAGGGAAGGACTTGGGCAGCTGGTGTGCAGACCCAGAGTGAAGACCACCTCCTGCTGGAATGCAGCTGTTGAGGGGAGGGGGGCAGAGCCTTATCTTAGCCTCAGGTGCTTCTCTGCTCACTCCTGCTGAAGAGTCCAAGGCAGCAGTCCCTGCTCCAGTCCCGGAGTTTTCGTCTGCCTTTAGGGGCTCACTAGAGATTAGACAAAACTTGTAATATGAAAGAAAGCAACCAGGATCCTAAAGAGAGAGAGAAAGGCAGAGACAGAAACTTATCTCGGAGGAAGCAGAGGGAATTCAGAGAACAAGAGAGTATAAAACAAAGAACATAACAGAATAAAACCTCTTTGATCAGCATCCTCAGAGAGATTTTAGAAAACATTGCATCCATAGAACAAGAGCATGGCACTATGAAAAATGAGCCATGTGAAAATACCCACAACAAAAGCCTCTGGAAATTAAAATTGTTTCACAAAACATAAAATAACAAATATGGATGGACAATAACGTTTAGGACATTTCAGAGACTACAGAGAGAAAGAGGAGACAGAAAACATGACAGAAATAATAAGAGATATAGATGATTAAACCAGGATTAATCCAGATACAACACCTAACTAGTAGGAAATCGAGAGACAGAGACAGAGACAGAGAGGGAGAGAAACAGAGGGAAGAGAAGGAGGAGGAGGAAGAGGAGGAAAAGAAGAGGGGGAGAGAGAGAGGAAGAGAGGGAGAGAAGGAAAGAAAGAGAACATAAAATGTAGAGTAGAAAATTATCAGATAAATAGAGAAACTTTTCCAAGAGCTGAGGAAAGACACAATCTTGAGATTGAAAAAGGCTTTGAGAGTACAAATTAATATACCACTTTGAAGAGTGACTTGACAGTAATTCCTGGGGCTGACTGTTCACACACCCAGTAATTTCCCTTTTGAGTCTGTCCTCTGGGGCAGACCAGGTGCCCCAAGTTGAATGCAGATGTGTGGAGTTTGTATGTGTCCTCAGGTGTCCCCTGGTGGCTGAGCAGGGCCAGGGGCTTTTAGGGCTGCTGGGATCAGCACCTCCTGCAGGAGCAGGAGTGTCATTCTGTGCTGACTCCAATCTGCCACACCAGTAGTGCTATGTCTGGTGTGTGATGTGACATGGGAAGGTTGGGAAGCATTTGTCTCAACACAGAATATATAAGCAGCTTACACAGTGATGTTCGTGGAAGCAAAATAAATGGGAATAGCCTAAATATCTACCAATGGATTAAAAAGTAGTGCATTTGCTGTGCAAACTATTATATATAGGATGGATAAACAACAAGGTCCTACTGTATAGCACAGGGAACTACATTCAATATCCTGTGATACACCATAACAGAAAAGAATATGTGTGTGTGTGTGTATGAATGATATCTGAATCACTTTGCTATACATCAGAAACTAACACATTGTAAATCAACTATACTAAAATAAAATAAATTTTTTTAAAAAGTAATGCATTGATCATACAACGAACATCACACAAAATGAAAACATGAACTGGACTACACATATCATCATGGATAAAGTCTGAAAACAAAATGTTGAATGAGAAAACAAGTTGCAAATCATTTATATAATGTCTACAATACCATTTATGTAAAATTTAAAAAAATTAAAAAAAAACAGTGGGCTGTATGCTAAAAACAAGCTTTCTGAAACTGGAATCTATGAAAAGAATCTGCAATGTCAAAATTTAGAAGATCGCCTGAGATGAAAGGAAAAAATGCATTTAAAGGTTTATGGTTTGGAAGCAAACATTTGATGTGTCCCTTCAAGAAAAAAAGAAAAGCAATGACTATAAAATACTAGATAAAATACACAACAATAAGATAATAGCAAAGGGGAGGGGGGAAAATGGTTGTGAAACAGGTAGAAATGAAAAAGAAGCAGGATGAAACAAAGAAAGAATGTGATGTGAAGGACCAGCTTGAGTCACAAGGCTAGAATACAGCAAAAAACATTGAACTCTATGACTGAATCAATATCACACTTTTTAGAACTACCAAATGACCCAGCAATCCCACTTCTAGGTGTATACCCAGAGAAAATGATAATTCAAAAAGATACATCATCACCCCAATGTTCATTGCAGCACTATTTACAATAGCCAGGACATGGAAGCAACCTAAATGTCCATCAACAGAGGAATGGGTAAAGAAGATGTGGTACATATATACAATGGAATATTACTCAGCCATAAAAAAGAACAAAATAATGCCATTTGCAGTGACATGGGTGGACATAGAGATTGTCATACTGAGTGAAGTAAGTCAGAGAGACAAAGACAAATATATGATACCACTTATACGTGGAATCTAAAAAAAGGGTACAATTGAACTTATTTATAAAAGAGAAGTAGAGTCACAGATGTAGAAAACAAACTTATGGTTATCAGGGGATAAGTGGGGGGAGGAGGGGTAAATTGGGAGGTTGTGATTGACATATACACACTACTATATATAAATAGATAACTAATAAGAAACTACTGTAGGGGCTTCCCTGGTGGCGCAGTGGTTGAGAGTCCGCCTGCCGATGCAGGGGACATGGGTTCGTGCCCCGGTCCAGAAGATCCCACGTGCCGCGGAGCGGCTGGGCCCGTGAGCCATGGCCGCTGAGCCTGCGCATCCAGAGCCTGTGCTCCACAACGGGAGAGGCCACAACAGTGAGAGGCCCACGTACCGAAAAAAAAAAAAAAAAAAAGGAAGAAACTACTGTATAGCACAGGGAACTCTACTCAGTACTCTGTATATGCCTATATGGGAAAAGAATCTAAAAAAAAGAGTGGGTATATGTATATGTATAACTGATTCACTTTGCTGTACACCTCAAACTAATACAACATTGTAAATCAACTATACTCCAATAAAATTTTTTTTAAATCACACTTTTAATTAATATAACTTAAAAAAAATATTTTTATTTATTTATTTAGGCTGCACTAGATCTTAGCTGCGGCACACAGGATCTATAGTTGCAGCATGTGGGATCTTTTAGTTGTGGCATGCATACTTCTTAGTTGTGGCATGCAGACTTCCTTAGTTGCAGCATGTGAACTCTTAGTTGCGGCATGCATGTGGGATCTAGTTTCCCGATAGGGATAGAACCCAGTCCTCCTGCACTGGGAGTGTGGAGTCTTACCCACTGGACCACCAGCGAAGTCCCTAATTTATTATAACTTTAGAATAAGCTTTAATATCTGATTACATTATTCAACTTTCAATATCTTTCTTTTAACACTTAAAAATATATTCATATTTTCTTCCTTTTGAAGAAAAACTTTTTAAGATATGACAAATAAAGACACGACCATAATTTTATACAAACAAAATATTAATTACTAAATTTGAAGAGAATTTTTTTTAAGTTTTCTGGACTTTAGTTAATGATTATTTTTTTAAAACTACCAATAAGACTTGAGAAAGTATACTTGTTGTGATGTTTGGTGATGCTCTACTCCACAACCAGGGGATGTGAGTCTCCATTATTTTATGTTTTCGAGGCCTGACTTTATTGACAAAATTATAAGCACCTTAGATGTAGGAAAGAAAATGCATTTATTACAGAAAGTAAATAAGGTAATTGACATACTACATATTAATAAAAAAGTAGAACAGGATGTTGTCAAAACAAAAATTCTGGGACTTCCCTGGTGGTACAGTGGTTAAGAATTCGCCTGCCAATTCAGGAGACACAGGTTCGATTCATGTTCCAGGAAGATCCCACATGCCGTGGAGCAACTAAGCCCATGTGCCACAACTACTAAGCCTGCACTCTAGAGCCCACGAGCCACAACTACTGAGCCTGCATGCCACAACTATTGAAGGCCGGTTGCCCTAGAGCCCACACGCTGCAACTACTGACCCCATGCTCCACAACTACTGAGCCCACGTACTGCAACTACTAAGCCCACGCACCTAAAGCCCATTCTACGCAACAAGAGAGGCCAACACAATGAGAAGCCCACGCACCACAGGAGTAGCCCCTGCTCACTGCAACTAGAGAAAGCCCACATGCAGCAATGCAGCCAAAAAAATAATAATAATTAATTAATTAGTCTTTAAAAATGCTTAAGAAACTCAAGAATGAAATTATCCATTCATTCACTCCACAAATCTGGATAAGTGTGGACTAAGGAGCTGGGGACACACGTGGTCCATGCCCAATGGAGCTTCTATTCTGGTAGAAGGGCCAGGTAGAGTTGTGACCAACATCAAATAATAATCAGTATCATGACTGAAAAGAACAGAGTTTTGTCTAAAGCCTTAGGAATTGCAATTCAGGAGACACAGATGCAGGTAAAACCAAGAGTGTTCTGGGGAAGAGAAACAGGAGGTTATAAATGCAAAAGCTACAAGGTTATTACAGTTGTCTTGCAAGACTTATAATTGGCTCTGATGCAAAAGAGAAATATTTATTCCTTTATTTTTTTCTTTTCCATTTTGGTTTAGTACAGGATATTAAATATAGTTCCCTGTGCTATACAGTAGGACCTTTTTGTTTATCTATTTTATATATAGTAGTTTGTATCTGCTAATCCCAAACTTCTAATTTATCCCTCTCCCCCACCTTTCCCCTTTGGTAACCATAAGTTTGTTTTCTATGTCTGTGAGTCTATTTCTGTTTTGTAAATAAGTGCATTTGTATCATTTTTTTAATTAGATTTCACATATAAGTGATATCATATGGTTTTTGTGTTTCTCTTTCTGACTCACTTTATTTAGTATGATAATCTCTAGGTCTTTGCGTGTTGCTGCATATGGCATTATTTCATTCTTTTTTATGGCTGAGTAGTATCCCATTGTGTATATGTACCACATCTTCTTTATCCATTCATCTGTTGAGGGACATTTAGGTTGCTTCCATGTCTTGGCTATTACGGGAAATATTTGTTCTTAAGAGATAGGCTGAAAGGGCTTCCTTGGTGGCGCAGTGGATAAGAATCTGCCTGCCAATGCAGGGAACACAGGTTCGATCCTTGGTCCGGGAAGATACCACACGCCGCATAGTAACTAAGCCCGTGAGCCACAACTACTGAGCCTGTGCTCTAGAGCCCACGAGCCACAACTACTGAAGCCCACATGCCTAGAGCCTGTGCTCCGCAACAAGAGAAGCCACAGCAGTGAGAAGCCCATGCACCACAATGAAGAGTACCCCCGCTTGCCACAACCAGAGAAAGCCTGCACGCAGCAACAAAGACCGAATGCAGCCAAAAATTAATTAATTTATTTAATTTAAAATTTTTTTTAAAAGAGAGAGATAGGCTGTCACAAGTAATTTAGGGTAAGGGTCCCGTAAGTATCTTGGGTTTCTGGAACACTGTGCAGATGATCTGGATGCCTGTGTTAAGGCAATAAGTGGTCAAAAGTTCAGATTCCATCCAAGCTGAGACATGCATAAGTCCCACCTCATCAGTGGCCTCCTGGCTCCATTTTAGAGAGCTCTCTTAGCAATACTGACTCCATTCTGATTTTTCTTTTACACCAGAAACTGGAATGTAAAGTAGAGAAAGCTGCAGGTGCCCCAGGGGAGATGTGACCCAGCCTAGGCATCAGGAAGAGTTGCCTTGAAACATGATGAGCAAGCTAAGAGCTGAAGGACCAAAGGAGCTAGCAAGGCAAAGAAGAACAGAAGAACATTCCAGGTGAAGGGAGCTCAGGTATGGGGCCAGGTGAGAAATTATTGACTAAAATGAGAAATCTGTGATTATGGACTTCCCTGGTGGTCCAGTGGTTAAGGTTCCATGCTTCCACTGCAGAGGAGTATGGGTTTGATCCTTCGTCAGGGAAGTTCCACATGCCATGCAGTGTGGCCAAAAAAACCCAAAATCTGTGATTACAAATAGTGACATTGTCACTCAAGAATTACCAATGCCATTTCTATTCATAAAAGGTATTTGCTCATAGGGTCCTCGGAACAAGATGTGGATTGAGTTTCATCTTCACAGTAAGCAATCTGGTAGATCACACAGCTCTACTATTCTGAAGTAGAAACATATTCTACTATGTTCCATCTAAGATTGGTATTCTTTCTGCAGTTGCAAAACACAATATTCAACTGCTTTTGTATAGCTTTGTAGCTTCATACAAGATAAATGTCCTATATCCCAATATATTGACTGATTTTTGTATCTTATAAAAATATTTTGCCCAGAGGATGCTTTGGATTCTTTTTTTTCAGAATTTAGAATGTTGCACATGGTGGGGGCAGGGGTACAGTTGGAAGCCTTTAACTACCAGGTAGAAATTTCATGATGTTCTATATTTGAATGTGTAATTTCATTAGTGATGTATTCTTTTTCTTTCTTTTTTTGCTGTTTGCAGTGACTATTTCAGAGTTCAAATTACAAGTTTTACTTTGAAGATTTTATAAAAATACAATTGCCTACTCTAATTTACAATATTGAATTTTCAAATAAAACAAGGAAGCACAGTGATTAAGGTCCTAGTCAATGTAATAAAGAGACAAAAACTAGGAAGTTGAATAATGGAATGATGCTTGTCTTACAAAATTCAAAATGATCAACATAAAATCTAGTGGAAGTAGTAAGAGAGTTCCATTAGGTGGGCAGGTATGGTTCCAACAAACAATAACCATTCACCTTAACCATTCACCCTGAAACCAAGCCAGACCCTGAGGGGCCCTCCTGGGTACAAGTCCCTTCATGTCCTGGCTTCTGATTTGTAAAAAAAAGCTTTAGTCTCCAAGGCCTTCCCCAAGTTCCAAAGATCAGACTCAAACAGTTAAGTATTACAGAAGTGAGAAAATGCAGAAACAAAGGAAAAACAGTCAAACAAGAAAAGTACTAAGCCTGAACAATAGAGTCACAGGACTCCTAGTTCCTCCTGAAGGGATATAGATAACAATCTGATGCCTATCCCTGAGTTTTTTACAGAAACTAGGACCCCAACCCACCCCCGCCCTGGGTTGGAAACTGCTAACCACGGACACCAAACTGGTTGGAACCAGAAGGTTGAGGACTGAGATTCCTGAAATATCACCTTGTTACTGCACCACCATCCAATCAGAAGAATGTCCACAAGCTGATCACGCACCCTATCACCCTCACCCCTAATGTTGCCTTTAAAATCTCTGAAAGCCATGAGGAAGTTTGTGTCTTTTAAGCATAGGCTACCCATTCTCCTTGCTTAGTGCCCTGCAAATAAACACTGTACTTTCCTTCGCCACAACCTGGTGTCAGTAGATTGGCTTTACTACATGGCAGGTGAGCAAATGTAAGTTTGGTTTGGTGATAGTTTTTCACATAGGAGAACATCCTTACAAGAACATCCAGTTAGAAATGTAATGCAAAATAATCCCAACAAAAACTATAAAAAAAAAAATCTACCAAACTTACTCAGTAAATTCAACCAATCTTAAGCCTAATGGAACTTGAAACATGAATTCTAAAATTTTTCTAAAAGATAAATAATATCTGCCAAGATTTTTTGAAGAAGAGGAATGATGAGAGCACACTGTCCTATCACAGGTGAATTCTAAAATTTTTCTAAAAGATAAATAATATCTGCCAAGATTTTTTGAAGAAGAGGAATGATGAGAGCACACTCCTAACACAGGTAAAATACTGATGGCTGTGAAATGAAAATAATGTGGCTTTGCACTGCTGCAGGCAACTTGACCAATGGGTATTTAGCACATGACAAAGTCAAAGTTCAAAAATGTAGAGAAAGAATGGATTATTTTTTAAATGGTATTGAGACAACTGTCTGTCCATACAGGAAAATCTGAGATGTCTTTCTGTGTATGGGAGCAAAATTTGCCGCTCCAAATTGTGTCTCTTTGGCATGAGGATTAAAACAGGCTGATTATTTTTAAGAAACAAGAGACTCAGGAAGTCTTTCTTTCTCCCTTCCCCTTAGCTGCCTAAAGAAGCTAGATAATGGGCTTATTTACAGAATAAAGCTGTCCAGAGTTATCTGCAAAGAATATGGGTTAGGTGTGGTGGGGAAAACTCAGCAGGACCCAGAGACGAGAGCTTGCTTTGTGTCCCCTCACCTCTGCCTGGCCCAGAAAACATTTATTTACCAAAAATTTGCTCTTTCAACTTCCTGTGAATTGCCTTTCTCCCCTTTGAAGTTCCAAACTACTATCCCCAACATCTCTTTTGTCTTTAGCTGAAGATGGTATTTAAGGTCAGGGTTTCAGCCATTTGGGTGAGTTACTTAGTTTTCTTGGGTCCCTCCCATGTACAGGTTATTAAACTTTTGTTTGATTTTCCCCTGTTAATCTGTCTCATGTCAATTTAATTCTTAGACCAGCCAGAAGAACCTAGAAGGGTAGAGGAAAATTTCTTCTTCCCTAACATCAGTTTAAGAGTCACACAGCCTTGGGACTTCCCTGGTGGTGCAGTGGTTAAGACAATGTACTTCCAATGCAGGGGCTGCAGGTTCAATCCCTGCTCAGAGAATTAAGATCCTACATGCCACATGGTGTGGCAAAAAAAAAAAAAAAAAAAAATTCACACAGCCTTAAAATGTTTTGTATTGATTAAGGATGTAAATGTTAAAAAGTGAAATTATAAAAGTACTATAAGAAACCAAAGGGGAATATTTTTGATAGTTGGGTGGGAAAATGAAACCAAACAGAACACTGTGGGTCTCCCAGGTACAAATCCTTTCTGTGTCCCCCCTTTCTTGTTTGTAGAAAATAAACTTCATTCAGCTTCCATGACCTTCCCTGAGTTCCAAAAGGCAGGTTCAAACAGTTGTCAATCAGGGAAGGGAGGGAATGCAGAAACAAGGGAAAAGTCAAGAAACAATAGTACAGCCTTGGGGCTGGGTCCTGGTGCTTCCTGAAAGAATATATATAATAATACCTTTGAATTCTTCTGCGGGAACTAAGGTATCCACCCACGTAGAAGATGGTAACTTCAAGCTAAGCACAAGATTCCTGGAGCACCACCCTGTTACCTCACCACCAGCCAATCAGAAGAAAGTCACACACCCTGCAGCCCTTACCCTAAATTTGCCTTTAAAAACTTCTCGCTGAAAACCATCAGGGAGTTCAGGTTTTTTAGCACAGACCACCCATTTTCCTTGCTTGACCTGGCAATAAACCTTTCTCTACTCCAGACTCCCACATTTCAGTTTGTTTGGCCTCACTGTGCGTCAGGCACACAAACTTGTGTTCAGTAACAAAAGTACTGTTAGGGACTGAATGTTTATGGCTCCCCCAAATTCATATGCTGAAATCCTAACCCCCAGAGTGATGGAGTCTGGAGGTGGAGCCTTTGAGAGGTAATTATGAATGGGATTTGTGCCCTTATAAAAGAGGCATCAGAGAGCTCCCTCACTCCTGCCAGGTGGGGACACAGTGAGAAGACAGCTGTCTAGGAACCAGACAGTGGGTCCTCTCTAGACACTGTACCAGATGGTGACTTGGCCCTGGACTTTTAACCCATAGAAGGTAAGAAATAATTTTCTGTTGTTTGTAAGCCACGTGTGGTATTTTGTTATAGCAGTCCAAACAGACTAAGACAATGACTTACTAATGAGGATATGAAATGCAAAAGCCACAAAGAAAATAAATAGGTTGGACGTGGCTGCATTAAAATTTAAACTTCTATATGGCAAGACACCATAAAAAAGTTAAGCAAATAATGCACAAAATTTTTTTAACATAAGAAGAAAATTGCAACAACCCAGAAGGAGGGAAAATGCATAAAGGATGTAAGTAGACTAGATAAAGAAAACTACAAATGGTTAACAAAAACACTCTCTTAATAGTTATCAGAGAAATGAAAATTAAAATAGTGAGATATCATTTAAGCTAATTAGATTAGCATAAATATTAAAGATTAATAATATCCAGTGTAGGGACTTCGCTGGTGGAGCAGTGGTTAAGAATCTGCCTGCCAATGCAGGGGACACAGGTTCGAGCCCTGATCCAGGAAGATCCCACATGCCGTGGAGCAACTAAGACCGTGAGCCTGTACTATAGAGCACACGAGACACAACTACTGAAGCCCACGTGCCTAGAGCCCCTGCTCCACAACAAGAGAAGCCACAGCAATGAGAAGCCCTTGCACCACAACAAAGAGCAGCCCCTGCACCACAACAAAGAGCAGCCCCTGCACCACAACAAAGAGCAGCCCCTGCTTGTTGCAACTAGAAAAAAAAACCCACGCGCCACAACGAAGACCCAGTGCAACCACAAATAAATAAATAAATTTTTTTAAAAAATAATAATATCCAGTGTAAGCAAATGAATCTGTATGTTTCTGGCATGGGAAGGAAAACTTATTCTTATACATTTTCGGTAGGAAATTGGTATAGGACTTTCTAAAGAACTATTTGTAAGCATCTATCAATCAGATTTTAAAGTGTACATATACTTTATGATAGCAATAACATTTATAAAAAGCCCTTCTATAGAAATAATCATGCTTGTTAAGTGGATGATTATAGAAGTATTATTTATCATAATGAAAAACAGAAACACCCTAGATGTTCATCAGAAGGGGAATTTAATTAAACTGTGTCACCTTAATATTATAGAAAACTATGCAGTGGTTTAAAAGGATATAAGAAAGTCCAGTTCAGGACAGCAGACCAATGAGACATGCCACTTTCCACTTGTCTGAGACCTCCTGCTTCTAGCAGTGCCTCTTCATCCCAAAGCTCCCTGACGACAAACACTGAGTGAAGTCTGCTGGTCCCCTGAGTTCCCAGTCAAACTCACTAGAAAGACCCCTGGGGTGACATGACTTCCATCCAAAACAACAGCATAAATTTCCATTGGCCACTGAGCTCTCCTGTAACAAACATCCACCAATCACCACGCAGAAAAAAGAGAACCAATAGTTTACAAGAGAAATACTTACACAAACAAATGGCCAGGCATGGAACAATAATTTGTGAATAACATATAAGATGAAAAGTCTCTAACATACTTGGAGAAATGTAAGAAGATTTTCGCCAACATAAAACCCAGATAAATGTGGAGTTACTGTGTACCG
>NC_041222.1:85668184-85688776 GCF_002837175.3 Physeter macrocephalus
AAAAAAAACCCACGCGCCACAACGAAGACCCAGTGCAACCACAAATAAATAAATAAATTTTTTTAAAAAATAATAATATCCAGTGTAAGCAAATGAATCTGTATGTTTCTGGCATGGGAAGGAAAACTTATTCTTATACATTTTCGGTAGGAAATTGGTATAGGACTTTCTAAAGAACTATTTGTAAGCATCTATCAATCAGATTTTAAAGTGTACATATACTTTATGATAGCAATAACATTTATAAAAAGCCCTTCTATAGAAATAATCATGCTTGTTAAGTGGATGATTATAGAAGTATTATTTATCATAATGAAAAACAGAAACACCCTAGATGTTCATCAGAAGGGGAATTTAATTAAACTGTGTCACCTTAATATTATAGAAAACTATGCAGTGGTTTAAAAGGATATAAGAAAGTCCAGTTCAGGACAGCAGACCAATGAGACATGCCACTTTCCACTTGTCTGAGACCTCCTGCTTCTAGCAGTGCCTCTTCATCCCAAAGCTCCCTGACGACAAACACTGAGTGAAGTCTGCTGGTCCCCTGAGTTCCCAGTCAAACTCACTAGAAAGACCCCTGGGGTGACATGACTTCCATCCAAAACAACAGCATAAATTTCCATTGGCCACTGAGCTCTCCTGTAACAAACATCCACCAATCACCACGCAGAAAAAAGAGAACCAATAGTTTACAAGAGAAATACTTACACAAACAAATGGCCAGGCATGGAACAATAATTTGTGAATAACATATAAGATGAAAAGTCTCTAACATACTTGGAGAAATGTAAGAAGATTTTCGCCAACATAAAACCCAGATAAATGTGGAGTTACTGTGTACCGGGTACAGAGTTCAAGTCTGGGAAGTTTAAAAGAGTTCTGGAGGTGGAGGGTGGTGACTGTTGCGCAACAGTGTGAATGCACTTGATGCCACTGAACTGCACACTTAAAAGTGGTTACGGGGGGCTTCCCTGGTGGCGCAGTGGTTGAGGGTCCGCCTGCCGATGCAGGGGACACGGGTTCGAACCCCGGTCTGGGAAGATCCCACATGCCGTGGAGCAACTAGGCCCGTGAGCCACAGCTACTGAGCCTGCGCATCTGGAGCCTGTGCTCCACAACAAGAGAGGCCTTGATAGTGAGAGGCCCGCGCACAGCAATGAAGAGTGGCTCCTGCTTGCCGCAAGTAGAGAAAGCCCTCGCACAGAAACGAAGACCCAACACAGCCAAAAATAAATAATATTTTTTTTAAAGTGGTTACGATTATGTTATCTCTATTAAACTACAATTTAAAAAAAAAACAGAATATAATGACAAATAAGATAGACGACCAGTTGCTCGGCATTGTTCTCCTTGCAGCTGTGGTACCAAAGGAGATGTTACCAGAAGTTGTTCGATTTGACATCTGCGAAAGCGCCTGGAAAGCGGCACACATCCTGGGACTGCCTCCGACCTACAGCTGTCTTGGGACAAGAGGGAAGGCAGCCTCACCAAAGGCATCACTACCCTGAAGACCTAACAAAGGAAAACAGACGCCTTCCCCAGGGAAGAGGTGAGGACTAACCACCCTGCCCCGCGAAGGCACCTTCCACCGGTCTCCTCTGTGGAGGCGGTGTATGGATGATGCCCCAGCAGATGAGGTAATAAGACAAAACCCCCGTTGTGAATGTATGTGTTTCAGCCCCTTGGGAAGTCAGCTGTCTGAAGCCAATCAACTTGTGGGCATAAGTGCCAGGGAGCAGGTGACAAATCACACCCTGCTTGTTACAGCTAAAGCCAGAATGCCACAGCTGTCGGGGAGAGACGCGTTAACACCTCAACATCCATTCCCATGACGCGCCTGTCATGAAGACTAGAAGAGAAATCCTTCCCTTTATTCTTGGTAGCCAAAGGGGATCACTTATTCCATGGACACAGGGGATAAAAGAATTCTTAGTCATCCTCATTAGAAAGACCGTTAAACCATAAATCGCACAGGTCATGGAGGCATAGGACAAATACTCCAACTGCTAGCCCTCCTCTTTCATTTTGGAGGTCAGAAACTTGGGCCTGGAAAAGCTAATATTTTTCACAAATTTAGCAACTAATTTGGGAACTTAAATTCATGCTTGGAAGTGTAAGAGAAGAAAATAATTTTCCCTCTACCCTCTGAATTCTTGGCTGAGACCCTCCTAATAATAAAAGGCATATTGACAAGAGAAAAAAGAACAGAAGTTTATTTACATGTGTACCGCATAGGTGCATGGAATATACCCAGGGAAACTGTAAATCCCCAGATTACCCAAGCCACCACCTTAAATACCATCTTCAGCTAAAGACAAAAGAAAGATGTTGGGGAAGGGAGGCCAGTCATGGTGATGGTGGGGGTTATTTCCAGGAAGAGTAAAGTACACAAGGGTAAAGTTGTTATATAGATTCAAATGTGTGCCTCTCTCACTTATACTCTCTTGTAATTTAGAGTCAGCGTCCTCTTCCTGGTACGTAATAGGTGATACCCATACAAATCGAGATTTGCTTTATACATGTAAATGTCCCTTACAAAAAGGTAACTTCTACTCTGTTTTCAGAGCTTCTATGGCCTCAGCTGTTTCTCAAAATAATCCTTGTGCCAAAGAGGCATATTTTGCGGTGGCATATTCTGCTACCCTTCAGCAAGCTCTAATATCTGTAAGAAAAATGGATAGTTTTGATATTTTTCCCCAAAAAACTACACATTCACTATCACCTTGAAAAAAAAATCTAGATGCTTGACTGTATTTTATTCTATTGAGTTGTTAACTGCTCTGGTATTTATAGTTCTGTTTCCCTAGTGAAGACTGCAGTTTTAAAAGCCACTGTCCCTCCCCCATACATCACCATCTCCCTTACTCTGCTTAATTTGTTGGCAGCTGGGACCTTGTCTCTAGTTTTCAGGTCAAGAAGAAATCACACTCTAGAAAGACGATCTAAAATATTAATTTAAAATGTCATACATTATCTATTCTGGGTTTTATATAAACCATAATATAAACTATGTTGGATTATATTAACACTGATTCATTTTTTTTATAAATCTCATTTGATGTCTAGAAATTTTTTCCTCTAGAACTCTACATTTTTCAGCTATAGAGGCCACATATTCTCTCCATATAGGCCCTCAAAGCATAAATCTGTGTTTTCCTGCAGAAACAGTATCAACAATCTGTATCAAAGATCTTTATTTTTTTACGGTGACTAAACAGCTCTCAGAAGGTAGAAGTGATTCAACGCGTTAAACACAGGGGCTAAAAACCTTGCAGAGGAGAAAGGTCCTCGCGTCTTTCACATTCTCATGTGCTTGTGCAGTGGGTCAATTTTCCTTCACGGCCCCTTTTTGTCTCTGTACTCTGCAGAGGGTGAAAACAAAGTCTCGGTATTTACATCAGCAGCACTAATATAACCGGTTTTGCTTAACTGATTTATTTCCATTACTACGCAACATTTCTGTCGGTGGATTATACAAGTAATATGACATAGTCCTATCTGATCCATGTTTGTTCATGAATCAACCCAGCTCTTACATCCTCCTTTCCTTTCTCTTTACAAAAGATTTTGTTTAAAAAAAAAATTAAAGGGGGAGCAGATGGAGCACTCTTCAGCACATATTAAGCCTTAAATGTGAAAATAGGGAACTTCCCTGGTGACGCGGTGGTTAAGAATCTGCCTGCCAATGCAGGGGACGCAGGTTCCAGCCCTGTTCCGGGAAGATCCTACATGCTGTGGAGCAACTAAGCCTGTGTGCCACAACTACTGAGCCTACCTGCCACAACTACTGAAGCCCGCGCACCTAGAGCCCGTGCTCCACAGCAAGAGAAGCCACCTCAATGAGAAGCCCACACACCACAACGAAGAGTAGCCCCCGCTCGCTGCAACTGGCGAAAGCCCATGCGCAGCAACAAAGACCCAAAGCAGCCAAAAAAAAAAAAAATATATATATATATATATATATATATTTTTTTTTTAATGTGAAAATAAGCTGAGGTAGATAGATAGAAGGATCTTGCAATGTCCACCTGTGAGCTACAGGGATATATATATATATATATATATATTTTTTTTTTTTTAATGTGAAAATAAGCTGAGGTAGATAGATAGAAGGATCTTGCAATGTCCACCTGTGAGCTACAGGGACATGGGGACACATGTAGACATCTCCCTGAGGCTGCAGCCCTGCTTTGTGTCTCCCCACCTTCTTCCCTCCAACACCAGAGGCTAATGGACAGGCACCGCGCTTCTCCCTTAGTTCTGAGAATGCAGAAGTAAACACTTTCCTACCAACTCCCTGGTGGTCACTGCCTTGCCTCTCCTGAGCATCTCTTTGCCCATACTTCTTTTTCTGTATCCTTCTAAAGAAGGACAGAAATTTGGGGATGCAGTCCACTCTTCAATTCCCAAATACAGAAACTGACAGCTCTCTCCCCAAAGTCACCCTGGCCATAGTCCAGTCACCTGTAGGAACAGACCAAGGAGCAACAACTGGACCACTTCTCTTTTTCCTTCTCAAACAAGCTAAAAGAAATTATCCTGATATTTGTTCAAATGGTAAGGAAGACCTTTTTCAAGTCTATTGCGATAGGGGCAAGAGATCAGGCCCAACTCTGAATGCAGCAAAGATGGCTAGGGGTTTACAGCCAATGAGCAGACTGTGAGGTTGGTGGATGGGAAATCACTAAGAGGAGACATCCAGGATGGGGGATTCTGGCTTAACCTGTCTAACTGGATTCTTGCTGAAGGCATCAAGGATGAGGCACCAATAGTGGGGGATGAGGAGTTTGATCAGATATCAAGAGTGGGTGAATCTGGCTAAACTGACTTAGCAGGATTTTTTGCTAAGATTGTCTTTAGCAGGCCGTGGATGAGGAGTCTGTCTAAAGTTTGGTCAAACAGAGAGTCTTTGTGAACCAGCTGACTTAAATTGGGGTAGCCAGGGAAACTGCAAGGCTCCTTCCTTCCTCAAGAATGCCTGGGCCAAGGAGCTGGTGCTGGTGGTGTCCTCCACCATCGGGGGCCTCATTATAATTCTGCCCACAATGAGCCCCTACACCGAGTATGCCATCATGATCAACCAGGCCTCCCCTTACAACCACACAGTGCTCCTCCTAGACAATGGGAACATACCCAATGGGTCCAGCCACCCACAGGACCCACAGGGCCCAAGCTTAGAGTGGCTGAAGAAACTGTGATCACCTACATTGACAGGGACGGGTCCTCTTCCCTGGATCTCCCAATAAAAATGTGAAAACTGAAAAAAAAAAATGTGGGCAGCAAGCGTATGCGCATGTGCATGTACGTGTGTTTAATTATGGGAATGGGAGAGGCAGAAACAAGTGTATTTTTAGATGAGACAAGTCACTTCCCTAGGCCCAGTTACTCCATTCCAAGCTGCTTGGGGATTGGTGCCCCGCCTCTAGCCAGAGATCTGAACCAGTGAATGTTTGCTCCATCTGTTTTTTGAAATACAACTATAATCCCAGGGAAAAACAACTATTTGTCTCGGGGACAAACCAGCCAGGGAAATTTCAAAGAAACGAGACAAGAGTTGGGGGGACTGGCTCACAGCACTGTCATACTCATCCTTCAGGATTCCGCCTGGCTGGCTTCATTCCCACAATGTCTGGACAGTCTACATACTAAGCCCTAAGGGTGAGGACTCTGCCTCTAGTCCTCAAAGATTTATTGAACACCTACCTGACCTGGGCCCTGAGAAGGTGCTGAGGATCTTGACCCCACTCTTGAGGAGGCTGCAGTCTGGGAGGGGAGGTGAAGATGCAAACACTCCCAGGACACCGGGGATGGGGGCGTGGGGGTGTCCAAGGCAGCTGGGGTGCAGCGTCAAAGGGAGGAAAGGGGAGGAGGACAAGTCAGAGAAGCTTCCCTCCCTCTCGCCCTCTCCCTGCCTTCCTCCTCCCTGACAATAGGAGAATTCATTTTGCTGTTTTATTTAATCCCAGTAATTCCAGAGTCTAGCTAACTGCTGGCACATAGATGCTCAAAAAAAGTTTAATTGACTGACTGAACAAACCGCATTTTTCCTCTCAGAATGTCTCCTTGGCATGAGGGTTATCTCAAGCTGATAATGGTTTAGAAAACGGAAGACTCGGGAAGTCTTTCTTTCTACCTCCCTCTTACTGCCTAAAGAATTTAGATAAAGGCCCTGACCCAGGAAGAGCCCCATCACCAGAGATATCTGCAAAGAATACCGGCTGGGTGTGGCAGGGGTCACTCAGCAGGGCCTGGAGACCAAAGTCCTCTCTGCGTCCCACTGTCTCTGCATGGCATAGCAAACATCTGTTCACCAAACATTTGTTTTTCCACTTCCAAGTGAATTGTCTTTCTCCCCTTTGAAGTCCCAAACCCCTACCCTTCCTCCTTCCCTCAGATGACATATAGGCCTCAATTGCCTAACTCGCATTCTTATGGAGGCCCCATAGGTATGTAGTATGTAATTAAATTTCATTTTCTCTTGTTAATCTGTCTCATGTCAGTGTGGTTCTTAGACCAGCTAGAGGAACCTAGAAAGAGCAGAGGGAAATTTTTTCCTTTCCCAACATGGCACCATGAGCTTCTGTCTGGCATGCCAATGCCTCCTTCTCTTTGCTGTTGCTCTTCAGTATTCTGGATCCCCAAGGCATTGATAAGGGTATCCAACCCCACTATGAGGAAACATATTAGCTCTGTAGGGGAGGAAAAAACTCTCCCTCTTCCCTACTAGGTTCTCCAACTGGGGCCCTGCAAATTAGACTGATAAGAGACAGATTAAGTAGAGAAGCTCAGAGTTTATTAATGCGTGCAACACACATAGACGTGGGAAAACTCAGGGATGAGTAACTCAAAGGGGTGGTTAGAACTTGGGCTTATATAGCATCTTAACAAAAAAAACAATAAATCTCTAGAGATGTGACAAGACTCAGGAAAAGACGTTCAGGATTTAAAGGCAGCAAACTTGGGAAGGTAAATAAATGGGGAGAACTCATGGAAGATAAGTGTTGTTTTAGTAGCCTTGTTACATGGATTCCTCTCCTGCTATTTTGGGAGCTGAGAAGAGACTCAGAGCCATCCTCCTCTTCCTGGTACAGTACAGGGAGAAACTTTTACAAATGGGGATTTATATCGAGCTTTTAGGCAGATGGGGAGGGTGGAGAGCTTTGTTTGGCATCTGCTGTTTCTCAATTGTCTTCAGCTCAAAATAATCTTTATGCCCATGTGGCATGTTTTGGGGTGGCCTGTTCTCATCCCCTATAGCCCTTAATAATCCCAAATCTTGATTGGTGGCCAAATGCACTGCCCATGTTTAAGTACAACCATGATGATGCAGGATTTATATAGCAGTAGTATAACAGAGTTTAAGATGCCCTGGGAGGATGTGGACCAGACTTGTCACCCTATTCCAAATGGCAAAGCCTACCTAATGTGATGGGTTGTATGCCCTTGGCTGTATCAAAGAGTGAGATTTCTTTCTATCTTTGCAATCTTTTTAGTGAGTTACATTGAATGCCTGTGATGTGCATCGAATTCTGGTTTAATGCTTTATTTGATAATAATGTTGTTTTCTTTTTCTTCTGCTTCTGTGGAGCAGTATTCTGGGGTGGGAAAGGATTTTGCAATTATATTTCCCCCCCGCACTGGCCGAAAACAAGCCCCCAGCACACCTTGCTCCAGGTGGTTGCAGACTCAGCCCCCTACCCCAAGGAGTGCTCTTCTCCCTGCCACACCTAAAGCTCCAGGGTACTCTGGAAAAGACCAAGGCCCTGTAGCCCAGGCCAATTATCATTGGTCAAAATTTCTGGGGTAGAGCTGGGAAATCAGCATGTTTTTTTAAAACTTCCCAGGAGATTCTAGTGTGCAGGCACTAGGGAGATTTGCAGCTCTGGGAGACAAAAACCCAACTCTTGCGGGAATTGGAGCCTCAAGCAGAGCTAGGTAGAGGTCGAAAATGGCCAAGCTCCCCATGAGGAGACACCACATCTCTTCCTGCTCCAGGTCTCTCAGGCTTCTCGGTCTCCCTGCGCTTTCTCAGCCTGGGCCTTTAGCCTTTCCTTCAATTTTGGGAACAATAGATTGCCATTCATTTCATTTCACTTAAGTTAGCTCACAATGAAAAAAAACCTCATACAGTTATTGGAAGGAAGTGTAGGGGAAGAAGAGGGATGACCCTCTCAGGGTCCCTGGCTAGGTCTGAAAATTAAACTGATAAAGACAAATGAACAGGAGAAAAGCATACACATTTATTTAATATAAGTTTTATATGACATGGGAGCCTTCATAAGAAAATGAAGACCTAAAGAAACAGTTAAAACTGAGCGTTTTTATGCTGAGTTTGATGAAGAGTGCACGGTCATGAAGGAACAGGATAGGACAGGGTATGAAGCCAGTGTAGTAAACTGGGGGAAACAGCAAGACCTGTGTGCTCAGAATCTTCTCAGTGTCCCTCCAACCTGGAGATAAGGAGGCTCCTTTACTCTGGGTATAAGGAGGGGTCCTCTTATAAGAGGATCTCATGACCTGCTTTGGGGGAAGTGGGAGATCAGAGAACCCTTCCAAGCACCTGTCATTTCTCAAATGCCTTCAGTTTAAAATATTCAATATGCCCAGGTGCCAAGATGTTCTGAACCCCATCAGAAGGAATCGTTAATTTCAACTTTATACTGAAAAATCTAACCATGAGTTAGATTTTTTTATAACCTCTCAAAACTTAGAAAATCCAATCCAAACTTCCTAAGACTATGGCCCTGTTAAAGAAAATATCATTATGACACTTATTAAAACAGTAAAGAAGACTCTCTTCAGGTCTATGGTGAAAGGTGTCAAGACTATTGCAATAGAGGCAAGATATAGGTCCAACTCCAAATGCAGCCAAGATGGCTGGGGGTTTATAGCCAATAAGCAGAGTGAGGGGTCAGTGGATAGGAAATCACTAAGAGGAGACATCCAGGGTAGAGGATTCTTGCTAAACTAACTTAAGAGGATTCTTGCTGACGGCAGGCTGGGGTTGTCAGATATCAAGGGTGCAGGGGTGAGGAATTTGATCAGATATCCAGGGTGAGCAGATATTGAAGGCATTTAGGGCACTGTCAGGGAAGAAGAAAACTTTCCCCTACCCTTCTTAAGTTCCTCTGGTTGGTCTAAGAATTAAATGGATATGAGACAGATTAACAGGAAAAAATCAAATTTAAGTTTGTATGTATAGGAATCCCACATACATGAGAGAGTCAGAGACCTCACATACATGAACAGTTCAGAGACAGAAAGGTAAAATGAGGTATATATGTCATCCTGAGCTAAGGAATGGGATAGGGGCCTGGGGCTTCCAAGGACAGGATGGTAATTCACAGGACAATAAGAAGAAGAGCAGGTGTTTGGTAATTAGATGTTTGACCTGCTGTATATATTGGGCCACTTAGATAAAATTTATCTCCCAGTAATAACTTTTCTGGGAAAAATCCCCTATTTAAATTCTTCTAGGTACTCAAGGGAGGAGCAATAGCTTCTCTTAAACCAGCAGGGTCTCAACTGCCTTTAGCTCGAACTAATCCTCATGCACATTTTTGGGAGGCTTGTCCTGAATCCTGACAACATGCTACCCCCAAATATGCCATTTTGGTATATTGATTATTTTGAGCTGAAGGCACTTTAAAAACAGAAAATCAGGGGGAGGCTTTCTCTGAACTCCCCTCATTCACCTGAAGACAGATCCTCCAAAAGGAATTCAGTTGTCATAAATCATATCCCTGGGAGTTTCATCCACCAGGAGAGAAGACTAGTAATTGACATCACATCCAGAATTTGTCCCGGTCTATCATACCTCCCATCTATTCCTCTAAGGGCTCCGACATCTTTCCTGAAAACCACTTACTCTCTCCTAAGGGGCCCGTATTCCCTATCCCCTTCCCCTATTAAGATGGTATATAAGCTCTTACTTATACATGTTTTTTTTAGGTATTCACCTTTTTTCCTGTGATGCCTTTGTGCACGTCACATTAAAAATTAATTGGGAATTCCCTGGCGGTGCAGTGGTTAGGATTCCACACTTCCAATACCGGGAACTCAGGTTCAATCGCTGGTCAGGGAACTAAGAACACACAAGCCACACGGTGCGGCCAAAAAAAAAAAAAAAGAAAGAAAAAAGAAAAAAATTAATACATTTGTATACATTTTCTTCTGCTAATCTGCCTGTTGTCAGGGTACTTCATAGACCCAACCATCAAATCCAGGAGGGTAGAGGGAAAGCCTTTCCTCCCCTACAATACCAAGGGTAGGGGATTCTCTCTAAACTGAGTTAGCAGGATTTTGGCTATAGCTTGACTTGTCAGGCCAAGGACAGGGCTCAAGGACAAGGCATAGTCAAAAAGGAGGCTGTCTAAAGTTTGGTCTCAATCTCTGTTTCCATCACTTCTCAGCCTTTACTTCATGCTCCAGCAACAACTGCTTGTATCCACACATGCACACACTCCACTCCTTCGACCATGCAATCTTCTATGCTTGAAATATTCATTCACCTTTTGATCTATAACCCACATTCAAGAGTTAAATAAGCTTAGATAAATTCCTTGAAAAATTAAGTAGCAAATATGACATAAGAACATCTAAAGGGTCCCAAATCTATAAAGAATTCATAACAAAAAAAAAAATCCTCCCTCTACAGAAAGGACCAGACCTAGAGGTCTTTCCTGGTGAATTCTATCAAACATTTAAGATAGAAATAATATCAACACTATACAAGCTCTTTCAGAAAATGGAAGAAGAGGAAATACTTCACAACTTGTTTTGTAAGGCCTGTGTGACCCTGATACCAAAACCTGATTAAGACTTTGCAAGTAAAGAAAATTGCAGACAAATGCAAATATCCTCAACAAATATTAGCAAATTTACTTTAGTAATATATCAAGAATTAGGCTTATCATGACCCACTGGGACTTATCCTAGAAATATAAGGATGGTTTAACATACAAAAATCAACTAATGTGGGCTTCCCTGGTGGCGCAGTTGTTAAGAATCCACCTGCTAATGCACAAGACACGGGTTCCAGCCCTGGTCCGGGAAGATCCCACATGCCACAAAGCAACGAAGCCTGTGTGCCACAACTACTGACCCTGCGCTCTAGAGCCCGTGAGCCACAACTACTGAGCCTGCATGCCACAACTAGTGAAGCCCATGTGCCTAGAGCCCATGCACCACAAGAGAAGCCCCCACAATGACAAAAAGAAGCCCCCGCTTGCCACAACTAGAGGAAACCCACGTGTAGCAATGAAGACCCAATGCAGCCAAAATTTTTTAAAAATTAAAACAATTTAAAAACAGAAAAACAATTCAATTAATGTGATTCTCTACATTACATTGAAAAAAATAAACTTTGAAAACATTATGCTAAGTGAAAGAAGCCAGTCACAGAAAATCACAAATGGTATAATTCCAATTGTATGAAACATCCATAGAATAGGTAAATCCATAGAAACAGAAAGTAAATTAGTAGTTGCCTAGGGAGGAGGGAATGGAGAGTGATTGCTTAAGGATATGGGTCTTTTGGTGTTATGAACATATTTTAAACCGATTGTAGTGATGGTTGTGCACTTTAAATGGGTGAACTGTATGCTATGTAAATTATATCTCAATACATGCTATAAAGATCTCTTAGGATGTCCCAAAATGCCCTGTAGGACATTTCTCATGTATCATTCCATGTTCAAAAGGCCAGACCTCCTAACTTAAAAATACAGTGAGGGAATTCCCTGAAAGTCCAGTGGTTAGGACTCAGCACTTTCACTTCTGAGGCCTGCTGTCGATCCCTGGTGGGGGAACTAAGATCCTGCAAGCCACACGGCATAGCCAAAAAAAGAAAAAAATGCAATGAAATCTTTTTAGAAAGATAAATTAAGTTTATCTAAACCTAGACAAATACTTTAAAGACAAACAGGAAGAATGCCTCTTCTACCCCACACATGCTCTCAATTTCTGGGAACTTGTATTTGGAATAATGTGGTTTCCTACCACTGAGGCTCAGATGCCTGACCCCTGTGGCCTCATGTCTCTCAAGGACTGGGCAGAAGTTCTGGCACCAAAGGATACAACTTTTGCACAGGCTTCATTCATGGAAACTGGTTTTCCTTTTTTGTTGTTGTAGTTGCATTTCATTTTTTTCAGGCATTATTCACGTCTTATTAAGCATGCTATCCCTTGCACCTAACAGTGCCTAAAAACTCAGTAGGCATCCAATAAATATTTGTTAACTGAATAAGGGTAGGAGGGCAGGGAGGGAAGCCTGATATCTGTAACTATAAATTGCAGACTCTCGGGGCTTCCCTGGTGGCGCAGTGGTTGAGAGTCCGCCTGCCGATGCAGGGGACACGGGTTCGTGCCCCGGTCTTGGAAGATCCCACATGCCGCGGAGTGGCTGGGCCCGTGAGCCATGGCCGCTGGACCTGCGTGTCCGGAGCCTGTGTTCCGCAATGGGAGAGGCCACAACAGTGAGAGGCCAGCGTACTGCGCAAAAAAAAAAAAAAAAAAAATTGCAGACTCTTGTTATTTCTATACTTTTGACATAAACAACTACAAAAAAATGGCAGCATCTTGTAGGGATCTCCATGTCAGGGAATTTTATTGTCAAATTTTTGTGGATTTTTTTTTTTTTTTACTTCTTTTTAAATCGTGTTAGTATTTTGCTGTTATTACATGCTGTGATGGTTTTAGAGTGGGATTTGCCAGAATCGTGTTTGCCCCATTAAAGAACTTCTATTACCATTGTCATGATTGTTTCCTTCAGTTGAGCATAATCTTGTTCTCCATCTCCAGATACACTGACCATAGGTATATAAATTACACAGTATGGCTTACCAGTAACATTATTAAAGTACTTAAAATGCTTTACAAGCAAACCTTTTACAGTTATCATTACAAAATTTGTGAAGTAATGTTACTCACTATGATGTGGAAACTTGTGATACATTATTTAGTGTTTTATTAAACCTGGAAGCTCACTAGCTTTAAGGAGCTTTCTCTCGTAGGTTAATGGACACCAACCTACTTCGTCATTGTTCACTAGGTCTATGCCTCTGACTCTCTGAGTCTCTGGTGTGCAAGGTATAAATTTATCGGAATAAAGCATAATTAAACACAGTGTAGATGCTCAATGAATACATAAAAATCCCACCATTATGGTGTAAAAGAATTTGATCACCTAAAGTGTGGGGTCACATTTCTGAATGAGTCAAATTCTATCAGAAGTATTACTGTATGAATGAATCATTAAAATAGATACATAGTGACCTCCAAGTATTTATGCATACATTTGTTTTGATATTATTTGAACTTATTAATAATATGCTTTGAAAGATGGGAACTTTGGCTGCTTGCCTGTATTAGAAAACACCTGCTGTCTAAATGAATCTTCTATCCTACTTTATGCCTTTGTTTGCTTGACAGCCAGGTGTGAGAAATCAGGTAATTTAAATTTTTTTCTACAAATTGCTCTTTGGTTCAGTTAAAATGCCAAATGAGTAACTTACACATTTGTCATGTGTTTTCCTTGCCTGAATGTGAAGCAGGCTCTCTGGCTACAGACACTGTCTGCTGGAGCTGAAATGAAAAGACCCAGCTCACTGTTGGGTTCATTCTAGGATTAAAAAAGCTTTACAAGTAAGGATAGCTTTATATTAAAACCAAAATGAGACCAAAATAGAGGGGATCTTTTGCTAAATTGAATGAAAAGAATATGTGATCAAGGATCCCTGTGGTAATGATAATTTTGCAGCAATCGTTCTAGACCGAAGGCAAGCTAAACAATACAGCATTTTCCATGCCATGTATAGATGGGGTTCTTATTTAACTTGCATTCCACTGTTTTTAGTGTTTTATTTAAACTAGAGTGTGAATTTTATTGTTCTTGAGCTTGTTTCCTGAGGCAGCACATAACTTGTGTATGAAGAACCAGGAGAGATGGTTAAAGGAAGAATGTGACTCAGTAGCAGGTGGGTCTCCCAGGGGCTGCTGCTGGTCCATGAGCCTCACATTCATTAAACATGAAGGTCCTAGAGGACTGACCATTCAAAGATCACAAAGGGAGTGATTCTCCTTCCAGTAAGAGTGGAATAAAGGGGACAGAATTTATATCTTGCCTTACCCAACTGAAAAACAGATGAAATATAGGAAACAATTATGGATTACTGCTTGGATGGTTTGCTGGCCATGGAGCATCATAAAGGGTGCCCAGATGTAGCCCAGCAGTGGCAGGATCCCTGGGTTAAGGAGACAGAGCTCAGAGATGGGGGTGGCCAAGGCAGCTATGCTTCACAGGAGAGAGTGCCCCAGAGGAGAGATCTCCACAAAGAACTCCAGAAATCTGTCTGCAAATATGTGAATGAGTTCTGAAAAGTGTGCGTATCTGAGGACACAGGCCAGAGAAAGATCACCAGAAAGATTCAGGGGAGCAATCCCCAGGTTCACACAGTCCAGGAATAATTCATGTTCCACTAGCCAGACTGGAAAGACTCCTAAGAAACAGGGTGTTGAGAAAAGTAGTCAATAGTGTATTGTCTTAGGAGTAGGGACAAATTAGCCCTAGAGTAAAACTCAAGTCTTGGAAGGATCAAACTATTTACAAGTACCTTCAGTATGTACCAGGATAAAGGCTAGTAACATTTAAAGGAATACTAAAAAAAATTCCTACACCCAAGAATATATTTACCATATCTATCAGGCAATTTAAAAAATTACCAAATATGCAAAGATCTAGGAAACTATAACTCATGATTAGTAGAAAAATCAATCAGTAGAGACAGATCCAGAAATGATACAAATGATAGAATTAGTAGACAAGCATGTTAAAATAGCTACTATGGATGTTTTCCAAATGTTCAAGAAGGCAGAGGAACACATATGTATAAAAGACTTATTGGAACATATGAAAAAAAAATAGAAAGGACCTCAAGAAATAAAAAATATAATGTCTGAGATGAAAAATACACTGGATGGAATTAACAGCATTTTAGACAATGCACAAGAAAAGATTAATGAATTTGAAGACCTAGTGATAGAAATCATCCAAAATGAAACAGAGTATCAGTGAACTGTGAGACAATATAAGTGGCCTAATATTTTTGTAACTTGAGTCCTAGAAGTATGGAGGGAGGGGATTTGATGAAAACTATAAACCCACAGTTCAAACAAACAAGAACAAAAACCAAAACTCAACAACCCCAAGCAGAAGGATCATGAAGAAAATTACTCCAAAGCATATCATAATAAAATTGCTTAAAGTGAGTGACAAAGGAAAATCTCCCTGGCATGTGGAAAACAAAGGGCACATTCAGAATGGAGAGATGAGGATGGCAGGGGAGGAGTGGCCAGTGGGCCTAGGACCCTCTGCTTGAATGTTTGTATGTCCCTCATTTGTCCTCCTGGGCCCAGCTCACAGGCCAGCTCCTGTGAGGGACAGGAGGGGACACTGCTTACTCTTGACTGACAAGATCTGTTTTACTGATGTAGCAGGTGAGGGAGGATATCACCCTCTCCCCTCACTCTGTGTACCTGTCTCTCCAGGCTATCTTTGAAGAGGTTTGTGTTTGGAAAGGGTAGAGGAGGAAAGACTTGCCCTGGCTGGGTCTATGAAACACATTGACAACAGGCACAGTAAACAGAACAAAAGGTATGCGAATTTATTTATTTTGAACATCACATGAATGGGGGTGTCTCAGGGAAAAAAAGTGAATACCCAAAATGGTGATGAGATTTGAGAACTTATATACTGTCTTAATAGGGGAAGGGAAGAAGGGATGTGAGCATTTTAGGGGAGAGTAAATGATTTACAAAAAAAAAAACAACAACAAAAAACCAGATGGAAGGTGTGGTAGTTTGGGACAAAATTTGAGAGTGGTGGTTGACTTCCTATCTCTTCTCCTGTGATAAGAGTCAATATTCCCTGGTGAGTGAAAAAATTCTGGGAGGGAATTGATGACAATTCAGTTCTTTTTTTTTTTTCTTTAATTAAAAAAAAATATTTATTTATTTATATTTAGGCTGCCCCTGGTCTTTGCTGTGACATGTGGGAACTTTTTAGTTGCAGAATGCGGACTTGTTGCGGCATGCATGTGGGATCTAATTCCCCAGCCAGGGACTGAACCTGGGCCCCCTGCACTGGGGGCACAGAGTCTTACCCACTGGACCACCAGGGAAGTCCCTGGTTCTTTTTGGAGGATTTGTCTTTAGGCAAATAAGCATTTGCTTTTTTCAAGTGCCTTCAGATCAAAATAATCAATATACCAAAGAGGCATAGTTTGGGGTGGTGTTCCTGAATTCTTTCAAAGGACCTTAGAATTTGTGGGTGCAGAGTTAGACACAGCCTTGGGAGATAATGTCACTTAAATATCTTAAGAGCCACAAAAAGACAAAAATCCCCAATGCAAGGAGGTTAGGTACCATCTTACAGGGGAGGCTGCTGATCTTCGGATAGGAGAATTAAATAATGTACAACTTGAGTGATTGAAACATGGGCTGGGACTCCCTTTGGTACAGAAATATGTCCCTCATTTTGAGAGGGATCACCTGGATTTTCTGGAGCTGAGAGAATAACCTTGCTTGGGATGGTTACTTCACTCCACTCAGGTGGCATCACATGCTTGTGTCTTCATTGTGTCAATGTATCTAAAGTATGTGTAGACCTAATTCATAAATCAAACATATAGAGTTAATATTGTTGTGCATACTTAGCATTTTAAGCATTTTTAAAGTTTCAGAGATTTGGGGCCCAACAATCTTGTAATTTCAGCTTAAAATGTGTAATTAAATAACTGACCAGACTTTTTTAATTTTAAAAGAAAATCTTACTCTTTGTAAATATTATTACCATTTAAAAGAACTTACAATTCATGAATTTATGAAGATTGGTGATTACTGGGAAAATTTTGTTCACTAATCAAACAACCAAAGTACTTACAAAGGAAATCATACATATATATATATAAATATATATATATAAACACACACACACATATATATACACACATATATATGTATTTTGCTATTTTTTTATTTAAGTATAGTTGATGGAAATCAAATATATTGTTAAATGTTTAAGGAGACTTAAGTTGTATAAAAGCCTTAAAATTTATTTAAAGATTTGCTAGATATATAAATAGAATAATATGAATTATAAGTTTACTTAAAGAAGAACCAGGTTTTTACAATTTTAGAATTCACTAATTTTAAATTTGTAACTTTGATATAGCAAATATTGATTTAAAAAACAAAGTTTGCTCCACAAAGTAGTTGAAATGTGTACAAAGAGCTACTCTCAAGGATATCCAAAATGTGCTTTGAAAAGAAGGAACTTTTCCAAGAAAAGAAGGACTCTGTAGGTCAACAGGAGCCTTCCCTGAGCAATGAAGGTGCAGGTGGAGCTCATTTTATACATTTCTGTCATTCTTTGTATCTTTTACAGCAAGTATGCATCAGTTTTCTAGTAAGAAAGTGTTTTAACAAGAAAAAAAATCCTTCATCTTCCTTTTCTTCCCAAGGGTGATCCATAACTCATGTTGACTTAAAAACACACACACACACACACACACACTGTAAGAGCTGTGAGTTGAGTATATTCAGCGTCTTGCTGAGGACTGTAGACCAGGAGACAGCCTCTCAGCCCTGAGAAACTGTTCCGAAGCAGTAAGGGAGAAGCCAGCATATATATGAGATTTTTGCTGGAAAAAACAAAACAGACAAACAAACAAAAAAAACATGTAGTTGAACGTCAGATTACTGCTAATCACAAAAAACAGACATATAAAGTTAATGATTTTAGTGCTTTTCTGTATATGGAAAGATGCAAAAATCTGGGGTTATTGAAATTTTTCCTTAGATATGCATCTTAACTACTTAGGGGCTGGTATTCAAAGCCCAGAATGCTTCCTGTTTTTCTCCATCCTGAATTCCCCTCAGGTGCACAGGCAACTGCAGTGGTTAATGGTTTGATGGTTGTAGAACTGGAATAGCAGGCAACATTTTTTTTTCCTTTACCCTCAGAAGTCTAGCTGTTCA
This sequence comes from Physeter macrocephalus, assembly GCF_002837175.3. Lineage (NCBI taxonomy): Eukaryota > Metazoa > Chordata > Mammalia > Artiodactyla > Physeteridae > Physeter > Physeter macrocephalus. The sequence goes on from NC_041222.1 coordinate 85,686,224, forward strand.
TCTGCAATAATGGAGGAGGGGTACGGAGCCCAATGAGGAGCCTGGAACATAAGGGGTGAACAAGGGTAATTAAGGAATGATTTGCCAGATACTACTCCAAGAAGAGCTTCGAAGGGCCAGTTGACATTTGTCCTTGAGAACCAAAAACCATCTCTCCTGGAATTAAAAATTCTTCCCCTTAGCCTCCACCACCTACCAGCACAACATTATCATTAGCAGAAAGTCACTGCAAACACTCTAGCTGGGCAAACTTATACTGAATTTAATTGACATCCAAGGCAGAGAGAAAAAGCTATGCTTTGCCAATTTTTTATGTATAGATTAGCAGTAGTATATATGGACACACATTAGAAGCACATTCACACATGGGGGTGCTTGCTCAAAAGGTTTTCAACTTCGAGATCGAACATGTTTGGAACTCATCTATTTAGAACATTCCAACTATTCTGCCTCACAGGAGAGGTGATCAGAAAAAGACTGAACATAACAAAATTCTTGGCTTTTGATTTACAAAGTAGGCTTCTGAGGTGTCAAGGCAGAGACTTTAGTTTGAGAAAAAAAACTTGAGAAGTATGAAAAGTGGGTTTGAGACTCAAATGCCAAATTGCTAAGGACTCACAGATTTGGGGGCTATCGAAAGCATAGATGAAACTGGCCTCTCCCGCCCTCCTGAAATGAAGACTCCCTCCTCCTCCCAGGAAGCTGGCATTGCTATGAAAAGTAGAAGGCCTTGGGATCAGGGCTTGGGACAGATCATACCTGGTGGGAGCCTCTCTGTCCCTAGGTTGCCAATGCCCGGGAGCAAGCATCTTAGCTATGTTCTCCATAGGTTTTGGCTTTGTCCTGGCCACAGGTTGCACCTCTGTGGGTTATCCTGGATGTATGTTATCTGCTAGAATGCCAGTGCTCACTGTATGTGCCTCAGGCTTTGCTCAGCCCTCTGAATCATCCTCATACCCAGAGGAGGTGTGGTGAGGCCCAGACTGAAGTTGGTAGATGACCCAGTCTTGAAGGCAAATTGTGAAAATAATCACCACCCAGGGTCCTTGTTTGCAAGCATTGTGGCTTCACAGATTTAATAGCTCTGATAGCTCTGAGGGACTGCTCCAAAGAGGCAAGGGAGGATCCAGGATATACAGGGGTTTTTGCAACAAAAAGCAGGTACTCAAAACATCAAAAGTCACTGCTAATTAAAGAAAACCAGACATCTCAAGTTAGCACTTTTCTATCTATGGGAAGATGCAAGAGTCTGGGCTCATCAAAATTATTCCTTTGATATGCACCTTATCTATCTAGGACTGGTATCCTGCTTTTCTCCATCCTGAATCTCTTCATGGTGCACAGTCTGGGGCATCTGCAGTGGCCGATGGCTTGATGGCCCCAACATCCTTTATTTACTGATAAGCCTGGTGACATTCTTCATTCTCTTAATGACGGGAAACCTCACTAAAATAGAGTTGGGAGGGCAGAAGGGGGAGCTCTCACACAGGTACCATTTGAAGTCTATAAGATCCCAACAGGAAGAGAAGTACCTTCCATCTCCTACAGGAATGATACTACTTTATTACCACCAGCAGGAGGAAGAGAGATTTTCTTCTTGCTTGGAATGGCTCAAACAATGAGAGACTGTCACAACTTAACCAATGAAAAGCCACTATACTTTGAACTCCCAGTTTCCTCTAGTGCAGCAGTCCCCAACCTTTCTGGCGCCAGGGACTGGCTTCATGGAAGACAATTTTTCCACGGACCGGGGGTGGGGGGGATGATTTCAGGATGATTCAAGCACATTACGTCTATTGTGCACTTTATTTCTATTATTATTACATTGTAATATATAATGAAGTAATTATACAACTCACCATAATGCAGAATCAGTGGGAGCCCTGAGCCTGTTTTCCTGCAACTATATGTTCCCATTTGGGGGTGATGGGAGACAGGGACACCCGAAGTGTGTTGTTTATGTCCAGTCTACTCTGTAATCTCATTTTGGTTGCTGTCACTGCAGGAAACCCTGCTTCACAAAGATAGGATGTTGGAAATGGAAGCAGGCTTTTCAGTGCTTTTGTGGCAATCTCAGGATATTCCACCGTGACTTTAATCCAGAATGTACAGAGTATGGAGATTTGAAGTCGTCTCAAACATACTTTTAAGGCCACCGTCATTTGCAGTCTCAAGCAGTTGATCCTCTTCTAGCACAGACAAAGTCAATTCACCTGGCTTATTCACAAATGGGTCGCAGATCCATTCCTTCCCAATTCGGGGGTCTTTTGTGGTTGGGAAGTAATACTCAAACTCTTGTGAAAGCTGAGATAGATGAGCAGTTTTGAAGGTTTCATGGTTTCGTTGGATAGCTGGTCGCCACATATTATACAAAGTGGGCCTGGAGAATGTGAATCACCTGCTGCAATTTAAGTAAGACTTGGTATTTTCTTTTAAATGCAGCTTTCTTTTTGTTGGCAGCCTGTGAGTCTTCTGCCGTCTCATCATTGGGTCTTTCCCCCTTTTCTTTTTTTTTTTTTCTTTTTTTTTTTTTGCGGTACGCGGGCCTCTCAC
>NC_041222.1:85688893-85719424 GCF_002837175.3 Physeter macrocephalus
CAGGGAAGCCCTTTCCCCCTTTTCAAAGAAGCTCTCCAGCGACATTTGTTTTTTATTCATTTTGGCTAGGGTGAGCTTGTGGGCTTACCAAGACTGTGACTGAGACAAGTGCACGGTGCAGGAAAGAGGCGCAGACGGAAGTGGTAAATAAAATAATGGGCGGGCCACGTGCAGACTAAAATAAGTGTTAAATTCTGACTTAAAGCCTGCCACCAGATGCAGCTAAATTGTCACTTGCCACTCACTGATAGGGTTTTGATATGAGTCTGCAAGCAACTGATTTATTATGGTCTCTGTGCAGTCAAACCTCTCTGCTAATGATAATCTGTACTTGTAGCCGCTCCCCAGCACTAGCATCACCGCCTCAGCTCCACCTCAGATCATCAGGCATTAGGTTCTCATACGATCCTTTGCATGCACAGATCACAGTAGGGTTCATGCTCCTATGAGAATCTAATGCCGAGGCTGATCTGACAGGAGGCAGATCTCAGGTGGTAATGTGAGTGATGGGGAGTGGCTGTAAATACAGATGAATGGCTCACTCACCTCCTGCTGTGAGGCCTTGATCCTAACAGGACATGGACTGGTACCAGTCTGTGGCCCGGGGGTTGGGGACCCCTGCTCTAGTGGACTTTTTGTTTATAACAGCCCCTCCCAACTTTCCCTTCTCCTCAACAAAATTTTCCTCTCCTTACTTTGCTGCACTTCTTTGCTGGATTTTGATGTCAAAACTCCACAGGCTGGGCTTCCCTGGTGGCTCAGTGGTTGAGAGTCCGCCTGCCGACGCGGGGGACACAGGTTCGTGCCCCGGTCCGGGAAGATCCCACATGCTGCGGAGCGGCTAGGCCCGTGATCCATGGCCGCTGAGCCTGTGCGTCCGGAGCCTGTGCTCCCCAATGGGAGAGGCCACAACAGTGAGAGGCCCGCGTAACAAAAAAAAAAAAAAAAAAAAAAAAAAAAATCCACAGGCAACTTCCTCACTTTGACCCAAGCTCTTGACAAATATTCAGCCGATGGAATGTGCTTGGCTCTAGCTGATGCTGGTGACACTGTTGAAGATGCTGACTTTATGGAAACCATGGCAGATGCAGGTATTCTCCGTCTGTACACCTGGGTGGAATGGGTGAAAGAAATGGTTGCCAACTGGGATAGCCTAAGAAGTGGTCCTGCCAACACCTTCAATGATAGAGTTTTTGCCAGTGAAATGAATGCAGGCATTATAAAAACAGATCAAAACTATAAAAAGATGATGTTTCAAGGAGCTTTGAGAACAGGGGTTTTGAGTTTCAGGCTGCGAAAGATAAGTACCATGAATTGGCCATAGAAGGGATGCACCAAGACCTTAAGTTCCGGTTTATTGAAGTTCAGACACTTCTCTTGGCTCCATTCTGTCCTCATTTGTGTGAGCACATCTGGACACTCCTGGGAAAGCCCAACTCAGTTACGAATTCTTCATCCTGTGGATGAAAGCTTGATAAGCTCCTCACAGTATCTCATGGAAGTAGCACATGACCTTAGACTGCGACTCAAGAACTATATGATACCAGCTAAAGGGAAGAAGACTGACAAGCAGCCCCCTCAGAAGCTTTCACATTGTACCATCTATGTGGCAAAGAACTATCCATCTTGGCAACACATCACCATGCCGGTTCTACGTAATCACTTTGAGACCAACAGTGGAAAATTGCCTGATAACAAAGTCAGATTAATGAACTAGGCAATTTGCCAGAATTGAAGAAATACATGAAAAAAGTGATGCCATTTGTCACCATGATTAAGGAAAATCTGGAGAAGATGGGACCTCGTGTTCTGGATTTGCAATTAGAATTTGAAGAACAGGCAGTGCTCATGGAGAATATAGTCTATCTGACCAATTCCCTTGAGCTAGAATACACAGAAGTCAAGTGTGCCTCTGAAGCAGATAAAGTCAGGGAAGATTGCTGTTCTGGGAAACCACTTAATGTTTTTAGAACAGAACCTGGTGTATCAGCTTCCCTAGTGAATTCTCAGCCATTCAATGGCCACTTCTCAACCAAAATTGAAATCAGGCAAGGAGATAACCGTGATTCTATAATCTGGTGTTTAATGAAAGTGGACTGAGGAATCAAAGACCTTTCCAAAGTGAAACTGATGAGATTTGACAATCTACTGTCGGGGCCTTGGCAAGTTCCTGTCCTGGGGAAAGAGCACACTGAGGAGACTCCCGTTTCTGAGCGTGCTGTTTTCCATGTGGACCCCACGAGCAAGAAAATTTATCTTACTGAAAATGGGCTACGGGCAGATATTGGTGATACAATGATCTATCTGGTTCATTAAATTCAGGCACATTGGAGATTTATCCTGGTTTCTGGGGATATTACTACTATGACTGTGCCTACAGATGGCCTATGAGAACCTTAGGCTGGACCTAAATGTGGTTTCCTATAGTTGCGTGTCTCGACTTGCAGTTGTTTTCTGCTCCCAGATAAACTTGCTTTGCTGGTATAATAACTGGCTGTTTTATTGTCTGGGGTTAACAAAACCTTTGCAGGAAAAAAATACTACAAACAAAAGAAAAACCCAAATAAAAAATTGGGTAAATTTTTTGCTACACATATGACAGAAGACTAGTATTCTTCAAGGTGCAAAGAGTTCCTACAAATTAAGGAGAAAAATAAAACAAAAATCCAAATAGAAGAATTGACCATGGACATAGACAATTCACAAGAAATTAATATCAAATGACTGTTTTCTGTTTCATTTTTGCACAGCTTCTTTTGAGATTTAATTCATTTACGGGTAATTCACCCCTTTAAAGTGTAAAATTCAATGGTGTTTAGTACATTCCCATAGTTATGGATCCATCATCATAATCAACTTTAGAACATTTTCATTACCCCCAGAAGAAACACTGCACACCTTAGTCATCACTCTTCAGTCTTCCTATCCCCTCATCCCAGGCAACAACTAATCTAATTTCTGTCTCTACAGATTTGCCTATTTCGGACATTTCATATATATGGAATCATACAATATGTGGTCCTTCATTGGTTGATGATATTGAACACTTTTCCTGTGCTTATTGGCCATTTGCTTATCTTATTGGGAGAACTATTCAGATCCTTGGTCCATTTTTAATTGGGCTGTTTGTTGTTTTATTATGTGTTGCTAAGTTCTTTGTATGTTTTTATACAAGTGCCTTTTCAGATATGTGATTTGCAGATATTTTTTCCCATTCTGTGGGTTGTCTTTTCACTTTCTTGATGGTGCTCTTTGAACCTCAAAAGATTTAATTTTGGGGATCACTAGTTTACCTATTTTGTTGTTGTTGCTTGTGCTTTTGGTGTTAGAATTAGAAACCATTGTCTAATTTAAGGTCACAAAGACTTATACCTATGTTTTCTTCTAAGCATTTTATAATTTTTACATTTAGGTCTTTGATACTTCTGAGTTAATATTTACATGTAGTGTGAGATGGGAAACCAACTTCTTTTTTTAAAATGTGGATATACATTTGTCTGAGCACCATTTGTTGAAAACACTGGCACCCCTTTGAATTGTCTTGGTACCCTGTTGAAAATCAATTGATTGTAAATGTGAGGGCTTATTTCTGGACTCTAAATTCTATTCCACCTATCTATATATCTATTCTTTTTTTTTTTTTTTTTTTTTTTTTCCACACAGTGGCCTGTGGGATCTTAGTTCCCCAACCAGGGATCAAACCCGGGCCCTTGGCAGTGCAAGCTCGGAGTCCCAACCACTCAACCACCAGGGAATTCCCTATATATCTATGCTTATGAAAATACCACCAAAGAATTCCCTATATATCTATGCTTATGTAAATACCATATTGTCTTAATTACTGTAGCTTTGTAGTAAGTTTTAAAATTGAGAAGTGTGATTCCTCAAACTTTATTCTTCTTTTTCAATATTGTTTTGGCTATTCTGGATTCCTTAAATTTGTACACAAATTTTAGGATCAGCTTATCAAATTCTGCAAACATTTCATCAAGATTTTGATAAGGATTGTACTGAATCTGTAGATCAATTTGGAGAGTATTACCATCTATAAATATTGTCTTCCAGTTTGTGAACATGAGATACTTTCAAACTTATCTAGTTCTTTAATTTCTTTCAACACTGGTAACTTTCAGAGTATAATTTTTGCATTTCTTTTGTTAAAATTATTCCTATTTTATTCTTTTGAAATCTATTATAAAAGCAATTGTTTTCTTAATTTCACTTTTGGTTTACCCATTGCCTCTGTATAGGAAAAAATTGATTTTTGTATATTGATTTTATATCCTACAACCTTGCTGAACTCGTTTATTACTTCTAATAGCTTTTAGTGGATTTCTGAGGCTCAAATGACTTTTAAATATATGAAGAGACCAACCTCTCATAAAATGAGATAAATGTAAATAAAAGCTATCATGGGATATGGTTTTGTTCACCTCCTGAACTTGCATAGATCTAAAATTTTCATATCATTGTATGGGTGTGGTATATATTAATATTTCTATTAATATTCATACTCATTATTCAGCAATCCCACTTCTAGGAATATATCCAAGAGCAGCTATCTTCCAGTTCATGTACAGTATCCCTAGGGATGCATAAACAGTATTGAAGTGTTACGTTGTATGTAGGCATGTCACTGTTTGATTCCATTTACATAACCAGGCAAAACTACTCTGTTGAGAGAACTCAGCATAACTGTATCATCATATCATTTAATCAAAAATTTTCAGGGGACTTCCCTGGTGGTCCAGTGGCTAAGACTCAGCGGTCCTACTGCAGGAGGCCTGGGTTTGATCCCTGGTCAGGGAACTAGATCCCACATGCCACAACTGAAAGTTCACATGCCACAACTAAAGATCCTGCATGCCACAACTAAGACCTGGCACAGCCAAATAAATAAATAAATACATTAAAAAATTTTTTTTCAGGATGTTTCTTTAAATCATGAGGACTTCCTCCATCGCAACCTAACCATAATGCCACCATCATCCTCCTCCTCAATAAAATAATAACTCTTCTCTATCATCGAGTAGTTTGCTTGCTGTTTATTTTATTTTTTTAATAATTTTTTTTAATTGGGGTAGAGTTGCTTTACAATGTTGTGCTAGCTCCTGCTGCACAGCTAAGTGAACCAGCCATATGTATCGCTTGTTGTTTAAAAGTTATTGTTATATTACCCTTTTCATAAGCATTGCATCCAGTTCAAATCCTGCCCCCCCAAAGTTATTTCAGTAGCCTTCTACATGGTCACCTATATTTCATAATTCCCACTCTAAATTTTCTTCTAGATAGCAACAGATTGATTTTAAAAAGTCACCCCACAAACCTAACTGAACATCTTCAATTGTCTCCCACTGGATGGTGAAACTCCCTTACATGTGCATAGAATTTAAATTCCCCAGTATCCTGGCACTTGAGGCCCTTCACAAACCCTATGTTCTAAAAAATGCGCATGATACCGTATTCAAACAAGTCATGTATTCATTTATAATAAATAGTTGTTGAACCCTTACTGTCCTCTAGGAGGTATACTGATAAGGAAAACAGATCTTGCCTCTGGCCTCTGGACTTTATAATGGAGTGGGTGGTGACTAAACAAGTCAGTGCTGTATGTAATTACAAGAGAATCAGTACTACAAAAAAAAATAAACAAGGATGTCAGTAAAAGAGAATAGAGGGCAATCTACTTGTGCAGGTGGTCAGAAAAGGCTTCTCTGAGGAGGTGACATTTCAAAGCATATATTTGCCTGCTGGGTAGAGAATGACCTGGAGAAAGGTGGGAGTGAGCCAGGGGAGGAAGCTGCTTAGTTGACCAGATGGCTGAACTCTGCTCCTGCTGTTTCTTTCTTGGAGTCATTCATTCAGTAAATATTTCCTTAGCACCATGTGATGTTCCCTTCATGAAGTGTAAACATTCTTGCGTATGTAGACATAGTGTCCCCTCCAGAGGCTAATGCAGTACCTTGTGCTCAGTAGGGTCTATTTGATATCTGTTGAGCCAGGGAGTGGAAAGGCTCTTCTGGCTCTCTTTTTCATTCAGCAGTGCTGTGACAGTGATAGTTTCAATTATTTGAGGGAAGGCTGGAAGGGGAATGGCACTCTAATTTATGATTTTCCTGAGGTTCCAAGGTAAGCCAAAAACGAGTGTGGAGAAAGAGTACTTTCTGAGAGAATTCCTGAGAAGAAAGTGGTCCTCTCTGGTCCCACTGCTGCCAGACTTCCAAGGAAAGAGGCTTGCAAAATCCGGCTCCTTCCCCCTCTAATAGGAAGCTGCTGGGGTCTACCTGGTCTGAGGCTTCCTGGGAAGGAAGGTGGCCAGACCTCTGCATTCAGAATGGGAAAAGAAGGGACTCATACCCTCCTGGTTGAGGTTGTTGGAGCCAAGGTGGACTGCCTCCAAATATGCCACAATGGCACATTGATTATTTTGAATTAAAGTTACTTAAGAAATGGCCAATGCAAGAGGGACACTATGACCTTCCCCTCTGTCTCCCTGAAAACAGGAAATAAATCTCCCATGTGAAAGGTACCCTTTTTGTACCAGGAGGCAAAGAGAGATCCTTATCACCAGAGACAAGGAAATCAGGCTGAGAAGCCTGTATAAACAAACGCTGTTACTTTTAAAATTTACTACCCCAAGCCCAAATCTGTTTAGATTTTTCACTAATTGAGCACCCAAAACCTAAGTTTGTATTGTCAATTCCTCACAAATTTATTTTTTTCTTTGTCTAAAAAGTATAAAATCTGCCTGCTTTGGTCACCTCATATATCCCATTTCTATGAGGCCTACATGTGCATAAATTAAAATTTGTTTCTTTTTCTCCTGTTCATCTGTCTTGTGTTAATTTTGTTATTAGTCCATGCACAAGAACTCAAGAGGAGTAAAGGCAGAAATTTTCCCCTCTCCAACAAGGTGAGGACACTAGAGAGGGCACGGCGGGGTGGGGGGGGGCTGGAGGGGGGGGGGGAGGCATAGGGGGAGGGGGGGGGGGGCTGGAGGGGGGGGGGAGGCATAGGGGGAGGGGGAAGGGGTCAGAAGCCAGGGTGTTGGATCTAGGTCTGTGTGTGGCTCCTGCAGAGCCTGCAGTAGCACCTCTGGCAAACCTGGGTTTTTTCCCTAACTGGTTACTTCCCCTCGAAGAAAAACTTCTGCATTGAGGCTGTGAAACAAACTTGGGGAAGCTGGCTACAAACCACACTGGTCTTCTGTAGAGTCTTTAATGAACCACATCTCTCACCAGGCTCTAGTCCAGGCAGTAGAGATACAGCAGAAGATAGAAACAAACGTGTGCCCTCCGGAAGTTCAGAAGAAGACACAATGTGACAGAGGGTGATAAGAGGCTTGGAGAATCCATCCTCACTCATGCCAGCCTCCTGTAGCCCCGAGTGGGGTAAATACCTGGAGAGGTGCCAGGCAGAGCCGACCCTGCCTTTTCCTGAGCATTCCTTACCTCTTCTTCCTTTTTGGCCCCACTGCTGGCCATCCAGGTAGGTTCTGGTCACCTCTGCCCTGGATGACAGCCCTAGACCTCATGCTTCTCCCTGTAGAATATGTGCATCAATGTGGCTCTAGTCAGAGATCTGGCCCCAGAGCCAGCGGAGAAGAGTGGCTTCTGTCCTAGTAAGGCCACCATCTTCTCAGGATTCACATATTAGGGGTGCCTAACCAGCATAGCCATAACCTATAGCCACAAGTGGGAGTGTAGGTTATGCCACAATAGATTTACCAATTGTTAATCTTCTGCTACGTTTGCTTTACCTGTATAACAGCATAAGCCACAATCATAATGAGGGCCATCATGTTAGACTTATAAGCCCTGAGTGCTCCCAGTTCAATGACCTTTGTCTCCACTGCCCGGGGACAGCAGGCTATAGCACCCAATTGGGAGGTGACCCAGGCAAACACTGGGGAGAGAGCATCCTTACTTACAAGGTGACTGGTGGCCTATAAGGCTCACTCACCTAAGAGGTTAAGTTAATACAAAGAATCATCCCTATGGCATGGGGTACATACTGAATACTTTTTGCTGTGTTGAACAACTGAATAATCTTGTAATAAATATAACTAATTTAAAAAGGCTCCTGAGGATCAGTTTCCTATGATCCATCGATGTCAGTGGGGTGAATATACCAAGGTTCACTGTGGGTTCATCTCTGGGGCAGAAATTCCCTTCAACCCAAGTAGGATCCCTGGGACCCAGCATTAAAAGAGACATAGGCCTTGGATAAGTTGAAACTTTTAACACACCTGTTTATATTTGTTTATATTTGCCAGCAATATAGTTCCTGCAGGATGAAAAATACATGCAGGCCCTTCTGACCTAATCTCCAGAAGTCCGGTGTGGTTGAAAAACTGTAAAGAAATTAAGTTTCTGGAAATGCTTAGTTAGCAAGTTGCAAGAGAACAGAGGCTGCCTGGGAAGTTGAAGCAATTTGGCTTATTTAGCATTCCAGAAATTCACAAAATACTTCGTATTCCACTTTTCTAACTTGTTATTTTGAAAAATTTCAGTTTTCCAGAAAAGTTCAAAAAATTGCAGAATTAAAACATATATACCCATCACTTAGATTTACCAACTGTTAACCTTCTGCTACGTTTGCTTTATCTGTATATAAAATACATGTGTTTCTAAGCTATTTGAAAGAACATTGTAGCCACCACAACTCTTAAAATAATTCATCACACAACTCCTAAGAACAAGGACGTTCTCGAACATAGCCATTATCACAGTGAAACATTTAACAGACTAAATAATACTCTCTTTAATATATTTTCCATCAAGTTCTCCAATTATCTCCCAAATCTCTTTCATAGCTTCTTTCCTTCAATCATGCAATGGATTTGGTTGTGGTCTCATGTTTGAACTTATTCTTAGCTTTTCTGTGTTTTTCTTGATGTTGATTTTTTTGAAGAGTCTGGTGGAGCTGTTTTGCAAAATGTCTCTCACACTGGATTTGTCAGATTTCTTCCCCTGTGACTAGCTTCATTTTAAACCTTTTTGGCAGATATACATGGGTGACGTAAAACCTCATTTTTGACATTCAGCATGCTAGCAAGTAAGGCTTCTGAGGGCCGTTGAGATATTTTTAGCAGGAAGACTAGTAGTTGCCTTCTCTGGAGTGTGGCCCTTTCTCACATAGGGCTGGCTGACCTCCCCGGCCTGTGCATTCCTTTTTTTTTCAAGAAAATATCTTTTGTTTAATTAAATTTTTTTTTATTATTATTTTTGGCTGCATTGGGTCTTCGTTGCTGCACGGCTTTCTCTAGTTGTAGTGAGCAGGGTCTGCTCTTCGTTGTGGTGCATAGGCTTCCCATTACGGTGCCTTCTCTTGTTGCGGAGCACCGGCTCTAGGTGCGTGGGCTTCAGCAGTTGTGGCTCGCGGCTCTAGAGCGCAGCCTCGTTCGTTGTGGCGCACAGGCTTTGTTGTTCATGGGATCTTCCCAGACCAGGGCTCGAACCCATGTCCCCTGCATTGGCAGGCAGATTCTTAACCACTGCGCCACCAGGGAAGCCCTGGCCTGTGCATTCTTGATAGCTCCCAGTGATCATCACTGGAGGCCAACTTTAAAACAGGGGCTCTCCGGTGTTGGAGGGGGTAGGACAACATATTTGGCTTTGTCTGGAGACATTTTTGGTTTTCATGTTGGAGGAGGGGGTGTGCTACTGGAACCTACAGGGTAGAGGCCAGGGATGCTGCCAAACATCTCCCTTAAAAAAGAGTTATCTGACCCCAAAAGTCAACAGTAGCGAGGTGGAGAAATCCGGGGGATGCCACTGAAATGTTCCAACTAGCTGACTCCTTGGCACCTGCCTCCTTCCATTTCTCCTTGTTTCTGAAATGCTCCACTACTGTCTGCATCATAAACATTAAACATAAAGGAAAGTAACAATTTCTCAACACTTCTTAACTGGTAAGTACGGCGACACACTTTTGTATATCTGTAACTAAATTGGCCCTCTACTTGGCCTGTGAACTTGTAGCTCTTGCCAAGTGTGTCATCTGAGATGAGCACTTTAATTGTTCCAACAGGCACGTAGAAATCTTACTTGGAAGAAAAAGGTGCCAGTAAAATCCCAAAGAGTATTGCTAACTGACAATTGTCCTGAAGGTTAGATACACAATGCTTTCCAATAATACGTCTGTCATTTGACCTGACAACATTCGGGGAGGCGGTTTATTACGAAGTGACTGCGCTTTTGCACTCGAGGAACCACGTCCGCCCAGCGACTCGCTGTTGGACACCGGGCTGGGGGGAGGAGAGGGCTGGGCGGGAGTCGGGAGATGAGTATGTGGGGAGAGGAGAGTCCCAGGCCAGGGCTTGGAGGGGGCAGAACTCCAGGCTGGGGTAGGGGTAGGGGTTCAGACCCGGGGTTCAGCCTCCAGGTACGGCACTCCGCAGGAGTCAAAACTGTTCTGGACGCTTCCTTCCTCTCCCCGTCCTCCTGCAAACAATTAACCTGACACTCAAAGGGCATCTTGGCTGAAACAGAACTCAAACAAGTTCACGAGTAACCGTGGGAATGCCTGGCTCCTGACTTCCGTGGAGAGCCGAGCGAGTTCTCCAGTTTGTGGTGGGGGCGGCGCAAGGCGAGGGAGTGCAGGGTCAAGCGCTGCAGAGCTCACCCTCCCCCGCCAGATAGGGCAGGTGAGTGGGCGAGGCCCGGGTCCGTGCCGCGGTGGCGCAGTGCGGCGGAGGGGTCCGCGCGGGAAGCCGGACGGCACTGGACGCTCTCTCTGCGGCCACGGCTCAGCCAGTGGAGGGCCTTGTCACTGTATCCGGCTTTATCCAAAGGGGCGGCGTGCAACGCAGGTCGGCTTGCTGCTTAAATTCAAAGACAAGGAGAGACAGTCATTCGGTGAAAGCCCTCCCACCGCGCGAAAACGAAACTTCCAAGGATGCCAGACTTCCGTTGCGACCGCGCCGCCCCTCTCCCGGGGCTCCGGGCCCTGAACTCCGCCTCTTCCAGCGCGCAGCTGGGGCGCAGCCTGGCCCCGCAGCCAGGCCCCGCCCCCAGGTGAGAGCCGCGCCCGGCTTCTCCCCGCCGCCAGGCCCCACCCGGCGCCCGGCCCCGCTCCGCTCTGTTCGGCGGCCAGGTGAGTGGTGCCAGGCCAAGGCCTGCTCTGCCACCAGGCCCCGCCCCACCTCCCAGCCCTCCCCCACTCAGTCCCGCCCCACCACCAGGTGAGCAGTCTTAAGCCAAGTCCGCCGGGCCCCGCCCTCCGCCTCCTAGGCCCCGCCCACCGACTGCAGCGCCTGCGTAGTACGGCCCGTCGGGCCGGGGCCGGGCGGCTCGGCCGGTGCAGTCGGCGGGCGCAGTGCGCGTGCGCCGTGCGGCCGGGGGCGGGCGGCGGCGGCCGCGGAGCGGGGGCGGGGCGGCGCCGTCTGGCTCGGTTGGGCCGGGGCGGGAGCGCGGCGCGGGACGGCAGGGCCCGCGGGCTGCCGACGGCGGCCTAGGTGGCCGGCAGGTGAGGTCCGTGCGCCGTGGAGAAGCGGGCGCCGCAACGGGGTCGCGGGCGGGGCGCGCTGAGGGACGGTGGCGCCCGGGGAGCAGCGGGCCGAGGCGCATTGTCCGGGCGGCGGGTGGCGCCTGCACAGCGCCCCCTGCCGGCCGGGCCGCGGGAGGGGGCCTCGGGCTCTGACCGCGCGCCTTTGTTCGCCGCCCCCGCCAACATGGCCGCCGCCCCCGGCCAGGCCGGTCGGCCCCGCGCGCTTTGTTCCGGAGACCTCGGCACACAGTGGGCGGGGGGCGCGGGGCGGGGGGGGGCGATGCGACCGGCCCTGGCGGGGGGCGGGGCGGGGTGAGTGTTGCATAACCCGGGCTGGGCGGGGAGGAAGGAATGGGACCCTCGGGGCTTGAGGGGGAGGGGTTCGAGTCCCCTGGGGCGGGGGTGGGGACTGTATCCCTGGTTGGGTGGGAGGGGATGTAAAGGGGGGAGGGGAACGGGCCCTCGGGGCGTGGGGAGGGGCTGGGGTGGAGGGTGGGAAGGGGGTGGGGGAGGGAATGGGGACTGCCCTCCGGAGCGAGAGAGAGGGGCTCTGGACCGAGACCTCAGAAAGGGGAGGGGGTTCTCCGGGTTCGGGACCCCCCCGAGGCCTGGCACTGGTTTCCCACCCAGGGCTGTGTACCTACGACGGCGTAGCCTCCCCGGTGGTTGCCCTGGGTCCTGCAGCAGTAGGCTTCGTGGAGAAGGTGGTTTTTCGGGGCTCCCCGTAGCACCCCCCGCCTCATTTCCACCGCCCCCTTGGCTGCCTGTCCACGCGCCCTGGTCAGCTCTGCGCGGGACTGGCGAACGGCGGGGTTTCTGCACACGCACACTCACACACACACACACACACACACACACACACTTTTCTTTTTCATCACGAGTGACCTTGAACGCATTCCGCAAGCATTTGCTGAGATTAATTGCGCGGCGCGGAAACTGCGCAGTACCTTCGGTTTGGCTCTGTTCATCTTTCCAACTGCGGATGCGTCCTCGACTTTACCGGATTAGGTTTTAGTGATGGCCTCAGCAATAAATGCCACGAAATAGGCACCCCAAATCTGTTTACGTATTTGCTTTACGTTTATTTGCTATTTATGATTTGTGGATTGGGATTCCTGGTTTTGGAGAGGGTTTTCCGTGCATGTTGAAGTAGCAAATGCGGATTTGCTGTACGTTAAAAAGCAACGCCAAATACATTTAAGTGTTAACGGATTACACTGTATAACGTGACTTGTGCCAAAGACGACATACCTACCAAAATGCGAATTCCTATATAACTTCTGTTGGAATTTTCTGGAAGGAACTCTGCGGTCTGAGCGCATCGATGATGGAGAGTACAGTAATTGCTTTTTACACAGCTTTTGTTAGGAACTGAAAACTAAGCCTACACTTGAGGGTGTATACCAGGACAGATTGAGTTTGTGAACATTCTTAAAGGTTGTGAACTTTCAGAGGCTGTGAAATTTCAGATGGGGGTCAAGTGAAATGAGGAGGCTTCTCCCTCATCCCCCCAACCTTGGTTAATGGGCAAATACCAAAAAATTGTAGTAGCTACTGGTTTATAGAACCTTTATTATCAGACTTGATAATTAAATGTAAGAGTTGCTAAATATGTTTGTCAAAATTATGGGTAATAGATGGGTGTTTCTTGTGAGAAATAAAATAGAATTTCTTTATTTTGACTCTTTTGAGTAGCAAAATGGTTACTTTATTTTTTTTTAATATTTATTTATTTGTTTATTTTGGCTGTGCCGGGTCTTAGTTGTCACACACAGTATCTTTACTTGTGGCATGCTAACTCTTAGTTGCGACATGCGTGCAGGATCTAGTTCCCCACCCAGGGATCGAACCCGGGCCCCCTGCATTGGGAATGCGGAGTCTTACCCACTGGACCACCAGAAGTCCCACAAAATGGTTACTTTAAAATGGCGTGAAATGGGTAAGGAAAAGAGGCCCTCAGTCATCTCTATGATTAACTTAGCATTCTTTTTTTAAGATTTTCTGTGGGTCCCAGAATTTTGATAGTACTGTTTCTGACAGTACCTTTATTTACCAATTCAGACCACAGTAACAATATTTACTTAGTTTTGGAATATATATCTGAAGTAGTGTTTAAGGTGGTATTCTTGGTGACACTAGTGCTAAGAAATGCTACAGGAAAAAGGGGTTCTTGGTTACCTTAGTTTGGGAAACAATGCTTTGTCCTTTTTCTTCTCCCCAAGGGTCACAATTCACATTATCAGGTTAAGGGCTCTGAGAAATAGTACCAGCAGTGTTTTCCGTATTTGGCCCCAGATCCCTTCTTGTTTTGTTTTTCGTGTAATATCTAGTAACACACTTGAAATCCAGGTGATGGTGAAATGTTGGTCATTGGTGTCCTTACCGGTAATGGTACCACTCCTGTAAATTGTGGACTGGGAGGTTGATGTGATTTGTGTGTGCCTGTGCATCCTATGGGAAAGAGTACCTCAGATTTGGCTCTTATCACACTGATAGTGTATAATTATGAGTGATTAATTTGAGGTCTTAACTAGAAGAAATTTAATTATGTAGTGTTCTCACTTCCCAATGACTTACCTGATTGCATACAGTTAAACTCCACTGGCTGCACTCCTTAGTTGTTAGCATTTCTTCGGCCGGTATGTTAGAAACATTAAAAGGATACTGTTGTTCCTGAGGAATTACTGTGGATTATTTTAGAGATTAAAAATAATGCTGTTGGATATTTCTTTTGAATTAGCTGTTAGCAGGATTCTAATTTGCTGAGAAAGAACAGTTAATATATATCATGTAAATACTTTCTTATATTTATTAGATGCTTATGTTTTTTTTTTCTTTTCCTTGAATGAAAAGAAATTGGAAGCAGGGAAACAATTGTGAAAAGGGTAAGAGCTCTGGAGTTGGACATGGAGATCGAATGGCCTTCAGCTCAGAAGAGTCTGGGTTGAAATCCAGCCACACTCCTTACTGGTCCAAAGCCACATACATGATTCATCACATAGCCTTTTTAAGCTTTCTATTCCTTAACTGTAAATTGGGATGAAACCTATCATATAAAGCTATTATGAGAGTTAAATGCAATGGATTTGTGGAATTCCCAGTACAGTTCCTGAAGTGCAGCAGCTGGTGCCAGTCGTTGTTGATTTCCTTCTCCATCCTGCTTTTGAACTTTGCTATAGTTATTAGCATATTTTTTTCAACATCAGGTTGCTTAGTTGTGCTCATCTTCAGTTAAATTTTTTTTATACATTTATTTATTTATTGGCTGCGTTGGGTCTTCGTTGCTGCACATGAGCTTTCTCTGGTTGCGGTGAGCAGGGGCTACTCATTGTTGCGGTGCATAGGCTTCTCATTGCAGTGGCTTCTCTTGTCGCGGAGCATGGTCTCTAGGTGCGCAGGCTTCAGTAGTTGTGGCACGCGGGCTCTAGAGCACAGGTTCAGTAGATGTGGTGCATGGGCTTAGTTGCTCCGTGGCATGTGGGATCTTCCCAGATCAGGGATCAAACCCATGTCCCCTGCATTGGCAGGCGGATTCTTAACCAGTGCGCCACCAGAGAAGTCCCAATTAAATTTTTAATTAAATCTCTACTGGGTGCTTATTATATGGCCTTAAAATTGCCATAAGTCGTGTATGGACATAATACGTAAAGATGTGCCCTCAGAGACCTTACAGCTTGGTAGGGAAGATACCCATACATATGATGAGGAAATTCTATGCTTTTGATATCTGGGAAGAGAAGGTGATGTTCCAGCAGGGTTAAGAATATAGATTAGGAGAGGAAAAAAAGTCTAGATGGAGGGACAGCAGGAGCAGAGTCCTGAAGAGAGTGTTTGAGACCATTCTGGATTTGAATTACAACTAAAAGTTTGCCCTGTATTATCGGTTACTCCTGTGTGACTGATTCCTAGGGTTCCTGGACATCATAAATTCTCTGTGGGTATTGATCATACCACTGCTGACACCACTTACAATTTGGCATGGCCAGTCTGTCTAGGGTTGAATTTGGGGCCAGATTTTAAATAATTGTACATATCACATTATGGTGGTTGGTGTTTATCCTAAAGGTGAGGGGAGCCATTGAAAGGCATTAAACCGTATGAAAGGTGCATTGGAGGAATCTGCCAGTGTAGGAGCTCTAGTTTACAGAGTGTAGCCTGTTCAAGAAGGCAGATGAAGTCATTTGAAGCAGGGGCAATTTGTCCGGAGTCCCTAGAATGTTAAGTTTGTTGACTTTTTTGGGGGTGGGGGGTGGGTGGTAGAGGGAGGAAGGATCCATTCATCATGGATATTGTTTTATCCAAATACTGAGAGAGTAAATGAAGAGGTTAATAAAGCATTTTCATACTATTTTAGATGTTTTTAGATTGTAGTAATAAGGCATGACAACTTTTTAAACTTAGATTATATTTGTTTGTTTGTATTTGTTGTTCAGCTTGCTTATAGTTATATCCTTATAACCTAGGTTTAAGTTTTGGACCTGTCTACAAATGATCCACGTATTTATCTATAGATGATCTGTATACTTACAGACACGTATGTATGACCTGTATATCTATCTGTATATTAACTAATTATGTAAGTTAATATTCCTAGTGTGAGTTTTAGGTCCTGACACAGGATAAGAATGTTGTTTTTCCTATGTACAGGGTTGATTTGTTGTTTCTTTTTGCTTTCTCTCTTTCAGGATCACTGTGGACCCAAGGAATTTTATGTATTTGGTGTGTTTTAATCAAGTATTCATCATTCTTTTCCCTCAGCTTGTTCTAATTTGGGCATGGCTTGGTCCTTTCAAACTAGTTCTCTTCCCTTGGATGCGACCCCATTAATCTTTGAACTTTCTTGCTCAGTTACAAGATGTCTTAGACTCAACTTTGTGCTTTTCCTGCCCAATATCTAGCAGCCAGTTGTTTTAGCTTTTTTTTATCAGGCAGTGGAATTTAGATAACAAAATCTGGTGCTCTGTGTCCTTACTGCTACTGAGATGCCCTTGCTTTCATTGGATAGGCTTGGGAAATAATAAATTTTGACTTTGTATTGATATTTCCAATTCACATTTAACTTTATAGGGTTTTTACTTTGGCTTTATCCTTTCTTCCCTAATGTTAAAAATTTGCATTCTTAGCAACAATAGTTACTTTCCTTTATCCTACAGTATAAATATTAGTAGTTTGAAAACATTAATAACAGTAGAGTGATTGTAGGTTTGTATTTTATTCTCCTTGTTTTAAAAATGTATCCATGCAAGGATGTACAGTTGACATTCTGAATTATAAAATCATTTGAAAACATTTTCCCTCTGATTTTGTAACCAATTTGATCATTAGTTTGGTTTATTTGAATGAAATCTTTAACTTTTAAGGATTTCTTTAATGTTTTAATGTATTTTTTCAGTGTGTAAAACATTTATATAGTTCCAGAATCAAAGCTGCATTACAAAGGTATGTTCACATTCTCCCTTTTCTTCCTATCTCTGCACTGTTCCCCTCCTGCCCCACTTTTATTAGTTTCTGGTTTATTTTTCCACTGTTTTATTTTTGCAAATATAAGCACAAGTATGTTTTTTACCTGCCTTTCTTAAAAAGAAGTTTGTGTACACTGTTGTTTCTTTCTTTTTACTTAATATAGTCTAGAGATCACTTCGTATACACTCTTTTCCATTCATTTGTGCTTGTAGTTTATTTCCTAATTATGAACACTTGGGTTGTTTATATTCCATTGCTGTGAATAACCTTGTGGATGTATTGTTTTGTATTTGTGCAGGTATAGTTTCAAGATAGTGGGATTGTTGGGTAGAAGGTAATTATGTTTGTAATTTGTTAGTGTCAGAAATTACCTTTGAAAAAGGCAGATCTGATTATGTCACCTTTTATGTAAAACCCTCAGTGGCTTCCCGTTGCTTTAAGGACAGAACTTCAAAACGTGGCCTTAATGGTGTGCATATTTCTTATCCTTTGGGGCCTTGACCTCACCTGTACCACATCTCCCTTTGCTTTCTTTGCTCCAGCCATGCAGGTCCTTCTCACATCTCCTGTGCCCATCATCATCTCTGCCACCAGGGAGTGTGGCACTTGTTCTTTCCCTCTTCCTGGAATGCTTTTCTGTCCGGGTTTCAGTTATTCCTAGTTTCATTTAGAGCTTGTCTCAGGCATCACTTTTTTATGAAATTCGTTTTGTGTGAATTTGCACTTTTTTTTTTTTTTGCGGTACGCGGGCCTCTCACTGTTGTGGCCTCTCCCGTTGCGGAGCACAGGCTCCGGACGCGCAGGCTCAGCGGCCATGGCTCACGGGCCTCTAGCCGCTCCACGACATGTGGGATCTTCCCGGACCGGGGCACGAACCCGTGTCCCCTGCATCGGCAGGCGGACTCGCAACCACTGCGCCACCAGGGAAGCCCTGTACATTTTATAATAAAGGTAGAATAGGGAACTTCGATATGTCCATCACTTGCTACAGTAAGTAACAGTTTTCTTGACTTTACTGAAGTCAAGTTCTTCTATTAGAGACATTGTTGTCCTTCCTGGTGCTTATCAAAATTACAGGGTTACATTTGTGCACATGATTTAATGGATTTTTGTTTTCTCAAAAAGGCTGAGCTTCATTAAAGCAGAGATTCTTCTTGTTTTTGTCCATAATTATTTTTCCAGTCCTTAGTTCAGTACTTGGGTTGTGAGTGCTCAAATTCCCTGCGCAGTAGCTAGAATTGTCCAAGGGCAGGTTGAGGCTGTGTGGTTAAACGTGTGGTCTGCTGCACAGGGGTCTGTCACACAGTCTTATTCAGGGATCTCAGTTAACACAGTGTAGAAGCTGACGATGCAGCTCGTTGATAAGGCTGTTGTCTGTGTGCCTGATGCTGGAGTTTGCAGTCCATAGGACAGGCATTCGAGAAAGGAAGGTGGATGTACAGTGAGGGAGAACCCAGACTGGAAGCCACAGCAAGACAGATGGAAAGCTGTGTCAGTTCTGTTGCCTCTGACCTTGGTTGTATGGATATCCTGAAAGAGCTGGCCCTTTGTCATGGAGGTAACCACACACGCTTGGCCCAGGAGGCAGAGACTCTAGGGAGCCTGGAGGAAGGTAGAGTAGTTGTTGCAGCCTCGCATCATTGAAGCAAATGAAGCAAAGCAGTTGGTGCAGGCTGCAGATGTCCTACCAGATGTGTGCCCCTTCACTTGCTCCCTCCACCTGCTGCACAGTAGTCTCTCTTGTGGCCCGCCCAATCTAGAAACAAGTGGGAGTGGAAATCTTGGGGAATGTGATTTCGCCTAGCCAAGTGAAAACGTTGCAAAGCAAAGCGCGATGGGTTCAGGGTTTTAAATTACCAGGTCAAGTTCCACATAAGGGACCTGAAAGTTTCAACGACTGCCCTAAAACTGCAAATTGAATTCCCCGTTTTTAAGTGAAAACAATGGTTGGTAAGGAATGGGATCCTGAAAATTGGATTAGAGGCATATAGTCAGATTCTGATTTAGCTGGAGACCTTGAACACCTAAATTCTGCTGGGCTACCTTTCCCAGTAGAAGCAGACTTTCAATCCCTTGCCTGAACTTAATCTCCCTTTGCCTGAAAAACCTGCATTTGGCTTCCCCTAGGACCATCCCAGGAGGCCCCAAAGGATGAGTTGCAAATTGTGACCCATGAAGAGGTACGCCCACCCTCCAAAAGATTGTCTCGTTTGCCATGAGAGAAATAGGAACCTGGGGAATATTTATGGGAATGGATGTTAAGGGTGTGAGTTGAAGGAGGGAATGTAAAGTTGGGTTAGGCCAAATTTATTGATGTGGACCCATAAGGAGAGATTCTGGATTCAGTGTTACAGCTTGAGGGCTTAGAAACGGCTCTGCTTGGTTGATTGCCTGAAACAAACCAAAGGGTAGCCTGTACTAAGTGGAGTTGAGATGCCAGAACTACCTTGGTATACTGTAGAGGAAGGTATCCAAAGGCTTAGGGAGATTGCAGTGTTGGAGTGGATTTGTCATGAAAGACTTACCCTTCCTGGGAAGGTTCACAACTCAGGCCTTATCCCACAGCCATAAGACATCTGCAAGACATCTGAACATTTGGTACGATAAGCCCCAGTATCCTTGAGAACTTTGGTCACTCTTCTCTGTAGATCAGAAATCACAGTGGGATCTGCTGGCACTGAACTGGGATCTGTAGATGCTGTGGTTGTCAGGTCTATTAAATGGTCTTTTTTATTTAGAATCAATCTCTGGGTTGTAACTACTGGTAATTTTTTGGTTACTCTGGTATTTTTGTGTAACCCTATGAAGTTTTTCCTTAAATTGACTCAGTAAAAGATAAAAGCAATTTTATGTACTTTTCGTTCATAATTACTCTTCACCACACGTTTTAGTCCATAAAGTAGGGTTCATCTAAAATACATTCGCCTTTAAATATATAATTTAAATTATATATTTGGTGGAATTCCACCAAATTATAATTTGGTGGAATCTTTTTAGAAGGTGGCATCATTGAAACTATATAAAATGCCTGTACTCTGTTTGGCCTAGCAATTCCACTGCTAGGAATTTATGGTATAGATGTATTTGCACAAATGTACAGACCTGTATGTATAAGATTTTTCATTATAGCAGTGTTTGTGGTAGTGAAAAATTAGAAACATCTGTCTAATATTGAAGTTAACAGTAAAGTAAGTGATCTTTATATCCATACACTAGAATGTTCTGTCACTATTAAAAATAAGAGGAAAAAATTTCCTATACTGCATGGAAAATGTAATGTTTAGTAAGAGAAGCAAGTTGTAGAACTTAGTGTGTGTGTGCATGTATGTGTTTTAAGATTTTTTTAATCTATACTATGCTTTAAGAATTTGCATGTGTCATTAGATTCACAGCAATCTTTTAACAGTGGTTACCTCTGAGGGATGTGAGAATGATGAAGGAAGGGGGAGGAGGGCTCCATGTAAACAGTCCGGCTGCATACAGCTTCTTTTTTTTTTTTTAATTTAATTTTTTTTGAATTTTTGAATTTTATTTTTTATACAGCAGGTTCTTATTTATCTATTTTATACATATTAGTGCATATGGGTAGCTTCTTAATCTGAGTTAATAGTAAGTAGCAAATTCCCCTTTGGTTTAAGGATAGCTGACTTTTCAGTCTTGCCTTCTTGATTTTTCTTTTTTTCTTTTTTTTTTTTATGGTGAAATGTACTGAAAGTACAGAAGTAGTTACAGATCCATGGTTTGTGACATACCAACCGTGGAACTCTACTCATTTTGATATTAATTTCATTCACTCGGTCATGTATAGTTGTTTGTTTATTCATGTAATGATTTATTCATGTATTATCCATGGTAGTAGTTCATTGTCCTGTTGATAAATATTGGGTTGTTCCCAGTTTGAGCCTGTTGAGGTCCCCCAAGGACAAGAAGACAACAAGTTGGGTTTAGATTTTGCTGTATTGGGAGAAATACTTGTGAGAAAGCCAACAGCCCCTTGCAGGACTGATGTATGTAGAGGAGGAAGAGGTTGGAGAGAACGTTTGGTACGATAAGTTTTCGGACTTCAGTGCAGTTCTAAGAAAGTTTAAGCAAAGCCAGTGACATGTCCTCCAGGCAAAGTTGGGGTCAGAGGAGTTCCTTGTCCTGACGGAATGGACCTGCTTTAGCATCCTGCCTATGGCCAGTCATTGGCTAGAACAGCCTGTGGGAAGTGTTGGGCTGGGGGAATGGTGATGATGGGTTCAGAACAGAGCAGCTCCCCATGTTAGGTGATCCAACAGGCTCATTTCCATGACTGTCACGGGGCTCATGTGAGCAGACATGCTGTGAACATTCAGGTGCATGTTTCTTCTATGCTTTTTTGTTGGGTAGACTTAGGAGTAGAATTGTTGGGTCATATATTTTGCCTATGTCCGATATTAGTAGATAATGCCAAACTTCCAGTGTGGATATACTTATCAGTTTCTATTCCAGCTACAGCAGGGGTCCCCAACCCCCAGGCTGCGGACAGGTACCCGTCTGCGGCCTGTTAGGAACGGGCTGCACAGCAGGAGGCGAGTGAGCGAAGCTTCATCTGCTGCTCCCCATCACTTGCATTACTGCCTGAACCACCCGCCCCACCCCCGTCCATGGAAGAACTGTCTTCCACGAAACTGGTCCCTGGTGCCAAAAAGGTTGGAGACTGCTGGTGTAGAGCAAACAGAGAGCAGAGGGTGGGGGAGAAGGCAAGGGTGGAGAAAAGAGGGGCAGGGAATGGGTGGGGAGTGGGAATTTTTTTCATCTTAAGCAGCTAAGATTTCTACGGTGGTTTGTAACCATAGCATACTCATTAACCTATCTTGTCAGATAAACTTTTTTTGTTGTTTTAAATACACTTTATTTTTAAGAGCAGCTTTAGGTTCACAGCAAAACTGAGTAGAAAGTACAGAGTTCCCCTGTACCCCCTGATCCCACACAAGCACAGCCTCCCCCATTAGCAGCATCCTGCACCAGATTGTACATTTGTTAGAATGGGTGAACCTACATTGACACATCATTATCATCCAAAGTCCATAGTTCACATAGGGTTCACTCTTGGTGTTCTATATTCTGTGGATTTTGACATTTATAATATGTATCCGACATTATAGTGTCATACAGAATAGTTTCACTGCTCTAAGAATCTTCTGTGCTGTATTTGTTTTTTTCTGATTTCTGTCTTCATTCCATTGTGGTCATAATACTATATAATTAAAAGCTTATGAAATTTTTTGAAGCTTGCTTTATGGTCCAACATACGATCACTTTTTGTAAATGTCCTGTGTGTGCTTGGAAAGAATGTGCTGCTTCTGTCTTTGTTGGATGCAGTGTTCTATATTTGTTAGTTCAACTTGGTTAATTGTATTAAATTCTTCTACATCCTTAACTTTTTTCCTTTTCGTTTGCTGGTTGTATTGGTTACCAAGAGAAATGTATTAATACTCATATTTTGCTTTTGTCTGTTTCTCCTTACTTGCGATAATTTTTGCTTTATCTATTTTGTGGCTATGTTACTAGGTGCATACAATCTTTAGCACTGTGTATTTTCTTTACCGGTTGAGTCTTTTAAAATAATTGTCTTTCCTTAAGGCAAAAGTTTTAGTAGAGGTAAAGGTTGATTAGCTTAATATTAATGTAGCTGCATTATCTTTTCTCTGAGTAGTAGGTGCAGTGTATATCTTTTTTTTTAACCTTGTACTTTCAGTCTTTGTACTATGTTTTGGACGTTTCTGTTGTCAGCAGTATATAGCTGGGATTTAAAAAATCTAGTCTGACAATATTTCTTATAATTGGAGTGTTTAGTCTATTGGTATTTAAATTTAACCCAACTGTTGACATAGTTGGGTTTAAGTACGTTGTCTTAATAAGTGCTTTCTGTTTATTGTACCTGTTTTATGTATCTTTTACTCCTTTCTTGGCTTTCTTTGAATGACTTTTTTTTTTTCCTCTGCTAACCTCGAGGTTACTTAAAACATGCATCTTTGACTTGTCAAAATCTAATATTTGGTTGTTTCCCCCTCTTCCTGGACACTTAAACTCCATTCATTTTAGTTTCACTTACATAGCACAGTTTGTGCTATTTTAATTCTGTGTATATTTTGTCTTAGGACATTATTAATTTGTACAGTAGTAGCCATTTAGATTTACCCTTTTCATTGTTCTTCGTTCATTGTTGTAATTCCAGTCCAATCCAATTCCAATTCCATTTTCCTTCTGCCTGAAGAACACTCTCTATTTCTCCCCTGTTGTGTGACTCCAAATCGTGAATTCTTTGAGTATGTGTTAGTCTAAAAATATCTCAAATTGATTTTCCCTTTTGAAGGATATTTTTGATATGTATAGAGTTCTAACTTGTCAGTTTTCTTCTGAGGTGTTGAAAGAAGTTATTAAATTAGATTTTCAAGTTTCATTTTTTTTTCTTAAGTAAACTGTCACTTTAATATTTGCTGTCATGGATGGGATCTATCTTTATTACTTCAGGCTTTTATGGGGTTTTTTTGTTTGGTTTTTTTTTGGTCTTTGGTTTTCAACAGTTTTTATGATGTGTCTAGGTGTATATTTCTTTTTATTTATATTTTGTGTTTATAGGTCTTACTGAATCTGTGGTAATGTTTTTTATTCTTTTGAGAAGTTTGCAGGCATTATCTTTTAAAGTATTTCTGCTGCCCTGTCCCCCCTACCCTCTACTCTGTTTAAATGCATGTGAGGCCTTCCCAGTCTCTTACCCTTTGCATGCTTTGTCCTGGGTATTTCTTCTGATCTCTCTTTGTTCACTAATTTTTAACGAGACCAACCTATTGATAATCTATCCATTGAGTTTATTGTATTTTTTCACTTCTGGAAAATCTGGTTCTGTGATAGTTTTCTACCAAAGTTTTATATCTTATTTTTCTATCTCTGAACATAATAGTCACAGCTATTTTATTTTTCATTTAATAATTTTATCTATTCCTGTAGTCTTCCTGTAGCTTAAAGTATGATTTTGTAACTGCAACATCTGGTAGCCCAATGGGTCTGCTTTTCTGTTGTTTATCTGTCGTTTCTGCTAGTTTTTCTTTTGTCTCTTTCTGGGCTAACTTGCATGGTTGCACATGTAGTAGATTACATTTTTTAAATCGTTTGAGATAATTTGGGGTCAGGATGATATTCCTAGAGAGGATTTATGCTTGCTCTGCCAGATGTCTGAGGGAGCTGGCAGCCTGGGATCATCTCTGCTAAGTTTTAGGGTAAAGAGGAGTTGCGGCTGGACTTCTTACCATTCCCCCAGCTCCCAAGAGCAATTCAGGATTCCATGTCATAGAGACGTGGGTTCACCAGCCCCCTCCTTCCTTTGGTAGTCCCTGGGTTCTAGTCTTTGGCCCCTCACCTTGCAAAGTTGTTAGCCTTTAGCTGCCCCTTAACACTTGGCAGTTATTCTCAGGGAGAAAAGTGGTTGCATATGTGGGGTTTACCTGCTACACTAGGTCCTGCCTCTGGAAGCACTGCTATCTTCAAGTTCTTTGATGCCTTCAAGCATATGGTTAGTGTATGTGTCACTGTGTGTGTTCAAGTTTTTGTCACGGAAGTTTTCAGTCATATACAGTCGTTCCTCGATATCTGCAGGGGATTGGTTTTAGTATACCCAGAGGATACCAAAATCCATGGATACCAAAATCAAGTCCCTTACATAAAATGACGTAGTTTTTTGCATATAACCTATGCATATCCTCCCATATACTTTGTCATTTCTAAATTATTTATAATATCTAATACAACATAAATATTGCATAAATGGTTGTAAATGCAATGTAAAAGCTGTGTAAATAGTTGCCAGTGCTTTCAGGAACTTTATGGAATTTTTTTTCCCCTGAATATTTTTGATCTGAGGTAGGTTGAATCTGTTGACGTGGAACCCACAGATATGGAGGGTGAACTGTACAATAGTCAAGAAAATAGTGTAAAAGATCCCCCTTTGTCTCTGTGACACCATTCCAGTGACCTTCCTGACCTTGATAGCTTCCTGACTTCTGGTATGGCAAGATGTTCCAGGCTCTTCATATATTTCCTCCCGCTCACCTGGAATTAACCTTTTTCTATAAGAAACCCTGCTTCCCAATAGTTTTTGTTAAGGGTGTTCTTTTAGATTTTATTTTGATATTCTAGCTTTCAGGAGAGTGGTGTAAATTACCATTCCATCACTACCAGGATTGTCCATTCTTTACATTGATTCCTGCAGGTGGCCTTTAAAGACACATCAAAGACTCAGGGTTGCTTTTTGCCAGTGGTTTTAGGCAGGGGTTGTTGTGCCATGGACTTTTTCTCAGTCTGGTGAAACCTATGGATACCTTCTCAGAGTGTTTCTGAATACAGTAAATAAAATACAAGGGAGCAGGACTTCCCTGGTGGCGCAGTGGTTGAGAGTCTGCCTGCCAATGCAGGGGACGTGGTTTTGTGCCCCGGTCCGGGAAGATCCCACATGCCGCGGAGTGCCTAGGCCCGTGAGCCATGGCCGGTGAGCCTGCGCATCTGGAGCCTATGCTTCACAATGGGAGAGGCCATAGCAGTGAGAGGCCCGCATACCGCAAAAAAAAAAAATACAAGGGAGCAAAGAAGAAATGTTATATTTAAATAGTTATTAAAATATGAAAACAATGTTAATTTAGTAATATGGCTTTTTTTGTTAATATGTTAAGTGACAGATAAGACATACAGAAACAATTTCATATTTTAAGGTACTAAAGTGACATCTCGATGTTTATCAAAAAGTAAATTGAGGTGGTCTTTTATCTCCTTTCACATATTGATCAACAAATAATTGATGATAGGGAATACAAGAGAGCATAGTAGATCCGTGTGTCATAGCAGTGTAATCCTGACACGCTAGCTACCCAGAGTGAGGTCAGACTTTATAGGCCGAACCACTGTCCTCCATAAAACTGCCCTCACTACAGACACCAGCAATAAGCTTGGTGGTCCACAGGCCACCCACATTTCTGACCACCTGGCTACGAATTCAGGGGTCCTCATGACCTTCTCATGTTTGATAATTTACTAGAACAACTCACAGAACTCAGGAAAATGCTATACTTATGATACAGTTTCATTATAGCAGAAAAGGATCCAAATCCATGACCATCCAAAAGAAGAAGCACACAGGACAAGGTCTGGAAGGGTTTGAATGTGAATCTTCTAGTTTTCTTCCGTGGAGTCAGGAATATCACTGACCTGCACATGGATATGTAATGGTGCATGGAGTTAGAGTATTGTTGACCAGGGAAGCTCTCTCCGGCTTCTGTGTCCAGAGTGTTTATTGGGGTTTCGTTATGTGAGCATGGCTGATTGAATCATTGGCTATGAGGTTGAGCTCAGTCTTTAGCTTCCCTCCGTGAAAGTTGGGCTGCTATCAGGGTATTCAAAGCTCCAATCCTCTAATCCCATGGTTGGTCTTTTTGGTGTGGCCAGCCCCATTGAGTCATCTTGTTAGCACAAACTATCTAGGGGCCCACCATAAATCACAAACACTCCTGTCATTTAGGACATTCCAACGATTTAGAAGGTACTTCCCAGGAACAGGGGCGGGGGTGGGGGTGGGGGCAAGGTCCAGCCAAACTCTTTGTTTTACAACAGTCACCAATTCTGTTGTCACAGTTTGATGACTAATGCCCTGATGGCTGATCCACTCCGGTCATGTCTTGTTCTGTGGCAGGCCTCATAACTTAATTTAGAAGTAGTTGATGAGGGCTTCCCTGGTGGCGCAGTGGTTAAGAATCCACCTGCCAATGCAGGGGACACGGGTTCAAAATCTGGTCTGGGAAGATCCCACATACCGTGGAGCAACTAAGACCGTGCGCCACAACTACTGAGCCTGCGCTCTAGAGCCCACGAGCCACGACTACTGAAGCCTGCGTGCCTAGAGCCCGTGCTCCACAATAAGAGAAGCCACCGCAGTGAGAAGCCTGCTCACCTCAAGGTAGAGTAGTCCCCACTTGCCGCAACCAGAGAAAAGCCCGCATGCAGCCACAAAGACCCAATGCAGCCAAAAAAAAAAAAAAAACACGAAGTAATTGATGAGCTTAAAAGCTGTTTTGAGATCTGTAATAAATGCAGTGGGGTGGAAAGATCTGTGATTTCTGTTGTTGAGAAAGTCAGGGATACTGGTAAAATAATGTGGTTTCATACGCTCATGATGGAAGGAAGTGCTTGTTATATAATTCAGGCGAAAGTTAGGAAAATGAAGATAGAATTTTTCCCTCATCCAGATTCATGATACTTGTGAATTTTGTCCATCCTTAAGAGCTCCTATATTAGAACTTGGTGGTTAGATGTCGTGATTTAGGCTGTTTAATAATTTTGTTTATATTGATATGAGAGTGTGGGGCCCTGTGAAGGCCTTCAGATATACACTTGGTATGTACTGTAGCCAAACACTGGGTAATTAACAATGCTGTGTTCAAACAGCCCTTCATTTTAATCTTGAGGTTTTAGCCAAAGGGACAACCCACGCTGGAGACCTCTAGAGCACTGTTTTTACATGCCATCCATTGAAACATTTGTGACTGGACTTTCTGGTAAATTCTTTTGGGTACTTAGGAAGGTTCTGAGGTGTAATACAATGTTTTTTCTTTCCAAATTTATAGAATCTAAAACTACTGACCCTTTTTCTCTCAACATTTTATTGTGAACATTTTCAAGCATGTAGAAAAGTTGAAACGCAGTCGAACGTCTGTATACTCACCATCCAGATTCAGGAATTGCAAATATTTTGCCACCTTTTTTTTTTTTTAATAATTTTTTTAAAAAATTTATTTTATTTATTTATTTTTGGTTGCATTAGGTCTTCGTTGCTGCGTGCGGGCTTTCTCTAGTTGTGGCTAGTGGGGGCTACTTTTGGTTGCGGTACTTGGGCTTCTCGTTGCACTGGCTTCTCTTGTTGTGGAGCACAGGGTCTAGGTGTGTGGGCTTCAGTAGTTGTGGCATGCGGGCTCAGTAGTTGTGGCCCACGGGTTCCAGAGCGCAGGCCCAGTAGTTGTGGCGCATGGGCTTAGTTGCTCCGCGGCATGTGGGATCTTCCCAGACAAGGGCTTGAACCCGTGTCCCCTGCATTAGCAGGCAGATTCTTAACCATTGTGCCACCAGTGAAGCCCTACCACCTTTTCTTAATCTATTTTTAAAAATCACATCTTAGGAAATAAGCTACAGACTTTTGAGTACCTACAGTAAATCTGTGTTGTTGCCACCAATTCCAAATTTTGCTGTTCTTCTCTCTCTGCTGTTGTTTTCCCCAAACTTTTTAAATGAAACTTGCTATACACTGAAAAGTTAAACCTATAGCTGAGTTATACCTGTATGTTTTCCCTTGAGATTCATTTGCTGACATTTTGTTACACTCACATTTTTTGTTGTTAAGCCATTTGAAAGTTGCAGTAAATTGCAGACATCATGATACTTTTAAAAATGAGGATTTTTTCTTTGTAACCACAATATCATAATTAAGAAATTAAGAAAATTATTTCTTGTTTAATATTCAGGTCCTATTCAGATTTTAGCTATATGTCATTTTTCACATAAATATTTGAGATAGCATACATTCCTCCCCACACTTTGAACCCTTTGTGATGACAACTTTAAGACACTTGTTGGCAGCCCAAACTTCAGCTTAACACTTGGTGCGTTTAGCCGTTTGTACTTTTCCACTAGTGTTGAGACTTCTTTGGAACATGGCACTTTTGCTTAAGCAGTTTTAGAAATTTATTTTCTTTTTATAAATAGCACTGTTTGGTGATAGCAGCTGGCAGCAAATATTTTGATATGTAACTTTTTAAAAATATTATTTATATTTTTTGGCTGCTCCAGGTCTTAGTTGCGGCATGCATGTGGGATCTTAGTTCCCCTACCAGGCATCGAACCCATGCCCCCTGCAGTGGAAGCACAGAGTTTTAACCACTGGACCACCAGGGAAGTCCCTGTGTTTATTTTTAAAATAAGAAATTTATCTCAGGTATGCTACCTATAGTCTATATGCCCACGTGCGTTTTAATTTCGGTGCCGTAGGTTTTTATTTTTTATTATTTATTTGTTTAACATCTTTATTGGAGTATAATTGCTTCACAGTGTTGTGTTAGTTTCTGCTGTATAACAAAGGTGCTGTAGGGGTTTTTTTTTAATATATAAATTTATTTATATTTGGCTGTGTTGGGTCTTCATTGCTGCACATGGGCTTTCTCTAGTTGCGGTGAGCCGGGGCTACTCTTCGTTGTGGTGCGCGGGCTTCTCGCTGTGGTAGCTTCTTTTGTTACAGAGCACGGGCTCTAGGTGCGTGGGCTTCAGCAGTTGTGGTACGTGGGCTCGGTAATTGTGGCTTGCGGGCTCTAGAGCACAGGCTCATTAGTTGTGGCTCACGGGCTTAGTTGCTCCACGGCATGTGGGATCTTCCCAGACCAGGGCTCAAACCCGTGTCCCCTTCATTGGCAGGCGAATTCTTAACCACTGCGCCACCAGGGAAGTCCCAGTGCCATAGGGTTTTAATTTCCAAAATGGAACAGGTATAGTGTGTGCCTTACGGTGGTTGTGTAGAGTCTGAGTTGATGCATGTATAGCAGTGTGTGACACACAGCATGTGCTTGGGGACACTTGTTTGTGAAATTGTGAGAATCTTGTGATCCCCTTTGAGATAGTTACAGAAATATTTTGACTTTCAAAACTAAATTCATGACATGTTTTAAAGATTGTTTAGCAAAATTGCATGCTTGGATAGTTAATTATATTTAATACAGATGGACTTACAGCAAAGGGAAATAAATCCAGGATCTTCTTTTCCCCAACTTTCTTTATGAAAAATTTTAAATTGAAATAAAAGTTCAGAGAATAACATTAGTATGTTCTTTGTATAGATTCAAAAATTAATATTTTGTCATTTTCACTTTATTGTTTGTGTATGTATCACTTTCTTTCTGTGAACTATTTGAAATTCACTTGCAGACATTAATTCAGCCTACCTGTAGAAATTTCAGCATGTATTTCCTAAGAATAAATATATTCTCATGTATAACTACAGTGTCATTATTGTGCTTTTAAAGGTTAATGATAATTCCATAATGTGTCATCTACTATATAGACCCTATTTAAATTTCCCCAGACTTCAATGTCTTCTATAGCTTTTTCCCCTCCAAACCATTCATTCAGGGTTTGCTTGCTGTCTGCTTTTAGTCTCTTTTAATCTAGAGCAGTATGTCTACCTTTTTTTCTTAGGACATTGACCTTTTAAAGAGTATATTCCATTTGTCTTGTAGAAACTTCTCACATTCTCTTGTATCACCTGTATTTCTTAAAAACTGGGAATTAGGTCTAGAGGCTCAAGTAGATTTAGATAAAGCATTTTTGGCAAGAATGTTTTATAATGATGTGATATACTTTGCATCACATCACATCTGGAAGCCTCTAAAGTGTGGTTGGCTCACAATCAGTGGTGTTGAATTGTTTGATCCCTCCATTGTCAAGAAGCATTTATAATCAACAGGTAATTTGGGGGTGATTCTTTGGTACTGTGCAACATTATTCTTTAAGAGCCTTTCACCGGGGCTT
>NC_041222.1:85719576-85760185 GCF_002837175.3 Physeter macrocephalus
TTGGTGGTATGCGGGCCTCCCTCTGTTGTGGCCTCTCCCGTTGCGGAGCACAGGCTCCGGACGCGCAGGCTCAGCAGCCATGGCTCACGGGCCCAGCCGCTCCGCGGCATGTGGGATCCTCCCAGAGCGGGGCGCGAACCCGGTTCCCCTGCATCGGCAGGCGGACGCGCAACCACTGCGCCACCAGGGAAGCCCCAGAACTATCTTTTTTATTGGCTTCAATTTAAGCTCCATTTGACAACATTTTGTGTAATATTTGAAAAAAATTATGACTCCTGCTATCTTAGAAATGAGATTGTGCTGTCTCAGGATTTAAGATAAGATCAAGCAGTTGGAATAGTAATTGCAAGTCAAAAATGGGGAAGGACTTTTATCTGGAATTTTGTTTTCTTATATTATTCAAAAAGCTCCTATATCCTTTCCTTGTGCAACTCTTTTTTTCAATCTGTGTCTTATACTTTTTAAAAGTATTATAATAAGTTCAACCTGAAAATTTTAATGAAGTGGGTAAGCAGTAGAAAATCATACCAAGATAAGCTTAAATCTGCTAGTGAGAAGGGTGCATACTCTATTTAGACCATCAGTAAGCTAAAATTTTCATGTTACAGAACCAAGTTGATTTATTAAGTTAAGAAACATTGATACTTGTGTAGATTAAAATATTCTTCAGTCTTTGAAGCAGCTTTGTAAAGAGTGTCAGAGAAAAGGAGCAGAGTCATGGGATGTTTTTAAAATTGGGAAATACTGCATTATTTATTGTATACTGATGAGAACAGAAATTGATAGAGAAGATAGAGATGGGATTGATAAAATATATGAAAGGATTGAATTTAAACAGAGTTTATCTGTTATTATAGTAGCAGAGGCTACCAACCAGCTGGTGAATTTGGTGGTGGGAAGATGAGTAGTTCTTTTTTGTTTGCTTCTGTCTAACTAGCAGAAAGGAACCTTACCTGCTGAGGATGGGCTTGGTATTGTCAGATGCCCACGAGATACGAGATTGTAAATTTGAAGTTTGTCAGCCCCACTTAATGGCTGAAATTGTGGGTGCAGTAGGTAAGGAGTTGGGTTAGGGTTTTGCCAGAAAGTTACAGGAAGAGAAAAGCAAGGGAGTCACTATAGTGGTTGACCATCTGTGGAATCTGAGCTGAGTAATGAGGGAAGTTAGTCTCCAAGGAAGATAAAGGTCAAGCTGTAGTTTGGAGGTAGTGGTTGCATCAAAGAATTGTTGGAGTGGGACTGCTGGTGTAGGAAAAGTGGAATGATCAGAGGTGGTTTTGAGTGTGAGGTGCTTGAAACAAAGATTCCAGAGGTATTGTAGTTATTGGTGATGGGAAGGTTGAGGTTGTGACTGTGGAGATAGTTGGCTGGAGTTGGGTAGGTAGTTTGAAGTGAGGATGTCAGAGAACCAAGGGGGCACGTTGTTCACAGGATCGTATGTTGCCAAGAATGTGATGGAAAACAAGATCTTCAAGAGTGTGTTCAGATGACTAGAGGATTAATAGGTAGATGACTGCAACGAAAAGGGGGGCCTGTTATTACGAGTGCTATGGCACGTGCCTCCACGTTGGGGTGTTGGGGTAGGAGAGATTGTGTAAGTAAGGTGGTTTGGGGCACACAAACAACCACTTTGGAGAGAGCTGCTGGATGGAGGGGACCCTAAATAGACTTTTGCTTCAGACAGACTGCCTTTCAGAAGGCAGCAGAGAGGTTTGGGCAGATGGGGGAAGAGGGCTGTAGGGTTCCAGTAAGGAAAGATACATCAGAGTGGGAAGAATTGAATGGGGAAGCTGAGATTTCTGGTGCTGAAAGAGGTAGAGTGATGCGAGGCTTACATGTCTGTTGGGTGGCCTTGGGAAAGACGAGTGTACATCTTTGTTGTCATGACAGCCTAGACTTTGTTGTCATGACAGCCTAGACTTCGTTTCCTTAGCTCAGTGGGTGGGGAGGCAGACTGGTTGTAGCTCCTAGGAAGAGCACATGAACCTTGCATGGGAAAAGTCACCTTCAGAAAAGGTGCTGCTTCCATGTTTTTTCTGTACAGGCATACCTTGTTTTATTGAAGGTTTGTGGCAACCTGGCATTGGCAGATGATGGTTAGCATGTTTAGCAATAAAGTATTTCTAAATCAAGGTATGTACATAGTTTTCTTCAGGTATAATGCTACTGCAAACTTAATAGAGTACAGTATAATATGAACATAACTTTTATATGCATTGGAAACCAAAAAATAGTGTGACTCACTTTATTGCAATATTTGCTTTATTGTGGTGGTCTGGAACTGAACCCTCAATATCTCTGAGGGATGCCTGTATAACTTATTGCCACTTGAAATACTGTCTCTTTTCCTTACTTATTTGTGTACTGTCTCTCCCCTCCTACCTAAGCTTCAAACAGTAGGCATTCTGAATATTCATTAAATGAATTATAAAAGCCATTTGTTTTTAAATTTCCCTTGAAGTTTTATATAGTTAAGAATTTTTACCAGTTGAAATGATTCCTCTCTCCCTTGTTATTTAGGCTTTTTAATTATTTTAACTATTTTGTTGAATTTTAGTCTCTAGAAAATGCATTCCCTTCAATTCTTAAACCTGTTAATGCATGGCTGTACGATGTAAACATGATGACTAATAACGAGAACTGAACGTAGTCATGTGGTTCAGTGAAATTTGTGGTGGATATTTTTGTGTTTTATGAGAATACTTTTCCATATATGTTTTACTATGTGGACTGTAAACTGGACCCAAATTTCAATTAAATGATAAACTGACTTCACTTTTTTGCATGGGTATGGAAATTTCTTTGAGGCTCCTCCGGAGTTATTGGATCTTCCGCTCTGGTTTCCCGAAGCTTGGGAGCAGAAAGGGAACTGTGAAGTCTTACTGGCTGTAATCCCTTCTTGTGCCCAAGGCTGCTGGTTCACTGACCATACCTCTAGCTGTGGCTCAGACTTGAAGTAGCTTCCAGTGCTGCCTCACCCTCCAGCTGTTGTTCACCATGCACCTGCCACACCTCTGTTGCCCGCTGCAGTGCCTTGCTCGGTCTTTTTGTGTCCCATCAAGAATATGGGCCCTGCCAGTCTAAATCTTTCCTGACATGCCAGTGTCTACCCTTTTCTGACTTCTGCCAGCAAAATGGATTGGCTGCCAGCAAAATGGGTTGGGATACAATGGGGGAAGCCAGATGCTGTATTATGTTCAGTTGACCCATGAGGAACTGCACTTTTCCTTGTTGAGGGGTCTAGTACCTCCTTTTCGCCTGCTCCTCTGTGTTGTCCTTGGCACCGAGGTCTGAGGAAATAAAGTTAATTGCTTCCCAGCAAACTGTATTTTAGCTGATGTTACGTTTAAAATTTATCATGTTTGATGGCTTACTCGGAGTAGTTTGCTTTTGTGATGTTCTAGTAATGAACTATTATTTCACTGTCTTACAGAGTACTTAGGATTTCACGTATTTTTGCTGAACTTATTAAAAAAAGGCGCTTGGGATGATGGATTAACAAGAACATTGAAATTCTGTGAAAAGTTTCAAATTGGAACATACTGAATTTTCACCCTAGTCCAGCAGCTCTGCTGCTCACTTAAATACAGATGAATGAAGACCCCATTCGGGAAGACACCTGGCCAGCGGTCCAGAGCTGATGCAGGTAGGCAGCGCAGTTCTACACTTCAGTGCAATAAATTTAAAACAGTTGTAAAAATGAGAAATGCCCTCATGTAATTCCTAGTGGTTTGCTATTCCTAAAGCTTTGTGATTGCCAGTATTTTAAACACATACACATGTGAAAGAAACAGGTTTAGGTTTTTGAAAGGTAGGGATCTTATTAGTTTTTTTTTCCTGTGGTCTCTTGCAGTAAGTTATAGATGTCCAGTAAATACAACAAGTGAATTGTAAATACTTATAGGATTATAGTAAACAAAGGATTTATCATTTGTTTTTGAAAGAAGATGTGAAATTGAGATGACTGGCTGAGTATGAGATTTAGTGAGATTTAGGATATTTATAGGGAAAAAGGTAAGCTCAGTTTTTTGTGTATTTATTTGAAAGAACTCTACTGGAATGAAATGTATGGAAATGAAATGAATATTTAATAGAAATTAATTCTTATTTTTTGTGGCACACAGCCGATACTAGAAGTTTAGACTTTGCATGATTTTTGTGCATCCTAAAAACAAAGGTAAAAATCTTATAGGCTACAATATAAAATAGGTAAGTAGTATTTTCTTTAAGATTTATGTTTTTCTCTATTCCAGAAGTACATTTGAATATTGGAAAAAAACCTGTCATAACATATTAAGGTTCTTTGATAAATGAATCTGAGAATTCTGCTATGAAAATTACTATTAATCTTACAAGTGGTTGCTATGTGATTTAGAATTTATTATATTTATTAACTGTAGTGTTTGGAATTCCTTTGTAGAAGAGCCACAGGGATTAAGATTTTTAAGTTTCTCTTTTCTCTTTGATTTTAGTTCCTCTCATAACGATAATATTGATTTAACTGTTAAATATTCGTCAGTAAGATTAACTTGCAGTAGTGGTGACTGACTGAAGTATAAGTCACCTGAGAGGTTACTGTTTAAATTCCAGCTTGGCTCATCAGCTCTGTTCTGTTCTTTTATTAGCTGTATAAACATTGGTGCATTTTGTATCTTCTTAAGCCTTGGTTTTTCTCATCTAAACAATGGGACTGTTATGGTATGTATCTATTGGGGTTATTATGAAGAATAAATGTGTTTATGTGTGTCAGGTGCTTAGGTAGGTGCCTGGCACATTATAGCTGCTCTGCAAAAAGTATTTTTTTGTTGTTGATCATACCGTTTATAACGAAATGTTTATTCCATCTCATTAGTTGCAAAAATTGCTGTCAAGTTTTTGTTGATCAGTGAACACCCCATGTTTCTGTCATTTGAAATAGTAATTCGTACCCTCAAGTTCTTTTTATGCACACCATTCTAAATTCAGCACTCCTATTTTCTTCACTGATTTAGTCATATTCTTAGGAGAGAGAATTGATTAAAGTGATGTGTAGTATGGTGTAAGTAATTGAAGGAGCTAAACCAAGAGATGTTACTGTTAAGGGAGAGATTGTCTAATCCTAGCCAGTACTTTGATCTTATATTTTCTTACTCTTCGATATTTTTTAGAGCATATGGCGTAGTGCTAAAGACAAAGTAGGTATTCTGTAAATTCTAATCAGCCTGTTGTTGAATATTTTAACATATGAAACCCTGGGGTCATTTATTGTTTTTCACTGTTGCGTATTATACTCTATTTTAGAGAGATTACTGATCCCTTGATCAGTATTACTTATAAACTAGTCTTAATCATTTTTCCTGTTAACATAGACAAAGGCTTTGTTACTTTTAAATCCCTGTATCAGTAACAAATGTGCCCATTTACAAATAAAGAAAATTCACACACAAAGAGGGTTTCTTTTTCTCATGCAGCAAGAAGCCAAAATAGGCATTCCAGAGTTGGTATGCTGGCTCAGCTATGCCCTTAGTCTGGTGCCATCTGAAAGGCTAAAGTGGGGGCCGTCAGTGGATAAGGCTCCTAGGATGTTTCTCTTCCTCTGTGGGCCATTGTGTAGCTGGACTTACTACATGAAGGCTCCCAGAGCAAGTATCCCAAGAGAAACAGGCAAAGTGGCATGGTCTTTTCTCTTGGAGCCTTGGAAGTCATACAGGTTCACTTCTGTTGCATTTTGTTCATTGAAGCAGTCTCAAGAGGTCTGCCCAGGTTCAAGGGAGTGGGAATGTACTCTGCTCCGTAGGAGAAGTGTCAGAGAATTGTGGTCATGTTTTAAAACTACCACAGTGGGCAACTCCTAATATACCTGACAATGTTTGACATTAGGGTGTGAGTGATCAATAAAAATTTGAAAATTGAATTTTTTGCATTCTCTTTATGTACCTAGTTCAACATATTAGGGATTTCTATTTTTTTTTAATTAATTAATTTTTGCTGCATTGGGTCTTTGTTGCTGTGCACGGGCTTTCTCTAGTTGCGGCGAGTGGGGGCTCTCTTCGTGTGGTGTGCGGGCTTCTCATTGTGGTGGCTTCTCTTGTTGAGGAGCATGGGCTCTAGGTGTGCAGGCTTCAGTAGTTGTGGCATGTGGGCTCAGTAGCTGTGGCTCATGAGCTCCTGTAGAGCGCAGGCTCAGTAGTTGTGGCACATGGGCTTAGTTGCTCTGCGGCATGTGGGGTCTTCCTGGACCTGGGCTCAAACCCATATCCCCTGCATTGGCAGGCGGATTCTTAACCACTGCGCCACCAGGGAAGTTCCAGGGATTTCTATTTTTAAAATAACTGAGGTTTATTTATATAAATATGTTGGAATTTAATTGGTTACTAAAGTGGTAGTTTATATATACCTAATGACGTTGGGCAGCAAGTCCTTTTATACAGTAAAACTTTTTTCATATTTTTTTTTCCTGTAGAGTTAGCCTCCATTTTTACTAGTTTACCAAAGGTTGCAAATTTTCTCCTTTTATGACATTATACTGATAGGTACAGGGAATGGTAGTAATAGATATCCATGTGCCTAATACTCAGATTAACAACTGTTTTTGCTATATTCAAATATTTTTAAAACCTTGATTTTATTTTTATCAAATCAATAAAAATTCATGGGTGAAATGTCAAGTAGTGCCAAAGACTTATATCAAAAAGTAGGCACTCCATTCATTTTGATGTTTACCTTCAAAATTTGTAAATGAGTATACAAATTTCTCTTGATCTGATAAATTTAGATATGTATTGAAACCTGTTGAGGATGATGGCTTTTTCACATAACATCTTTTTCTCCCGTTAACCTTTTTTTTAAAAAAATAATGAAGTCAATACTTAATTTTTTTATTGAAGTAAAGTTAATTTACAATGTTGGGTTAGTTTCAGGTATACAACAAAGAGATTCAGTTGTGTATATATACATGTACATATGTATGTGTTCTTTTTCAGATTCTTTTCCATTATAAGTTATTAACAAGATATTGATTATATTGGGACTTCCCTGGTGGTGCAGTGGCTAAGACTCCACGCACCCAATGCAGGAGGCCTGGGTTCAATCCCTGGTCAGGGAACTAGATCCCACATGCTGCAACTAAGAGTGCATGCCACAACTAAAAGATCCCGCCTGACACAACTAAAGATCCCGCGTGCTGCAACGAAGATCCTGACTGCCGCAACTGATACCTGGCATAGACAGACAGACAGATAGATAAATAAATAAGATATATTTTTTTAAAAAGATGCTGAGTATCGTTCCATCTGCTATAAAATAGGTTCTGTTGTTTACCTATTTTATATATAGTAGTATGTATACGTTAAGCCCAAACTCCTAATTTATCCCCTTCCCCCATTATGTCTCCTTTAGTAACCATAAGTTTGTCTTCTGTGTCTGTGAGCCTATTTCTGTTTTGTAAATAAGTTCATGTGTGTCATTTTTTTAGATTCCACATATAAGTGATAGCATATGATATTTGTCTTTGCTTCAGTTAGTATGATAATCTCTAAGTCCATCCATGTAGCTGCAGATGGCATTATTTCATTTATTTTTTTATGGCTGAGTAATATTCTTTTGTATATACGTACCACATCTTCTTTATCCATTTATCTGTTGATGGACATTTAGGTTACTTCCAGATCTTGGCTGTTATAATTAGTGCTGCTAAAAATATTGGGGTGCATGGGTTGCAGTATCATATGGTAGCTCTGTTTTTAGTTTTCTAAGGAACCTCTATACTGTTCTCCATAGTGGCTGTACCAGTTTACGTTCCCACCAACAGTGTAGGGAGGGTTTCTTTTTCTCCACACCCTCTCCAGCATTTATTATTTGTAGATTTTTTGATGATAGCCATTCTGACTGGTGTGAGGTGATACCTCTTCGTACTTTTTTTTGTGTGTGTGGTACGCGGGCCTCTCCCTCTTGTGGCCTCTCCCGTTGCGGAGCACAGGCTCTGGACGCGCAGGCTCAGCGGCCATGGCTCACGGGCCCAGCCGCTCCGCAGCATGTGGGATCTTCCCGGACCGGGGCACGAACCCATGTCCCCTGCATCGGCAGGTGGATTCTCAACCACTGCGCCACCAGGGAAACCCCCTCTTTGTACTTTTGATTTGCATTTCTCTAATTAATGCATGTTGAGCCTCTTTTAATGTTCTGTTGCCCATCTGTATGTCATCTTTGGAGAAATGCCTGTTGAGGTCTTCTGCCCATCTTTTGATTGGGTTTTTTTTTTTTGATATTAAGCTGTATGAACTATTTGTATATTTTGAAAATTAATCCCTTGTCAGTAGCATCATTTTTCTCCCAGTCCGTAGATTTTTTCATTTTGT
Organism: Physeter macrocephalus; assembly: GCF_002837175.3. Taxonomy (NCBI): domain Eukaryota; kingdom Metazoa; phylum Chordata; class Mammalia; order Artiodactyla; family Physeteridae; genus Physeter; species Physeter macrocephalus. The sequence continues at coordinate 85,727,913 of NC_041222.1, forward strand.
TTATGGTTTCCTTTGCTATGCAAAAGCATTTAAGTTTAATTAGGTCACATTTGTTTATTTTTGCTTTTATTTCCATTACTGTAAGAGGCAGATCCAAAAAAATATTGCTGTGATTTATGTCAAAGAGCATTCTGCCTATGTTTTCTTCTAGGAGTTTTATAGGATCCAGTCTTACATTTAGGTCTTTAATCCAGTTGAGTTTATTTTTGTATATGGTGTTAGGGAATGTTCTAATTCCATTGTTTTACATTTAGCTGTCCAGTTTTCTCAGCACTACTTATTGAAGAGACTGTCTTTTTTCCACTGTATATTCTTGCCTCCTTTGTCGTAGATTAATTGACCATCAGTGCGTGGATTTATTTCTGGGCTTTTTATAGTGTTCCATTGATCTCTATGTCGGTTTTTGTGCCAGTACCATACTGTTTTGATTACTGTAGCTTTGTAGTATAATCTGAGGTCAGGGAGCATGATTCCTCCAGCCCTGTTCTTCTTTCTCAAGACTGTTTTGGCTATTGGCGGTCTTTTGTGTTTCCATACAAATGAAATTTTTTGTTGCAGTTATGTGAAAAATGCCATTGGTAATTTGATAGGAATTGCACTGAATCTGTAGATTGCCTTGGGTAGTATGGTCATTTTAACAATATTGATTCTTCCATTCCAAGAACACAGCATATCTTTTGTCTTCAGTTTCTTTCATCAGTGTCTTACAGTCTTTGGAGTACAGGTCTTTTGCCTCCTTAGGTAGGTTTATTTCTAGATACATTCTTTTTGATGCAGTGGTTAATGGGATTGTTCCCTTAATTTCTCTTTCTGATATTTTGTTTTTAGTGTATACAAATGCAAACAATTTCTGTATATTAATTTTGTATCCAGCAACTGTCAAATTCATTGATGAGCTCTGGTAGTTTCCTGGTAGCATCTTTTAGGACTTTCTATGTATAGCATCATGTCATCTGCAAACAGGGACAGTTTTACTTACTACTTCTTTAGCCTTCTAAGTTTTGGCTAAAATGGTACTTATTGTTTCTATCATGATTACTGCATAAGTACTGAACTTTTGAACCAAGTAATGCAGTATGATTATTTTTTTTGCACATTATATTTTTCCTGGAGTTTAGTGATTGCTTTAGTTTTTTTCTATTTGTTTAAGTTTCTTTGCAAGTTGAAGTCTCTTAAACCCTCCAACAGCTTTATAAAACTCCTCTCAGTATAATTTCCTGCATGCCAAATGTGATAGATAATCCATCTGTCCGTGTTTTTCTTAGAGGATTTTTTCCTAGCGCCTTCTGTCCTTTTCTAATCTGTTGATTATTCTCTCGACCTGCTGCAACATTGTCATCCTTGGAATTTCTTTTTCCTCTTTTGTATGTTAGATTCTCCTTTCCTCCTGGTTCCCGTGCATTTTGTCTCTTAGTGTGTACTCTTGTCTAGGTAAAGCATGTACGTCTTCAAAAGTTTCAAGAGTAGGCAGTGAATGAGTTGATTGTTAAAGCTGCAAGTGGAATGTATAGTGATTCATTCATATTCTTTACTTTCCACTGCTCAGATTTCCTGAAATTGTCTCTAATAAGAATTTTTAAAAATGCACATAGAAGATGGAAGTTTTTTTGGACTTTGTATCAACATTGTTGTTATTCTACTCTCATGCTTTATATTTGGCAGGGAAAAGATTCTAGGTTGGAAATAACTTTTTCTTTCAGAATTTTCCAGGCATTGCTCCATTCATTGTCTTTGAGATCCAGTGTTGCTATTTGGGGAAGTTGTATGCCATTTTCATTTCTGAACCTTTGTATGTGTCCAGTGGTTTTTTTCCCCTCTTCTCTAGAAACTTATTTTTTTTTATTTTTTGTAATTTATTTATTTTTATTTATTTATTTTTGGCTGCATTGGGTCTTCGTTGCTGTGTGCGGGCTTTCTCTAGTTGCGGCGAGCAGGGGCTACTCTTCATTGCGATGTGTTGGCTTGTCATTGCGGTGGCTTCTCTTGTTGTGGAGCACAGGCTTTAGGTGCGTGGGCTTCACTAGTTGTGGCATGCGGGCTCAGTAATTGTGGCTCACAGGCTCTAGAGCGTAGGCTCAGTAGTTGTGGCACATGGGCTTAGTTGCTCCACGACTCAGTAATTGTGGCTCACAGGCTCTAGAGCGTAGGCTCAGTAGTTGTGGCACATGGGCTTAGTTGCTCCACGAAATGTGGGATCTTCCTGGACCAGGGCTCGAACCTGTGTCCCCTGCATTGGCAGGTGGATTCTTAACCACTGTGCCACCAGGGAAGCCCCTGTAAGTTGCATTTTTAAAAAGCCTTTCTTGAATTAGCTCTATCTCTTATGATTGTCTTAGTGTCTCTTTGCTTTTCGTCTCTACTTGTGAATGTTTTCTCTTGTGAATGTTTTCTTTAGAGATGGATTTTCAGATTTCCTGCTTGTACGATGAGAGTATTTAACACCTCTCAGATTTCCTGATTTCCCCCTTAAAGTTATAAAGTCATACTCTTTTTCTGTTTGTTGAACTGGCACCCCCAGAAACCACTGCTGATCATGTAAAGCCAGGCTAATTAAAATTGCTAATCAACAGGGAGACTGTCACCTTGACAGCCTCCCAGGGAAATTTCACAAGAGGGAAAGGTGCTCACAGGGGAGGAATGAGTGAGTTAATAGGATTGGAGGCAATGAGTGTGGAGTGTAGGGGGATTGGTATTTTTAATCCAAATGAGTTGCTGGAACATACGTTGGTCTTTATCCTTGGAACATCTGAGTCCATGCAAAGTTAAGTCAAAAGTTGGTTATTTTGGAACATGTGTCTGAATGAGCTTGTTAAAACAGTTTGAGTGTATATAGTTTTACTTGCCTGTCATGGTTTAGTACAGTTTAAGTAATGGTTTGGTGAGTCATTGAACAGTTTATTTTGTAAATTAGGCTTTTTTTTCTCATTTCAGTCAACAAATAGATGTAGCTACCTAATAAAGGGTCTTGTTCTGTTTTCCACTGGAAAATCTGTGATCCTCAGATGGGTGATATAACCCACCATTGACAACTAACTGACATTGGTGCCCAGTGAATATATACACACCTACTTACTCTTCTGTTATTTGCTTTTTCCACTTAACAGTATGTATAGGTGACCTCTTCTTAGCAGTATATAGAGAAATTGCTCATGACTCTTTACAACTGAACAGTATTCCATTGTGTGGATGTACCAAATTAGTTTGTTCAGTAGTCAGTTATTTGGATATTTAGGTTGTTTCTACTCTTCTGCTATTAGAAATAATAACTGCAATGAATAGCCTTGTCCATTTGTCTTGCCAGCACCATTAGGATAGATTTCTAGAGATAGAACTGAATCAGATCTTAAATGTGTATGTAATTCTGTGAGATGTCACCAGATTCCCCTCAATGGGCTCTGTACTGTTTTGCATTCCTACCAGCAAGTAATATGTAAGTGTTTCTCACAGAGTCTCACCAGCGTTGTATGTTGTCAGCAATTTAGATTTTTGTCCACCTGATGGGTGGGAATGGTATCTCAGTGTAGTTGTATGTGTGAGGCTGCATATCTTGTGTTACTTGTAAATGCCTCTTTGGCCTTTTTCTGTTCTTATCTCACCCATTTTTTTCTTCTCTACTTTCAGAAGCTCTTTTAGTGTCAGAGATATTAACTTTTGTCTGTGGTATGAGTAATTTATCTTACACTCTGTATTGTGTGGAGTCAGCTTCTTGGAGAAAATCTTCCTTGAGTCCCTTGTCTCTTGCTCCCATCTGTATGGGTCTCTTAGCCTACTTCTCAGAAGCTGCACTGAACTTCTAATGTGGTTTCTCAGATCCTCTGTGTTTACAGTGCTTTTCTCTCAATTTCTGGAGTATCCTCCAATAATTTTGAGAGAAGATTTATTTAAGGTTTAAATTTTGAGCCCATACATAACTGTAAATGCCAGTTTGTAATTTATCTGGTTACGAGTTCTGTATTCAAAATAATTTTACCTCAGTTTTGAAGGCATCACTTACCTCTTGTTGTCTAGCCCAGTGTTGATGGTCAAAGAGTAAGTCTAGTACCTCTTTATTTTTTCTAAAGAATTTAAAAAAATAGACTATTTTTGTAGAGCAGTTTTAAGGTATAGCAAAATTGAGCAGAGGGTACGGTGATTTCTCATATACCCCCCCATCTCTCCCCAGTGTTCTCCAGCTGCAGCATCCCACACTCAATTATACATGTGTTAAAATGAAGATACTACATTGACACATCAGCATCATCCTAAGTCTGTAGTTTGCCTTAGTGTTAACTCTTGGTATTGTATGTTCTGTGGGTCTTGACAAATGCATAATGACACAAATCCACCATTATAGTATCATACAGAATGGGTTCACTGCCCTAAAAATCCTGTATTCCAACTTCATCCCTACCTTCCCCTTAACCCTTGGCAACCACTGACCTTTTGTTGTCTCCATAGTTTTGCCTTTCCCAGAATATCATATAGTTGGAGTCATAAAATTCCTTCATGTCTTTTCATGGCTTGATAGCTTTTTTTTTCAGTACTGAATAATATTCTGTTGTCTGAATATAGTACTGATTATTTATCTGTTCACCTACTGAAGGACATCTTGTTGCTTGCTTCCAAGTTTTGGCAATTATGAATAAATCTCCTATGAACATCCATGTGCAGGCTTTTATGTGGATGTAAGTTTTCACCTCCTTTGGATAAGTGCCAGGGAGGAGAATTGCTGGATCATATGGTAAGAGTTTTGTGAGAAACTTCCAAATTTGGATTCCCACTGGCAGTGAATGAGAATTCCAGTTGCTCCACATCCTCTCCAGCATTTGGTGTTGTCAATACATATTTTGGATTTTCACCATTCTGATAGGTGTGTTAGTGGTATCTCATTGTTTTGAGTTTGTATTTCCCTGATGACATATAATATAGACCATCTTTTCATACATTTATTTGCCATCTCTGTATCTTTGGTGAAGTGTAAAGGTTTTTGGTTCATTTTTTAAAAGTTGTTTAATCAGTTTGTTTTCTTATTGCTAAATTTTAAAAGTTCTCTTTATGTTATGGATAACAGCACTTTATCAGATATGTCTTTCCCAAATATTTTCTTATTGTCTTGACAGTGTCTTTCACAGAGCAAAAGATTTAAATTTTAATTAAATCCAACTTATCAATTATTTCTTTCATGGATTGTGCCTTTGGCGTTGTATCTAAAAGGTTCTCAACATAACTGAGGTTATCTAGATTTTCTCCTGTGTTACCTTTTAGGAGTTTTATAGTTGATAGTTTTTTGTTTTACATTTAGGCCTATGATCTGTTTTGAGTTCATTTTTGTGGTGGTTATAAGATCTGTGTCTAAATTCATTTTTCTACATGTGGATGTCCAGTTGTTCCAGCACCATTTATTGAAAACACTGTCTTTTCTCCATTGTATTGCCTTTGCTCATTTGTCAAAGAACAGTTAACTGTATTTATGGGTGACTATTTGTGGGCTCTTTATTCTGTTCCATTGATCTCTTTGTTCTTTCACCAATACCACACTGTCAATGATTAGTGTAGTTATATAGTAGGTCTTGAAGTCAGGTAATGTCAGTCCTCCAATTTTGTTTTTCTACTTCAATATCCTGTTAGCTATTTTTGTCTTTTGCCTCTCCATATAAACTTTAGAGTCAGTTTGTTGATAACCACAAAATAACTTGCTAGGATTTTGATTGGGATTGCGTTTAATCTACAGATCAAGTTGGGAAGAGCTAACATCTTGACATTGTTGGTTCTTCCTATCCATGAACATGGAACATCTGTCCATTTATATGGTTCTTTAATTTTTTTAGTCTTTGAGACTAAAAAGTGAAGCAGTCATAAAGTGCAATTATGAAGTTTATTGTGGGGTGACTTATACACAGACAGGATCAGCTGGACGACCATCCATAGGCGTTTGCAGCTGCACTCCATACCACCAAAAGGGGAGTATAGGGGGATTTAAAGGAGCCAAAGCTAAAAATGGAATCTGATTACTAAGGGAGAAGTACACCCACACAGACGGGACTGGGGTTTTTCCTCCCCCCCCCCCCCCCACAAGGGGTCTCATGTCCACTAACCATCTGAATCAGCAAAAGATATTCTCCCAGTTTTCATATCAGGTGAAGGCAAGGGTAAAAGTTGATAGGAAACTTACCTGCTTTGGGTGCATTTCTTGTGAGTAAGCTAAAGCTCAGTCACACAGAAAGGGGAGAGTGGGTGGGACTGTGGGCCTAAGATGGAGCTGACAAAGAAGAGTCAGTGTGGTTCAGCCACACAGAGCCCTTGGCATGTTATTCATAGTTGTTTTAAGTTCTCAGTTGGATAATTCCAGCATCACTGCCATATCTGAGTCTGATTCTGGTATTTGCTCTGTCTCTTCAAACTGTGCCTCACAGTTTTTGATGAAAGCCAGACATGATACTCTGGGTAAAAGGAGCTCTGGTAAATGAGCCTTAAGTGGTTTGGTGATGTGGTGTGGGAGGGAGAGATACACTATGTAGTTCTATGATGAGGTTTTAGTCTTCAGTGAGTCTGCCTCACCGGGCTGTGACCTTCACTTGTGCTTCTCAGTTTCCTCCCCTCTTGTGTCCTACAGGGTGGCTAGGGGGCTGAGCCTTGAAATTCCTGTCACACCAGGGGACAGCTAGAGAGTTGGAGTTGGGTATTTCCCTTCCCTCTGGTCACTTAGGCCCTGATACAGTAAGGCTCCAATAAAATAGTTTCTCTCAAGGGCAGGCCTTGGTAAGAACAGAATACTTTGGTGTATTTCAAAAGGCGTACTTCTCCCTTCCCTCAGCTGAAAGCAAAAGGGGGTTTTTCTCTGCTCTTCACTGTGAGAACCTGATGGTGCTTCTGGAGGTAAAACTTACAAAAATGTGGAGCCCCTTCCTTCCCATGACTAGGTCCCCTGGAGTTTTTATTTTTCAGACTTGTCCACGCCAAGCCTCTAGCCAGTTAGTCAATTGCCTTTCAGGTTTTCCTACCCAGGTACTGGTTCCTGCAGAGGATTCTGCTACCATGAATTGTGATTCTCTGTGTCCGCTTGTCTGTGTCTCCAATTTTGGGGACAGTGATTCCTTGTAACCTCACTTCTCTCACCAATCTAAGAAGAGTTGTTGATTTTTCAGCTTGTTCAGCCCTTGTTAGGACAGAGTGATAACTTCCAAGCTCCTAACATGCCCGACTGGAAATGGAAAGTTCTCTCTCTTCATTTATTTTAATTTTCAAGAGTTCTTGTTGTCCCTTTTTATAGCCACTTGTTCCCATTTTATGACTATAGTATCTTCAGTTTTCCTGAGGATACCAGTTATTTTATTTAATCTCCGTAGGTCTTGGAACTACAAACAGTGATGCTTATTTTTATCTTGCTCATACCACTGGGTTTTTTGTTTGTTTTTTTGTTTTGTTTGACTATTGATCATTGTCCATTCATACTTAAAAATTAAGGATTAATTACGAACGGCTTACCTTTTCTTGAGTGACCAGAAGATTGTTTTTGTCACAGTACTCATCTAAATGGGAAAGTCAGCTTTCTGGGGAGTGTGGCGATGTCTGGGGCCTGTTAAGTGTCTAGGATGCAGGGAGTGGCGTGGGTGTTAGGCCGGAGTATACCAAATGCTAACGTCAGCTGCCCTTTCATTGTGTAGTTAGTGTGGAAGGGAAGGAGGGGATCCTGACACAAGGTACAATTCCAGTAGATCTTGATCGAATCCTGTATTTTCACGTCTACTTTTGCATTTTTTTATATCGTTAATACTCATCTACTGTAAGCCTAGGGATGTTCCAGGGATGCTTTGGATAGATTTGCTCTCTGTTCATTCTGTATCTTATCTTCATCTATGAGCTGCCCACTTTGTGCAGTGTATATAAGCATGCTAGGTGAAAGTGGGGGAGAATGGCTCTCTAAGCAATCGGGGTAATGTCTCACTGTTTTTATCTATGAAGTAGAATGGACAATCTTACACAGACCAATTGACCATATAGCTCCTTTTTCATTTAACTTCTTAGAATTGTAAATGTTATGTAAGTACAGAAATTTATGTCTAAAAGTTGCATGTCGTAATGTAAGGCCAAGGAGAGAGAACTTTGCAGAAAACACAGAAGCCTTCTTCCTCCACCCAGGTGGATCTTGTTACTTAGTGTGAATTTTGATCAATATAGTAAGCATGCTTTTGCATCATTCCACAGATATTGATAGATTGTTTTCATTTTCATATTTTTATTCAAAATATTTGAATTTTCATTGTGATTTTGTGTTTGAATCATGAAGTTTTAGAAGATTGTTGTTTAATTTTCAAATACTGGGGTGTTTCCAAATACCTTGTTATTTATTTCTGACTTGATTCTGATATAGTTAGAGGGCATACTTTGTATGATTTCACGTTATTTTAAGTGTATTGAGGGTTTTATTCTGAGTAGCATATGGTGTATCTGGGTTAATGTCCCATGTGAACTTGGAAAAGATCTTTTATTTTGGCAGTATTGGATTGGCGTTCTGTAAATGTCAACTAAGCCTAGTTGGCTGTTTGTGATGTTCAGGTCTTTTATATCCTTTCTGATATTCCTAGCCACTTGTTATATCAATTACTGAGACGCGTTCATATTTTTAAATATAATTATGAGTATGTCACTTTTCCGTGTCAATTCTGTCAGTTTTTGCTTTATATATTTCAGTATTCTTTATTTATTTATTTTATTTATTTATTTTTGGCTGCGTTAGGTCTTCGTTGCTGTGCGCAGGCTTTCTCTAGTTGCAGAGAGTGGGGGATACTCTTCATTGTGGACGGGCTTCTCATGGTGGCTTCTTTTCTCTTGTGGAGCACGGGCTCTAGGTGCACAGGCTTCAGTAGTTGCAGCACGTGGGCTCAAGAGTACAGGCTCAGTAGTTGTGGCACATGAGCTTAGTTGCTCCGCAGCATGTGGGATCTTCCCAGACCAGGGATTGAACCCGTGACCTCTGCATTGGCAGGCGGATTCTTAACTGTTGTGCCACTAGGGAAGTCCATATATTTCAGTGTTCTATAATTAGGTTCATATACATTTAAGTTTGTTATGGCTTCCCTTTTTTTGGTTTGTTTTGTTTTTATGGCCGCACCCTCACAGCTTGTGGAGTCTTTGTTCCCCCACCAGGGATTGAACCCAGACCCTTGGCAGTGAGATCTTGGAGTCCTAACCATTGGACCACCAGGGAACTCCCTGGTATGGCTTCTTGATTGATCCTTTCATCATTTTGGAATGTCCTTTTTGATCCCTGATAACTTTGTCCTGAAGTTACTTTGTCTGATGTTAATAATCATCTCTTCCTTCTTTATACGGTCTCTTAATTCATTTAGACTCTATTTAATGAAATTATCAATATTGTTGGGGTTGGAAAGATTTTTGCTATCTATAGTATTCTGAATCCACAGGTAGGTTATTTTGTTTATCTTAGCAGCACCTTAAAGATTTATTCCACTGTTTTCTGGCTTACATTGTTTCTGACAACAAATCTGGAGCCAGTATTTTCTGTTTCCCTAAATTTAAGGTGTCTTTATTCTTTGCTTAAAATATTTTATTTGTCATTGGTTTTCAGAAATTTGATTAGGATGTGCCTTGGTGTCCTTTTTCCTTCATCTTTATCTTACTTTGGCTTCATTGAGCTTGTTGGCTCCATGGTTATGTACTTACCACATCTGGAAAACTTTCTGCCATTATTTTTGTCAGACTTTTTCTTCCTTCACCCCTCGGTCCTCTCTTTCATGGAGTGCATTTCGTTTATGTTAGGCTAGTTGATATTCCCGTTGCGGAGCACAGGCTCCGGACGCGCAGGCTCAGCGGCCATGGCTCACGGGCCCAGCCGCTCCGCGGCATGTGGGATCCTCCCGGACCGGGGCGCGAACCCGGTTCCCCTGCATCGGCAGGCGGACGCGCAACCACTGCGCCACCAGGGAAGCCCCTCTGCCATTATTTTTGTCAGACTTTTTCTTCCTTCACCCCTCGGTCCTCTCTTTCATGGAGTGCATTTCGTTTATGTTAGGCTAGTTGATATTGTCCTACAAGTCACTGAGGCTGTTTGTTTCCCACAGTTTTTTCCTTTGTGTTCCATTTTAGATATGTTGTACTGTAATGTCTCACATTCACTGGTGTTTTTATCTGTGGGGTCTAATCTGCTATTAATCATATCCATCCATGATTTTTTTTTCTTTCATTTTGGATCATGTATTTTTCACCAGTTTCATTTATTTATTCTCTTCTCCCCACCCCACCCCCATTTTTCTATTTTAAGTGTTTATCTCTTCCTTTAGCTATTTGAGCATAGTTGTTAATAGTTCTTTTAACATCCTTGCCTGCTAATTACATTGTTTTGGTAATAACCCTCTTGGTTATGGGGTTACAGTCTGCCGCTTTTCCGCAGGTCTAATAATTTTAGTTGGGGTGTTGGACATTTGAAGTGTGTTGTGGAGCACTGGGTTTTATTGATGTCCTTTAATGAATATTGGAGTTTGTTTTGGCAAGCAGGTACTAGGATGAGTCTCTAGCAGCTTTTATTCTTAGGGCTACTTCATCCTTCTGGTCAAGGGATTATCTTTTTATGGTTTTTTACTGACTGCCCTGTGTGTTCAAAGAGGTGGCTAGATGGACTTTGAACAACTATCATGCCTTTGCAGGTTAATATCTAGCCAGACTTAAGACCACCCCTCCCCTTCCAGATGTTTGGAGCTCCCTCTGAGATCTCTCTCCTTGCCAGCACTCAGATCCACAACTCCCAGCCACCTCTCCCTCCGCAACTCCTATCTGACTCTCAGTGTAGCAGAACCACAGTGTGTTCTTGGTTTCCCCTTCATGAACCATCATCCACAAGTTGTTGTTGGGATGCACTTGGTTGGTGTGGGGGCCCCTGCATGGGTTTTCTGCTCCCTGGTTCCATAGTTCTCTGCTGCCTGTTGTCCTGATGTTTGGATCCAGATGTGTCATATCTCTTGTCCCATTTTCTAGTTGTTTGTGGCAGGAAGACAAGTTCTGTGCCTTTTAGTACTTTATGAGTAGGATTGTCATTTTTTGTTGTAGTTTTTGTCCATGTGATTTTGGTTTTGTGTTTTATGGCCGGTTTAGGGAGATAAACTGCTGTCCCTGTCATTTTATCTTCCCAGAATCCCTTATATCTCCTATTTAAAAGATAAGTAAACAAATGGTTTTGTTACATGTTGGCTGTTTGTGGGTTTTTTTGGCCACGCCTCATGGTTTGTGGGATCCTAGTTCCCCAAACAGGTATCGAACCTGGACCCTCGGCAGTGAAAACGCAGAGTCCTAACCATAGACCACCAGGGAATTCCCTTGTGGTTTATTTTAATTTCATACTTTATATAGCAGTTTTTCATAAGTTAACTTTTTGCTGAGTTTGAACTATATTTTATTCAGTTTTCGTTGACTCATACTCACTTCTCTTTTAGGCCATGCTGGTGTATCTGCAAGCATGATGAAGAAACGGACATCCCACAAGTAAGCAATTCTGAAACTTGCCTTTTTAGATAGCAAATTGTGGCCTTTGGTTACATGAGATATGAGGTCATCTATGTGAGGCCCTCTCCCTGTATGAGCAGGTCTTGCCTCAGAGCAGCCAGCGTCACATATAGCCTTGCTGCATGCTGAGTAGTAGTGTGCTATCTAACCCCTGTGCATTGAGGACCTGGCTAGCACTCTGCCAGGCACACTCACTTCTTTATAAGATTTTCAAATGATTGAGGAGCTTGTAATTTAGAGAAAGCATATGTATGTTGAAAGGTAATTTTAAGTGACAAATGTGTTATAAATTCTAAATTCTATAGGTACTAGAGAATAGAAGCAACTTTTTTTCTCCCTAAAATCTTCTTTTGTGTGTAATGTAGTTATGTCCAAAAAGAAAATTGAGATACTATCTTAAATAACAATATCCACTGGTACTGTTTTTTATTTAATAGATTTTACAAGTATCCACTAATGTGCAGTAGTGACGGCTACTGCACCATGGAACCCTCTCTAACAAATCAGTTATGATTGTATGAGTCTTAATCATGGATTCTTAAATATGGAAGACTCTCCTTGACCCTAGCATCTCCTAAGACTCTCCTTTTAGCAATTATTTTCAAATTACTCATATTGCAATGCTTGTGCCTCTTGGTCACTGCACTGTAGTGGTCAAAGAGTGTGAGTCCTCTGGGCTTTTGTGGAAGGTCTGGGTGAATAAAGGTGCCTTTCAGTAATTGTTGATAATTAAACTAAACATGTCTCTATTTAAATGAATACTTGTATATGTAATGTAAATATTTGTGATACTCAGTTTAAGAAATGACTTGGAAAGTAAAAATATGAAGATAAGGCAAGTCCTGAGGTTTGATAAAGCGTTTCTCAAATTTCATTTATTTTCCCATCACCTTTACATCTTCTGCCATATCTAGTAATCTGATAATTTATGTTATATATCTCCACTCATTATCATATCATTACCATAAATGGTAAACTATCTCTTGGCACAAATAGAAGGTAATGAAAAATTAAATACAGTGGGAAATGAAAGTAAATTACACATTAACTTTGCAAAACCAGAACTGTTCATCTTTTTTCCCCTAAAACACAAGGCTTGAATACCTACCTGTTCAATTTTTGAAGTTCATATGTGTACAGCTAAAAGGGTTTCTCATCCTGTATGTTGCATGATGCAGGGAACTTGATCTAGTGCGTTAATATGAAGTGTGCTTGTCTCACTTAAAGAGTAGACATTTTGAACATATTAAAAGGGAGAAGTTGAAATGAAAGGAAAAGTTATAAGTCATTTTCCTGTTTTTTCTAATCTCAGTGCAAATTTGAAGATGGGTGGGATGGGAAAATACTGAAACAAAAGTTTCCACATTTCACTAATGAAAGGTGTTAATAGTTGTCCTTGGAGGGGTGAGTGGGAATAATGGCTGGTGGAGAGACTGGCCTTGGAGTGGGAAGCCCCACTGGCTCAGTTGTGGGCCTTACCAAGTTCCCTCATGTGCCTGGTGCTCTGCTTAACTCATGTAAAGTCATGGTGTTGGACTAGAACAACGAGGTTTTCAGCTTTTTATCATAGAATCCTTTCTACAGATGAAGTGTTTATAGCAAACAAATATAGGAAAGCAAAACTGGAGCCTTACTCTCCTTGCCTGCCCCCATTGTGGCTCTCCAGAAAGTAAGGCACTCGGGACTCCTCATGTGCAGCCACTGACCCGTGGTCATGCCTCCTCTCACTTCCCGTGTTGGTACAGGGGGACTGAGCAATAATAACTCCACGTGCAGATGCCTCTGCTTGCTTGAGAGAGAGTCACAGGAACGCCCAGGAGACAAATGCTGGCAGAGCCACCGTCCTGAGAACGGCACCTCCCGTCCCCGTGGGTGCTAGGGGATTCGGGTAATCGGGTCTGCAGTGCTTGGAGCAGTGCCTCTGCACCCAGAAACGTTGTGTAGCTGAGTCTTGTTCTCATTTTTTAAAGTAAATAGAAACAAACTTTTGTACTTCTTGTGGGCTAGGGTCTTTGGTGTGTTTGGGGGACAAGCTGGTGGACAAGCCTTTCCTGGCTTCCCAGGAGGTTGTTTGGGAAATATGCACTGAAGTTACATCTTGAAGGGAAATGTAGTTGGGGGACATGTAAGGTGAGTTTAGCTACAGTGACTCTTTGTTTTCGTTTTCAAATGTAAATCTGGCTCTTTTCTTCCTAATTGGAATAGTGGATAGATTTACATTTCAGGGTACTGTTGGAAGGTATGACTGGGCTTTGGTGTATTTCCTACTAATGTACATTTAGAAAATGGATCAGGAGCTGTTACATGCTAAGTTGAGGATTTCCAGGGAATGTTTTCCTTTCATTTTATAAGATACCAATACTAGTCACCAACCAGAACTGTCACTGTGCTCCTCCTCCTCGTGTCCCTGGTGTAGTCTCATTTAGTGTTCATGGCATTCCTGTCAGGTAGGGACCATGAATCCTTTTGTGCACAGAGAGATGAAGTAACTTGTCTGAGGTCATACATATAAGAAGTGACTGAGCTAGGATTCAGAAATAGGACAGTCTGATTCTAAAGCCCATATTAACTACCACATTCTATTTCCTGAACTGTATGTTTTGTTGTCTCATATCTGAAAAATACATTATTTCTGTCCTAAACACACAGACTAGATAACAGTTGGAGCAAGCATCTAAATGATCCATGGTATTGACAATCTTAAATTGGTCAAATATGTGATACTTTTTAATCAATTTGCCAGTAACTGTTATTAACACCAGTGAAAGTGACTAGTGCTTTGGAAAACCCTTGAAGCATTTGGATGTTTGCCATTGACATCTCTGATATCCTCAGGGTGTACAGTGTGTAGACAAAGTAATGAAAAAACCATAGTGATTTGGATGGAAAACTTGACTTTCTCCATCTTGTTTTTATATCGCCAATTTAAGCTGGGAATGACCGTATCAGTAGAACTTTTATCAAGCAACAAGTACTAGAGAAGCAGTTTTTTCTCTCTCGACTTGCTGGTATGCATTTTGCAGAAAGATAATTATTTTGCCTTAATAGTTTCTTCTGAAATCTGCTGGAACACAGAATAAGGAAACTGCTTTTATCTCACAATACTAAATAGAATAAGGAAAGAGGTCAGTAATTAATTCATACACCAAAGTACATGGTGTGTGGCAGTCATTTACTGCTTCATAGTAGAATTGCAATAGTTGAAAATTTAACTTGAAGAAGTATGGTGCCTTTAAATATTGACTATAAAAGTAAGATATTTACTGATGAAAAACAGTAGTCAACTTAAGTCAATAAGGGAGTCTAGATAAAAGATGGAAAGGTCTTAAAACAGATTTTTTTTTAATTGGGGTATAGTTGATTTATATTATGTAAGCTTTAAGTATACAACATAGTGATTCACAATTTTTAATGATTATACTCCATTTATAGTTATTATAAAATATTGGCTATATTCCCTGTGCTGTACAATATATCCTTGTAGTTTATTTATTTTATACATACTAGTTTGTACCTCCTAATCTCCTATCCCTATTTTTCCCCTCCCCCTTCCCTTTCCCTATGGGTAACCACTAGTTTGTTCTTAGGAATTCTTGATGACCAAATAATTGGAATGGTACTTTGAGAACTTATTTAAAGTATTGAACAAAGTACAGAAATATTTTCTGCACTCTCAGTTTATCTTTTTTGGGCACATGGGTGGATAGAAATTAGTGTTTGTTCTGGATGAGTTCTACTACCAAAGGTATGGTGCCAGCAGCAGTAGCGCTTGGAAGCTTGTTAGAAAGTCTTTGGTCCGTCTCCAGACCTGCGGAATGGAGCCCAGAGTCTCTGGGGCAGGGCCTTGGGTATCTCTTTTCAAAAGCTCTCTAGGTGATTCGATGCATGCCAAAGTTTGAGAAGCACTGGCCTAGACCATTATCAGAGCTGATATCTTAAAGCACATTAGATAACTAAGTCAAGTTGTTTGGAAATGAGTACACAAAATTACAGCAGTGAAGGATGATTGGATGCTGTGTACTTGGTCACCATTTTCTCCCATTGAAACTACAAGAAAAGCCATTTATAGCTTCTGGAGATAAGAAACAAGGAAAGTGATTATAGATGTTTAATTCTTGTTTCTCTGCTTTTATCCTTGAATTGTTTGGATCTTGACTCGATGCAGCTTTTTATTTGCCCTTGGCTATGTAATTCCATATGTCCTCAGTTGAATGAAGTGTCTTGGTATTTGTTTACAGTATGGCTGTTTATTTATTGACTACCTAGTAAATGATAGTTAAGAACATTTTAGACTTTTTTTTCTAAAGAAAATACCAGACACTGAGGCTGTTAAAAATAATGTATCCAGGGAGAACATAAAACAAAATCACTATATTCAAGGAACTGTTATTTTAAATTTTAAAAGTTGGTTGCTTTAAATCATTAATCTCACATCCTTATTTGTACTGCTCTTATTTATTTATTAAAAAAAATTTTTTTTTTTGGCCATGCTGTGTGGCTTGTGGGATCTTAATTCTCCAACCAGGGATTGAACCCAGGCCCTCAGCAGTGGAAGCAAGGAGTCCTAACCACTGGACCACCAGGGAATTCCCTGTACTGTTCTTAGATTGAACTGTCTAGAGATGACACAAGTGTGTTTGTGTTCTTTTTATATCTTCTTCCAGTAATCCGACATGTTCTTATTGTTTGCTTTTATATATACTATTTCAACTCATGTAAGTAAGCTTTAATTTTTATTAACTTATTTTTGGCTGCGTTGGGTCTTCGTTGCTGCACGTGGGCTTTCTCTAAGTTGCGGCAAGCGGGGACTACTCTTTGCTGTGGTGTGCGGGCTTCTCATTGCAGTGGCTTCTCTTGTTGCAGGGCGTGGGCTTCAGTAGTTGTGGCTTGCGGGCTCTAGAGCACAGGCTCAGTAGTTGTGGTGCGTGGGCTTAGTTGCTCCGCGGCATGTGGGATCTTTGCAGACCAGGGCTCGAACCCATGTCACCTGTATTGGCAGGCGGATTCTTAACCACTGCGTCACCAGGGAAGTTCCCCCTTAAAGTTTTTCTTACGGATTTTTGAATCCGAATTAGAAATTAGAAATTAAAGTAAAATGTTAGAGTTTGTTTAATATATAATTTTTAACTTTTCTAGTATGGAAAATTTCAAATACACACAAAAATAAAGTAGTATATAATAAATCCCGAATTCCTATCATCCAGCTTCAGCAATTATCAACATTTTGCCCGATATTAGATACTCTTAGTATATTTCTTGTTAATTAGGGAAGTTCTAAACCTTGTCTTCTAGTAGATGCTATAGTTGGAGAGCTTAAATCAGTTTATCAAAAACTTATATATTGGGCTTTCGTGATGGCGCAGTGGTTGAGAGTCCGCCTGCCCATGCAGGGGACGCGGGTTCGTGCCCTGGTCCGGGAAGATCCCACATGCCGCGGAGCGGCTGGGCCCATGAGCCATGGCCGCTGAGCCTGCGCATCCGGAGCCTGTGCTCCTCAACGGGAGAGGCCACAACAGTGAGAGGCCCGCGTACCGCAAAAAGAAAAAAAAAAACACAAAACTTATATATTTCTACACTCTTAATATTAAATAATATTTAATATTTTAACATGTTTAAAAATATTTTTAAACATTCTTCTTTGTAAACTTCGGCTGCAAGGGTATTTGAGCAGTTTAGGCATTCAAGGTGCAGTAAATGGAAATTTTGACTGATGATTTTAAAAAGTAGTATATTATTCTAATTACTGTTTTTGTCTTTAGTATTCATTGAGGCATCCATTCTTTTATTTTTTGGCTGTGCCACATGGCATGTGAGATCCTAGTTCCCCCACCAGCGATCAAACCTGTTCCCCCTGCAGTGGAAGCACAGAGTCCCAACCACTGGACCACCAGGGAAGTCCCATCCATTCATTCTTTCTTACCTCCTCCTTTTGATCAAATTAAGTTGTTTATTAAGTAAATTGGGCAGAAATGGTATCTATATTAGATCTCCTTTAATTCTTCTTTTAGAACTAGTGAAATGATGTAAAAAAAGGCAACAGAAATAAAATTTGGAATTGATAACAGTAATAGTATAAATCTGTTTTTTTGGTGTTTTGTTTTTTTGTTTTTTTTGTGGTACGCGAGCCTCTCACTGTTGTGGTCTCTCCTGTTGCGGAGCACAGGCTCCGGACGCGCAGGCTCAGCGGCCATGGCCCACAGGCCCAGCCGCTCCCGCGGCATGTGGTATCTTCCCAGACCAGGGCACGAACCCGTGTCCCCTGCATTAGCAGGCAGATTCTCAATCACTGTGCCACCAGGGAAGCCCGTAAATCTGTTTTTATATATAGTTTCTTGCAGAATTAGGACATCCATTGCATTAATTTAAGAGTAATTAAAAATTGTGTTTTATCTGCCTATGAAAGTAAAATACTTAAGTCATAGAAAAATTTGAAAACACAGGTAAATTCAGAGGAAGACAACTTAATTATTTTTAATGCCGTCATCCAGAGATTACGCCTGTTAATAATTTAATGTATGTTTTAAAAGTTTTTTTCTACCTATCTGTATGGATAATTGTGTGTCCTACTGTGTGCCCTGCCATGCACAGTACTAAGTGCTTTGGAAACATTATTTCATTTATTCCTTGCCACGACTCTGAGGGATGTATGTACTGAGTTGAATAATGCCCTCCAAAATTCATGTCCACCTGGAAACTGACTGTAATCTTATTTGGATGTAGGGTCTTTGCAGATGTGATCAAGTTAGGATGAGGTCATACTGGATTACGGAGATCCCCCAGTTCAATTATTAGTGTCTTTATAAGAAGAAAATTTGGACACAGACTTATAGGGGAAAAGGCTATGTGAAGACAGAGATTGGAGTGATGTGTCTACAAGCCAAGGAATAAAATGTCATGTTTTTTCTGTAATTTTAATAGCTATGTAGTTATTTAATCATATAGATACACTATTACTTATTGAATCAGTGAGACCTATTGAACATTTTTTATTTCCAGTTTTCCCTGGTATGAACACTGCTCAGAACATCACTGCAGCTGTAGCTTTGTGCTTGTCCACTGTTTTCTTTTGATAAATTCCTAGACATGGAATTACTGGGACAGTGGATTGCCAGATTGTTCACTAGGAGGGTTGTATTTATTCTTTAAGCAGTTAGAAAATAGTACTTCATCGTAATTTGCATTAAATTTGCAGTTTTTGTTATTGGTGTAGAAAGATCATCCTACCAGCAGACCAGAACACTGAGAAATCTCTGCAAGATATACAGCAGATGGGAATAGATTTATATAAAAACTAAGCTAAGCCAAGGAGCTCCCAACCACTTTCAGCTGCAAAGGACGACCTCCAAAAAGTTGAAAAAGTTAAATGTTCAAACTAGACCCCTAGAATCTGTTCAGGTCAGGGAGAACAAAGGCTGGCTGCAGTCGTCTGAATCATTATGGGTGAGAAACCAGCTGCATTAAGCAGTAGATGCTCACCTTACCTCCCCTGACTTGAAGTTGCTACTCAGTCTCAGCTGCTCCACAATTTCCTGGGTCCTGGCTGCTTTATCAGAACCTGTACTTAATACTCAGACACCAGGGACCCTGACTTGGCCTGAAGAAGTACATCTCAGCTACAGATACCACTTAATCTTTCCTTGCATCTGAAATATGAACACCAAGAATCATCAGGCACCTGAGGAACACTGATAGCACCAAAGAAAGTCATACATGGAACAGGGCAGCTAACCAGGAATCTGCAAGTGTTAAGAAAGCTGCCACTCAGACAGCAGCAGACTCAACAAAGACGAGGCTAGACCCAGAAGTTCATAAGGAATCAGGAAAAGTGAAAATTATCCTCAGATATCAGAAGGTGTGTTCATTAAAAAGAAAAATCATTCAAGATAAAGAAATAAACAGTTCATAGAAATTAAAAATATTATGTAAGGTAATTCAATAGATAGACTGAAATTCAAGCCTGTTTTACCTAATTCTAGAGATTGACCAAGTGCTAGTGAGGGATAATTAGAAATAATATGTCACAAGTCCTGGTAACATTTCAGAATCCAGTAACAAAATTCTAAAAGCAACTTGAAGAGGAAGATGGGTTACCCTCAAAGGAGCAAGGATCAGATTGGCATCTGGTATCTCTTAACTCTGGAAGGTAGAAGACAATGAAAATACCTTTTTGCAGTAAAGGTACTGAGGGGAAAGGGAATTTGAGTCTGCCTTGTATACCTAGGCAAGTCAAGGATGAGAACAAAATAATATTTTGAGGCTTGCAAGAATTTGGGAGTTTGCATTTGTTAACCCTATCTGACTTACCAGAGGACATGTCTAGAAAGACCAAATACGTTGGGTTGGCCAAAAAGTTCAGGTTTACGGGAAAACCTGAACGAACTCTCTGGCCAACCCAGTACATGCGAAAAAAATAAATGTTGCAGAAAGCAACAAAAATCCTCTTGTTTACTTCTAAATAAGGAAATGTTTTTTAAAAATTATTTTTAAGATGGTAGCAAGATAAAAGTTTGGAACAAAAGACTAAATTTCAGCAGTGTGGTGAAAGTGGCCAGGAAGGGGTTACTAGGTGCTAAGGTGTTTGTTTTTTTAAAATTCTTTCTTTCTTTTACTAAGAATTTTTTTGTTATTTTTAGTCTTGCTTGGACCGGGGAAGGGAAAGTATAGGTTTTGATTAATTGTAGATTTTAATAGAAAATTGTAAGTTTAAATAGGATTTTTTTTTTTTTTTTTTTTGGCCGAGCCATGCGGCTTGCGGGAAGCTCCCCAACCAGGCACTGAACCTGCGCCCCCTGCAGTGAAAACATGGAGTCCTAACCACTGGACTGTCAGGGAATTTAAATAGGATATTTAGGAAGTTTAGAAGTAATTGCTGTGAGTCTAGAAATAAGATCTATAGATTCCTACAGCTTCCATTAGAAGCTTTATGTGGTGCAAAGAAACCTTGCTCATCGTAGCTGTATAGATAAAGGAAGAAAGCGGTGAGGAAATGAGACAAAGCATTGCAAACAGAAACACAAAGCAAAATGTTAGAATAGACCAAGCATATTATCTGCCACAGCAAAAGTTAATGATTAAGGGCTTCCCTGGTGACACAGTGGTTAAGAACCCGCCTACCAATGCAGGGGACATGGGTTCGAGCCCTGGTCTGGGAAGATCCCACATGCCACGGGGCAACTAAGCCCGTGCACCACAACTACTGAGCCTGTGCTCTAGGGCCCGTGAGCCACAAGTACTGAGCCTGCATGCCACAACTACTGCAGCTCGTGCGCCTAGAGCCCGTGCTCCGCAGCAAGAGAAGCCACCGCAGTGAGAAGCCCATGCACCGCAACAAAGAGTAGCTCCCGCTCACCGCAAGTAGAGAAAGCCCGCGTGCAGCAACAAAGACCCAATGCAACCAAAGATAAATAAATACATAAATAATTTTTTTAAGTTAATGATTAAAATTCCTTTAAAGAAAGTGAAGAAATAAAATCCATGCAAAAAGGAGGGATTGTGTTTCTTCAGAATTAAAGGATATAGGAGCCACTTTGAATAGGGATGATTGCTGGCTAGATTTGAGTCCCTTGTGTTGTTCAGAAGATGGAGGGAGAGCCTTGTGTACTACCACTGGAGGTGACCAGGATAAAAACTGCGTGTTCTGAAATGTGATTAGAAAGCATCAGGCGACTCCCTCTTCAGAAGCAATTGCGGTTCCAGAAGAATGCCACTAATGAGTATAGAAAGGATGAGTGACTGAACTAGAAAATCACTGCTCTGAGTCTTCCAGTTGCCCTTTTCTGCTATCAACGGCTAAGTTTATATTGGTTTTATTGAGAATCATGGTAGTAGAAAATTTCATGCCTCTGAATCTAGGATGGAACCTTTTCTGTTTGTGGTCAGTGTTTTCCAGAGAAACAGCACCAATGGTGCATGCATAGAGAGACTGGAGATCCAGGGAAGAGCTGATGTTGCCGCTTGAGTCTGAAGGTAGAATTGCCTCTTTGTGTGGGGCGAACACTCTTTCTTAATACCTTTAACTGATTGGATGAGGCCCAACTATGTTATGGAAGGCAGTCTGTCTGTTGATTTACATTTTAGTTTCATGTAGAAAAATACCTTCACAGAAAACATCTAATGCTTGACTTAGATACCTGAATACTGTGGCCCAGCCAACCTGACACATTAATATTAACCATCACACCGGTGAAGATGCTGAATTTGCTTATAATTTTGGTAATAATAATGGAATGTCTGTGTGAATTACAAAATGGTGCATATGACTGAATTCTTTCTTCAGTGAGTTTTGGGAACCAACCTCTGCCTTTGCTGTGAAGAAAGCCTGATCCTGTACACAGGATGAATCACAAGGACTTTTGCCTAAAGATCAAAAGAAGATAGGTAATTGTCTATTTGAAGAAAAACGTAATGCTAGCAAAGATTCTTGTATTCTAAAGGAGGAACGTAATCACCTTCACCAGCCATATCCCTACAGAGGGCCAGTTGGATGTAGTGGCACATTTTCAGGGATTATGAAAAGGTCTTGAGGTTCACTTTCTTTCGGGTTTGAGTATTAGTAGTGGTTACAAGTTACAGACTAGATAATATGTTATTAAGGTTTTTTCCTCTCCACTAAATTTTATACTGAAGTCTTTTAAAGTTAATCTTATTAATTCATTTATTTTAGTTATATAGATTGGTTCCTTACTATGAACAATATTGAATTTAGCTCTTGCTTTTCTCCTTTCTCTGTCCATTTAATATCAGGTACTTTGTTCCAAGTAATATTCTTTTGTTTAGTGAGCTTCTTATACTTTACGTATTCTTCTTTCCTCCCCCTTTTCAGAGTGGTGTTAACTCTATTTTCAGAGCAGGTAATAGTTAAATACTACTGTATTTCTCTTGTATGTGTGTTTGTTCTGTAGTAAGAGATATTCATTGCTTACTGTCAACTCTGTGCTGAAACTTTTCTAAGTGTTCTTTCTTTTTTTCCCCCTTAATATTTATTTATTTGGCTGCAGCAGGTCTTAGTCACGGCACGTGGGATCTTTAGATGTGGCATGTGGGATCTAGTTCCCTGAGCAGGGATCGAACCCCGGCCTGCTGCATTGGAAGCACGGGGTTTTAGCCACTGGACCACCAGGGAAGTCCCCTAGGCGTTGCTGATTATCTGAAACTCTGTCCTGTACAGTCATCCCTTGGTGTCCGATGGGGATTGGTTCCAGAACCCTTCACACCATACCAAAATCCATGGATGCTCCAAGTCACCTATATAAAATGGCATAGTATTTGCACATAACCCACATAAGTCCTCCCATATACTTCAAATCATCTCTAGACTACTCATAATACCTAATACAGTGTAAATACTATGTAAATGGTTGTAAATACAACGTAAATGATAGGTAAATTATTGACTGCGTGTGGCAAATTCAAGTTTTGCTTTTTGGAATTTTGGGATTTTTCTATCCACGTTTGGTTGAATCTGAGGATGTGGAACCCATGGATATGGATGGCCAACTGTTAACTTCTTCAGGAAGCATTTGTGAGAACAGTATTCCCCACGTTCTTAATGTGTTCACACAGATTTATCTGTGTACTTCTACTTGGAGGTCAGTATAGACTTCTTGGCTGCCTGTAAAACCCTCACCTCACATTTTCTTTCCTGAGAACCTTAAGTTTGTCACTTGGTTATCTGGTGGCACACGGTGTCACTGTGTGATTTTCTTTTCCTTACACATGTGATTATCTTTTCCTTACACATGATACAGTTCTTTTGCTTGGATGCCCACGAGATGTTATTTTCTTTAAAGTTTGTTTCACTAAGCTGTCTTAGTGTCAGTAGTTCAGGGTCAGTTTTCCCAGGGGCGTGTTTGTACATTTAAGTCTTTTATTTCTGGATATTTTTCTTGAATTATTTTAGTATTCTTTCTGTTCCTCTGATTTTAGCTTTTGGGTGATTCTGTTATATGGAAGTTGGAATTTCATATCTGTTCCCATCTGTCTCTTTTTTATTATCTGTTTTCTTTAAATGCCCCATGGTGTCAATTTCTTCCATGTTCCTCTAGTTTAGCCTTCATTTCTGAAAAGTTTTCAAATTGCTGCTTGTTTCTTGACTATGTCTGATTTTTCTCACATCTTCTCTTGTGTAGCTGTCTCTTATCTCGGCTCTTAATGTTTTTGATGTAAGTTTCTCTTTCGTGGCCTCTGTTATGTGCATAATGTTAGGTGATAATTTCCATCTGCCTTGTGGGCATATTTTTGGGTTTGCCTCCGTTGCCCATTGGTCCCACCATGGTCCTCTCCCAAGACTTTTGTACATGAGAAGGGGTGAGAGTATTCCAGGGCACCTATCCTCGCTGCAGAGCTCTTCAGTATTCCCATGGCATACTCAAGTTTCTCTGTATAGTCTCCTCTGTGATACCTGTTGAGGTCGGCCTCCTTTGGGCCCACCCCGTAAGCATCTGAACCTCATCTTTCCTTTACCTGTGGGCCTCACACTACTCAGGATGTTATTCTCAGTATGTGTCCTCAGTTCAGGGCTCTGCCTTTCCTGGAGGGCCATTTGGCTGGGTGTTTGCAGAGACTTAAGGGCTGGGTTAGACACAGTGTTTTCTGGTCTCATGTCCTGCATATAACCTTTTGAACCCTTTTACAGTCCAACTGGAGAAGTTTTCCTTCTGAGGTGTTCCCCAAATGGTGTTCCCTATCTTGCTTAGGTAAAGGACTGTGTCAACTGATTCTAGGCCTCCTTGAGACAGCTTTAATATCTTGTTGTAACCTGTTTCACAAAACCACTAAGTTTACCAAGCTGGTCTACTTAAAATGTATACAACTGTAGTTTTAAATATTATAGGCTACAATAAATTACTTGTTTTTAAAAGTTTATTTGTATTTATGCCATTTGTTCACCACTTTTATTTGTGGTTTACCAGATGAGAGCTTTATGCCCATAAGAGTGTGGGCGTGGGTTCTTTTCTGCTCCCTAAATTTTTTCATTCTTGGCATATAGCAGCATCCATGTGCCAGCATGGCTTTGCCCTTCAGCTTGCGTTCAAGCCACGTCTTGTCCCTTGTCTCTGGATTTCTACATGAAATGAAGATTTTTTTCCCTGATATTGAGAGCCAGGTGTATTATTTGTAAACATTGTATGTAGATTTTTCAATTGTTTGTAATTGAGAAAGAATGTAGTTTGGTGTTGCTTCAATAATTTTTAATACTACATTAAGTATTTGTTACAAATTTAAGTGTTGAAGGTTATGTTTTCTAGAGAAGTAATGATAGTATAAATGCATGGATAGAAGCCAGCCTGGACTCCAGATTAAGAAAAAGTTAAATGTCTAGTTTATTCTTATTGTTTAAGCCAGTGGGGACAAAGTTATGTGGGCATTAGAATGGGTGAAATTGAATTTCTTTTTAATGAGAAATGGATTTCTATTTTATAAAGCCATATGCATGTGCAGTTATTTCATGTAGTCAGCCCTTGTCTTTCTTTGATTAATTTGGATAATTGTGAGTTGACTGAATTAAAGGAAGCTCAGAAAGCTGAAAAACTGATACTTAATTTTAAGGTTAAGTTGCTATTGACTAGTTGTGTTTTTCTGCATGTCCACAGTTAGGGTGCACAAGAAGCTTCTATTGCTAGAGACGGGCCCCACCTCTGAGCCACCACTGCACGGCTCTGGGACTGGGAGATGGCTGCCTGTAGCCACCTGAACCCCCGAGTGTGGCAACATTAGCTAGCATAGGACCCGGATCATCTGTGATGGGAGCATGCTAGCTAGCAGTAGTTGTGTTGGTAGGAGTGCATACTTTTGAGATGATACCTTACTTGTGTATATGTGTGAATACAGAAAACATCGGAGCAGTGTGGGGCCGAGCAAACCTGTTTCCCAGCCCCGGCGGAACATCGTAGGCTGCAGGATTCAGCATGGGTGGAAAGAGGGGAATGGCCCCATCACCCAGTGGAAAGGAACCGTTCTGGACCAGGTGCCTGTAAATCCTTCTTTGTATCTTATAAAATACGATGGATTTGACTGTGTTTATGGACTAGAACTTAATAAAGATGAAAGAGTTTCTGCGCTTGAAGTCCTCCCTGACAGAGTTGGTAAGTTCTCTTTACTATTTGTGCATTGTATGCTTTAAAAATGATTATAGAAATGGATGCTTTTTGATTATTAGCATTACTGGTATTTTTTTTATTGGAGCATAAGCACTTCTGATACACATTTAAATCAGTCACCTAAAACCACAAAAACTGCTCAGCAAATGTTCTAAAACCAAAGTTCAAGGAACTGTGAAGGATATAACGACATAAAATTGTTCCCCAAGAAGTCAACAGTCTAATAATTTCTAATATGATTATTTCCCACATTTTGCTCACTGTTTATCTGGACTCTGGTGAGTAAGAGTATTTCTCATTAGCTCAAATATTCAATGTGCTCATTTCATCAGATTATAATAGCTCAGAAAAATTTCATGTATTTATTTTAGGATCTTTATGTGAAGTGAATTTTTATCATTGTGTATTATTACATAAGTGATAATTGTACCTTCAGCCAAAATTTAAGCAACCAAAACATGTGAACTCTATTATACTACATTTTTGGGGTTCTTTTGTACAAGATTTGTGGGAAATGAATGGCTTTTTTAATGTCATACAAATCAGTTTTGCCTTGCATACCTTAGGTTCCTTAAGGCATAAGGTGTCAGTTAAATAATAATGACTGGTTTTATTTTTAAGAATAAAATAAAATATGATTTTATTTTTAAGAACTACAGAATACACCCAAATTGTTACTTTCTTCAGAGTATTTACTTTGAAATGTTTTCTTATTATTACAGTGATGCTGCTATTGCTTGAATCTGGTTTATGCTTTTTAGAATTGTCCTTAAAAGCCTATATATTTACAAATAGAGCCTCAGCAGATCTGCACTTGGAGGATAGAAATTTGGAATCAAATTGTCATGGGAAGATGCTTACCTAGTCCCCTTTCCCCCTTTGTTTTTGCCATTGTGCTCCTGGAACACATGCTTCCTCATCAAGTTAACTTTGCCAGAGCAGCAAGTTATTTTTTTAATCCTTGCTTTAGATAGCAAACACTGTCTTTATTCATCCTGTATAAATATAGTTCAGTTTTCACAGAAATCTTTCTTTAAATTTGTGTTTTTAACCAAAGGTAACTAATTATGTAATAGTAAATCTTTGGCATTTTAGTTTGAGTTCAGCTGAACACATTCTTCCTCGTGAGGCACATCCTCTTTTCTCTTGATCTTGACATCAGTCCATTTTCCACATTAGAAATTAACATTGAAGAATCTTCCCTTCAGGGCTTAAAAAGTATTATCCACACCTTTATATCAATTATTTGTGCTCAGTAATTATCATACATTCTTTTTCTGACCCAGAATTTTAGTTTCTGACCCCTTCAAGGGCAAGGCTGCTAGCTTACTTGAAATTTACTGCATTCTGCCACATGACCTGTGTTAGCTCTATTGTCATCATAGGACAGAAGAAACCTTTTATCTTGATAAAAAAGTGATTTGACTAAACCAAAATATCCTAAGATACATAAGTATCTCTGGTGATGGGATTTAAGGGTTTCTTAATGTTTTTCTTTCTAGTTCTGTGCCATCTCTGTTTCCAACAGTAGACATGGATTGCATTTGTAAACAGAAAAGCAATTTTAAAAAGGAAATCCAAAGGCCTGTGTGCAAACCAGCAATATGTTACATGCCTAATTTAATTAAGAGTTAACTATGGTATTCCCTGTGAGACTTTAGTCTGAAAAATTATTTGGACTTCATTTATGGTCCATGTAGGAAGAAAATGGTCTTTCCTAATTTGCTTAAGGCAGTACATTAGACTAAAGTTACAGTTTTGTTTTCCTTAAGCTAAAGGTAGAGAGAAAAGTCAGTTAGTCAACCCCAAAGCATGTGATGTCACAGAGTACCAGTTCCCAAAGTGTAGTCTGAGGACCCTTGAGGTTCCCAGAGGCCCATTCAGGAGGCTTATGAGGTCAAAATTAATTTTCATAAAAATCTTAAGATATAATTTGCCTTTTTCACTCTCATCCTTTCAGTTATACACTGGAGTTTCCCACTATTTGGAAGATTTGCATAACTCAGTGAATACAATATTTTCTATATGAGCAATGCATGATGTTACCAAATCATATATTGGTGAAAGATCCATTCAAAGACCGACAGATTTTTTAAGTTGTGGTAAAAATACAAAACATTAAATTTACTACCATAATTATTTTTAAGTGTACAGTTCAGAGGCATTAAGTATATTCACATTGTTATGGAATAGGTTTCCAGAACTTTTTCATTTTGCAAATCTGTAATTCTTTCCCCATTAAAACAACAGCTACTCTTTTTTGCCTCCCACTGGCCCCTGGCACCCACCATCCTGTTTCTATGAATTTGATTACTTTAGATACATCATAAGTAGAATCATGTAGTATTTGTCTTTTTGTGACTAGATTCTTTGCCTTAGCAGAATGTCCTCAAGATTCATCCATGTTGTAGCATGTGATAGGATTTCCTTTCTTTCTAAGGCTGAATAATATTCCATTGCATGTGTATACCACATTTTTTTTCCCATTCATCCATGATTGGACACTTGGGTTCCTTCTACCTTTTGGCTATTGTGAATACTGCTGCTGTGAACATGGGTATACAGGTATCTCTTCAAGCCCTTCTTTCAGTTCTTTTGGGTATTTAACCAGAAGTGGAATTCTGAATCATATGGTAATTTTGTGTTTAATTATCTGAGGAGCCTACATACGTAATATTTTCCATAGTGTTAACATTTTGCAGTCCCACCAACAGTGCCCAAGGGTTCCAATTTCTCCGCATCCTCACCAATATTTGTTATTTTCTGTTGGTTTTGATTTGCATTTCTCTGATGATTAGTGATGTTAAGCATCTTTCATATGCTTTTTGCCCGTTCGTATGTCATTTTTGCAGAAATGTCTATTCAAGTCCTTTGCCCACTTTTTTGATCAGGTTACTTGATTTTTTTGTTTTGTTTGTTTTAGAGTTGTAGGCGTTCTTTATGTATTCTGGAGACAAATGAATTTTAATTTAATAGTGTGACAGAAGTTTATTGATAATGATTTCAGATTCTACATTGCAATTAACCTTTAAGGAAAGCTACCACTTGTTGAGTTTTGATGTGGTATCATAGAAGAATATCTAGAATTATCTGAAAAGACTAATAAAATATTTTTTCAACAGCATGTCTTTGTGATTTTATACACCAACTAAAAGTACATACAACAGATTGAATGCTGAAACAGCTATGAGATTCTCGCTGTCCATTTATAAAGCTAGACATTTCTAATTTTTTGTTAGAAAATATTTTTCATTAAAAATGTGTTTCTGTAGGTATTTTAAAATATTTTTAGATATGTCATTTATAATTTCTAAAATAGTTGGTACTGATATTTATCATCCATATAAACAAATGCGCAAAAAACTTTTAAGAATGTAAAGGAGTCCTAAGGTGAGAAAGTTTGATAACTTCTGGTGTGAAGAAAACTAGTGGGATTTTGCTTTAGTGTCATGCACAGTGGGGAATTCTATGTTATTTTTGGTAATTATTGCATACTTAAGCAAAGAAAACTACCGTATGTGTTTACAGTGTCCTTCTGATAAAATTGGATAGCAGTATCTTTACCAAGAAATTCTAATCTTTGTTCCTTTGAACTTTGACAAAAATAGAAGCACTCATGAATAAGAAGTGCTAATTTTTTTTAAAGATAATTGTCTAAAATGTGAGGAATGGAAAAACCTTAAAATCAGTAGGTTCCTCCATAATTTTCCCAATATTAAAAAAGAAAATGAAACTTGTAATTTTTCACCTATGTCTTTAAGGAATGTAGAGCAGGGCTGCAGAGGGCTATTGATACACCAATAGCGAGGCCTGTGTTCCTAATCACACAGGCCATCTAGGACAACCTGCTTTCCTCTGAAATAATTTATACAACAGATGTTGAACCCCTGTGATCACAGTATTGGAAACAAGATGGGAAAGGCCTTTGCTTTCATCACTGTGCAGTCTAAAAGCAAGTAAACAAACGTGTAAAACAGGATAACGGCAGAGAGTGGTAAATGTCTTTAAGAAATCAAGCTCGGTTAGGTGACTGATTGTTGGAGCTGTTTTCACCGGGTGGTCCTGGAAAGCCTCTGGGAGGACATCTGCTCAGGAAGAGCCAGCCCCCAAGGATGTGGGGGCCGTAGTCAGCCCAAGGGTATCCCAGGAAAAGATGCCCATGCTGCTGAGGTGTAGGCAGTCAAGCATTATGTGACGAACAGGAGGGCAGAGGGCTGGCAGGGGATGATGGCCAAGGGGCTGTGGATCTGGAGAAGCAGTTCGTTATTCAGATTATGAAAGGAAAGTGCTGGAGTATTTTAAGCAAATGACCAACACAATCTGGTATATTGGCCACAAATATCACTCTCATTACTGTAAAAAACAGATTGTAGGGGCAAGAGTAAAAACCTGTGCCTTGAATAGGTTAATACCTTGGTTTTCATAAATGGTCAATGGTTATATAAGATATTTAAAAGGCAAGGTGGGTAAAGGGTATATGGGAACAATATTATTTTTGGAACTCTTCTGTAAGTCTATAATTTTATCTCATAATTTAAAATAATTATGTATTAAACAGGAACAAAAAACACTTTATACCTTGAATAAACAACTAAAAGTTTTAATTAGGTACAGTACCAAGAACAGATGAATTCAAAAAAAAAAGAAAAACAGATTCTTTCCCGTAAACCATTGTTTGCTTTTTTGTCCCCAGCAACATCTCGAATCAGTGATGCACACCTAGCCGACACAATGATTGGCAAAGCAGTGGAGCACATGTTTGAGACCGAGGATGGCTCTAAAGACGAGTGGAGGGGAATGGTCTTAGCACGCGCCCCTATAATGAACACATGGTTTTACATCACCTATGAAAAAGATCCTGTCTTGTACATGTACCAGCTCTTAGATGATTATAAAGAAGGCGACCTTCGCATTATGCCC
Organism: Physeter macrocephalus; assembly: GCF_002837175.3. Taxonomy (NCBI): domain Eukaryota; kingdom Metazoa; phylum Chordata; class Mammalia; order Artiodactyla; family Physeteridae; genus Physeter; species Physeter macrocephalus. The sequence goes on from NC_041222.1 coordinate 85,758,428, forward strand.
GATTCTAGTAAGTATAGATTGACAACTTTTATTTTTGATAATTCAAAAGGAATTTGAATTTTAGAGCTAGATATTTGATTAACTCTTAAGCAGATACATTTAAAATTTTTAATTATTAGGGTTAAGTGATTATTCTTTTAGTGATGCACCAAGCACAGGTTGTGAAATTTTCACCCTTTTGCCAAGAATAATTTACTTTCCCTGTTGTGGACTTGGGACTTTCATATGAATGGTGTATATAATGTGGTGTCCTTTGTGACTAGCTTCTTTCACTCAGGTTATGTTTTCAAGGCTTATCCATGTTGTAGCATGTGTCTGTATTTCATTTCTTTTAATAACCAAATACAACTCGATTGTATGGATATACTATATTTTGTTTATTCATTCATCTGTTGATGGATATTTGGATTTTTTTTGCTTCTTTTTGGTTATTATGAAGAATTGTGTACAAGTTTCTGAGTGGACATTTCCTTTCAGTTTTCTTGGGTATATGCCTTGGAATGGAATTGATGAGGCATAGTGATCACTCTGGGTTGAATCATTTAGGCAACTGCCAGACTGATTTTCAAAGTGGTTGCATCATTTTATGTTCTCATCAACAGTGTGTGAGGGTTCTGATTTCTCCACATCCTTACCAACACTTGACTTTTTGATTCTCGCCATCCTAGTGGTAGTGAAATGATATCTCATTGTGGTTTTGGTTTTCTTTTTTTTGATGACTAAAGATGTCAGGTATCTTTTCCTGTGTTATTGGTCATTTGTGTGTCTCGTTGGAGAAGTATCTATTCACATCCTTTGCCTGTTTTTCAATTGCATTGTCTTTCTGTTATTGAGTCGTAACAGTCAATAGTATAGGTACAAGTCTCTTGTCAGATATGTGACTTGCAGATACTTTCTTTTATTCTCTGAGTTGTCTTTTCATTTTCTTGATAGTATTCTTTGAAGTACAAAAGTTTTTAATTTTGATGAAGTCCTGTTTTTCTAGTTTTCCTTTTATTGCTCATGCTTTTGGTGTCATATCTAATAATACCTTGCCAAATCAAAGGTTATGAAGATTTGCCCCTATGTTTTCTTCTAAGAGTCTTACAGTTTTAGCTCTTACACGTAGGTCTTACTTGGATCTTTGATACATTTTGAGTCAATATTTGTTTATGATGTGTCATGTCCAACTTCTTTGTTTTGCATGAATCCAGTTGTCTGAAAACCACTTTTTGAAAAGACTGTTCTTTCTCCTACTGAATGGTTTTGGCACCCTTGGTAAAAATTGCTTGACTATGGAGGTATGGAGATATTTTTGGACTTTGAGTTCTATTCCATTTGTCCATATGTCTATAGTTATGCCAGTGTCACACTTGATTACACTGCTTCGTAATAAGTTTTAAAATCTAGAAGTGTGAATCCTCCTTTCTTTTTCAGAATTGTTTTGGCTGTTCTTTGCAATTTCGTATGAATTTTAGAATCAGCTTGTCAATTTCTGCAAAAAAAGTCGTCTGGGATTCTGTTAGGTATTGTGTTGAATCTCTAGATCAGTTTGGTGGGGGCGTACTGCCATCTTAAGTTAAGCCATTGACCCATGCGCGTGGGATGTTTTTTCATTTATTGAGTTTTTTCCATTTCTATCAATGTTTTGTAAGTTTTTGCACTTCTTTTTTTTTTTTTTTTTTTATTCTTTTTTTTTTTTCGGTACGCGGGCCTCTCACTGCTGTGGCCTCTCCCGTTGCAGAGCACAGGCTCCGGACGCGCAGGCTCAGCGGCCAT
>NC_041222.1:85760682-85778450 GCF_002837175.3 Physeter macrocephalus
GCGCGAACCCGGCCCCCCTGCATCGGCAGGCGGACGCGCAACCACTGCGCCACCAGGGAGGCCCAGTTTTTGCACTTCTTATAGTCCTAAGTATTATATTCTTTTTGATGCTATTGTGAATAAAATTATTTTCTTAATTTCACTTTCGCTTAAGCCTTTTTTTTTTTTTTTTTTTTCTTTAAACTACTCAATAGCTTTTCCTCAAACACATGAATGCTTGGCCCTAGACAGATATGGCCGACTGACAGACAGTGGATATATTAGCAGTGTAACACCATCTCTGTTCCTTTTTTTTTAAAAGTTCTTCCTGTGAACAAGCCACTCAATGAATCTACTCATGTACTCATCTGGTCCTGACTTCTGCCTTCTTAGATTTTTTTTTTTTTTAAAGTGTGTGTATATTTGTTATAAATGTGTAATGGAGAGTGTTATATAGGCGGGAATTTAAATATGAGAGCATACCATAAAAGCATTTCTCCAACCTGTATGAAGTTTTAAACTTTTTTGTAGAGAAATGTCCAAAGCAAGTACTATTGACTTGATAATAGAAAGTATGAGGTCATTTGCAAATTAAATCATTGCCTGTACCGACCACGTCTTTATCCTCTCACTCCTTTCTTTCGAGTGGTATAGAAGTTTATTTGCTATTACTTGCTGTTGTGATGTTCTGATACAAAGAGCTCTGCAGTGGCCTCTGAGTCCCTGGCTTCTTCACTCATGGTTACTGTAAAACGTATGGCGATCATGTGTTTGTAATTTCTTTGTACACATGAGGTGCCACAAAAGTGTGGTGTGGTATGATGTTTCTGCTTGATGGAAGAGCACTGTTGAAGAAGAGTTCAGCTTAGATTTCCTCTTTACTTCCTTTTTTTAAAGAACTGATAACACTGTGCTCAGGTGGTTTGTTTGTGTTGTGTGAGATCAGAATAACAGGTTTCAGATTATGCCATCCAGTGAGAGAATTTATTATCATCAAAGAGGCAAACTACTGTTAATACAGATACATGATAGGATCCAAACCAGGATACATGTGAAAATAAAAAGGTGCACTGCTAACCATTGTGTCAGGATGACTGGAATAAGCACTGACTGTCTTGGGCAAACCAGGATACCTGGTTGTCCTACTTGAAGGCTCTCTGTTACTACATGGATAAGAGCTTGAGTTATTCAGGACTTGTTAGGTGTTTCTTAAAATAGAATTGTAACTGCCTAGCTCCATCCCCTGGCTCCCCTTTTTTGTCCTTTGTTTCTTTATTGTTGGCAGTGATGGTTTGTTCTCATTTTATGTGTATTCATAGAACTTACAGAGTTCTTGCTAGGTCATAGGGTGGGCAGTGTTTTCCAACACTCAGATTTTCTTGGGGACTCCTAAAAAAGTACAGGTGCCTCAGCTATCCTCTGAGATTCAGTTGTAATTGGTCTGAGGATGGAGTTCACTTCGCACCTAGTTTAATAGCACAGGAAATCTCTTTTATTTTGAAACTGGGTTAAGAGGACCATGTGTGATGAAATGAAGTTGAGGGGAAAAAAGCTTTAAGGATTCACAGGATAAGACAGGAATACTTAGGCATTTTAAGTGCATAGCACATTCTCAGTAATCCCAGTAGGTATTACCTGCTTTGAAATTATTTCAAAATAAAGCAGGCTTATTTTTAAGAAGTTATAAAACACAACATTGTAAATCAACTATACTTCAATAAAATTTTTTTAAAAAAGAAAGTTGTATAATTACAGTTGATTCTTGAGCAGCTTGGGGGTTGGGGATACTGATCCTCCGCGCAGTTGAAAATCTGCATATGACTTATGGGCAGCCCTTCGTATCTGCGGTTCCTCTGCATCTGTGGATTCAACTAACTGCAGATCGTGTATTTACTATTGGAAAAAATCCCTGTATAAGTGGACCCATGCAGTTCAAACCCCTGTTGTTCAAGGGTCAACTGTATTTAGTTTTTTTCTTGACCCTTTCCTTCTTTTAGTCCATCCCTCTTTAGGTAATTATAGCTATAACTAAATATAAGCCAAAGGAATTTCTGGTTATGATTTTCAAAGTTGTTTACATGTCTAGCTCTTGGGGGTCAGCACACTGTGTTTATAAATAAAGTTTTATTGGCACATAGCCACACCATTCATTTATATATCATCTGTGGCTGCTCTCATGTGAAAACAATACAGCTGAGTAGTTGGTACAGAGACCATATGGCTTCAGGCCTAACATATGTATTGTCTGGCCTTTGAAGGAGAAGTTTGCTGACTCTTGGTCTAGAAAATCAAGGTGAATTCAGGATATTTTAAAAAAATTTTTAATTTTTAAAATAGATATGTGAGTTGGTGTGTATCTAAAAATTGACTCTAAATTCTCTTTTTCCCCCCTTTTAAATATAGATGATTCGCCTCCAGCAGAAAGGGAACCAGGAGAAGTTGTGGACAGCCTGGTAGGCAAACAAGTGGAATATGCCAAAGAAGATGGCTCTAAAAGGACTGGCATGGTCATTCATCAAGTAGAAGCCAAACCGTCTGTCTATTTCATCAAGTTTGATGATGATTTCCATATTTATGTCTACGATTTGGTGAAAACATCCTAGATGTCATCACGAACTTTGCCAAATTTGTGGAACTATTAAATGTATAATTTGTAGACATAAAGACTTGATTGCTTTCCAGTTTAATGAAAGCTTAAATGTCCCTGCGAACCCACAATCTCTGCCAGCAGAACTGGTTTTGTTCTGAATAGTACAGATTTATGTGAACACAAAGCATTTTGTGTAAGGAACTCCTTCCTCTTAAAAGAAGTCTGTCTGTTTGGAAGGGAGTTACAGGCAAGTCTGGTAAAAGTTAAGCTAGTATCATAGTCATTTAAAACTGTAGTAGATCTTATCCACTTTCCCCTTCACGCTTAACACTGTTATTCTGCTGCCACAATGCAAGCATAGTTTGGTATTTTTGTTATTGCCTTTTTTTGAGATATATATGTATCTATATCTACCTACCTATCTATATCTGTGTGTATACATATATAATGTATATATACATACACATAGATCTGTTGCGCACACGTGCGCGCGCACACACACACACACACACACACACACACACACACACACTTCATGGGCAGTCCTTTCTTTGTGGGTTGGAGTGGGGGTTACATAATTTTCTCCAGTTTAACAGGAGTGCTGACCCAAGCCATTTGTATTTAGTGTATTCAGTGTATTACTGCTGTTTATTTAAAATTAAATTTGGGCACAGGAAGCACATCGGGACATTCAGCTTATTTTGAAAGTCAAGTTCAGAGCACCATTTCAGTCTGGAGGCTTTAAACTGTAAATTCAAATATGAATCACCTGTGAACATTTAATGACCCACATTACAATTTTACAAAACAGAAATCTGGGTAAAAGGCTGCCTTTAATTCTAAGCTTTGTACATTATTTGTTTACATTTTTTATCATACTTATTTTTAAGCAAAGCCCAGGTACTTGGTCCACATAGTGTAATGCAGGTGTGTTTTGGATGGCACATTTGGTCCATTATTTGTACAAATTAGTAATCTGGAAATTTAGTACACGGATTTAAAAGGCAACAGTAGATCAGCGGTTTATGTGTAGTTGATAAGTTCCTGGAAGAACGTAGTGCTTTTTTATATTAGAAATGTAAGTTTAAGAATGACGTTGCCTTTTAACAAGTTCTCTGGGATACCTTTATTTTTATTACTGTTATTACTGATATATGATTATGGTCAGAAGGCTTTTCCCCTCAAAGAATGCCTAGACAAATAACAGCTTAAGTTCCTGACGCCTCTTGTGGTGCTGTATGTTCTTGCTCACGGTGTGCTGCTGATGTGGATTCGTTCCCTTTGGTGGATCCTACCGCATCAGGGTCAGTCACCTGCACTGGCTTGTGGGTGTGACTGGGAGCAGCCCTTAGCCATTGAATCCTTTCCTGCAAGGTTGTTTTAACTAAAGTAGAACTGCAAAAGTGGTGCATTTAGCAGCAAAACATCAGTCTATCACTTTGTTTTGGATGATCCCTGGCAGTTTGAAAGCTAGGAGAAAGATGATTTGTGAAACCAGTCTTGTGGAGATTGAAAATCTTATCTCTGATTTGGGCAGAAAGCTTAAATGCATATGAATCTCAGCCAAACACCGGGTCTGTGTGACATCTTTCATGGCTGTTCTTGATGTTAAGAGATTCTGTGGTTTCAAGGCCGTGCTCTGCGTGGTTTGTGTCATGCCCATTTTCGCCTTCAGGAAGGCTGTGCCTTGTGCTGGTGGGTGGTTACCTCGCGCACCATGTAAATACAGCACCCCAGTTCTCTCCAGCGTGCCCGGTGCCTCACTGAGGGCAGCCATGGGTGAGCGTCTCCATGCAGTGGGTACCCAGGTCTTAGATGTTCCTCCTGTGCTTGAAACAAGTGTCATGCTACAGATCTGTCATCTGTTCTCCCGGAGGCTCTTGTAAGAGTTCCTGCATGTGAATCTCAAGGTTGAGCCCAGCTCCCTGTGCCCAAGTGGACACGTGTGGCCCAGAGCGGGAGTTGTCCAGCGTGCACTGCATGAACAGGACACAGTGACTTCAGACTGAAAAACAAAGTCCTTTGGAGGTATCCTGAGGGTTGGGTCAGTTGAGTTGAAACATTTCTGGCATTACTTAATGACTTGCATTGTGGTTTTTCTGCAAGTACCTTTAGCAACTTTTAATACCACATGATCTCTCTAGATGAATGTGACGTGATTTATTATCATCATTATTTTAATCATTGTTCCATTTATTGCCTTTAGGGTTGAAGGAAGGGGAAGGGGTCTTTTTGTTGTTGTTTTTTCCTTTTTTTTTTTCCCTTTCTTTTTTCTTTTGGTGGCTTAAACCACACTTCCTGACGCCATGACTAACTCTGCTCCCCAGCCGAGTATTTCAGGCTTCGTCTAGGCTCATGTTTCAGATCTGCATGCATTGCTTGCATTTTCCTGGTATCGGAATGTTGGTTCCTTGTTCTAGGAATACAACATTAATTTCCAAAATTATCATGGGACTTGTGACAATACAAGACATGAATCTCTGTATAAAATGTATTGGCCTTTCTCATTGACCTGCTATAGTATTATTGTGTCGTGTGTGTGTGCGTGCGTGATGTCTGGCTGCCACGTAAAGCTTCAAAGGAAAACCTTAAAAGCAGACCATCCTTTTTTGCATGCTCTATTCTAAGTAGAATGTTCAATGTAACTAACTAAAATTGCATGTTAAATATATTTAGGTTTTTTGTTTTCTATCTTTGTTTTTATTTGTTTTCAGTTTCTGTATATTTGCTTAACTGTGCTGTTTCAGTGGTTGTAGGATAAAGATGCACTGGTGAAGCAAATGTAGTGCCAACAGAAGGTGATTTTCCAGTTGTGTATGTCATGCAGCATTTGAAGGGACTGTGCATTCTTAAAACAATCACAGTTGCTTCTAAACCAGATTTCATTTCTATTATTGTTTTACGTGCCAAACCCTGAAGTGCATTGGGCTTGAATCTCTGAACGCTGTGGACCCATTAGAAGACTGTTTTGATTGTCACAAATTGTAGTGCCTGAAGACATTCTTGAAGCTGATTGTCTTAAAAAAAAAAAAAAAAAGTCAGTTCTCCAAAGACAAAACAGGAATTATTGTAACAGAAAATAATTATGGTCAAAATGTCTGTGGTTCCTTGGAAATGCTGCGCTTTTTGTATTTTCCATCATTAGTGCAGTTCGAACGAATGTGTATAGTTCAGAGGTCTTCGTGTTCGCATTTTAAAATTAGGTAAATGACCTCATCTTTCAAGCTTGAATTCATTTTTAATTTTATTTTATACAATGTGTAGACAGTTCCCTGTTCTCTGCATTTAGAAGTATAAACAATATAAATCTGTTCATTCTGTAAGTAATTTTTATAATTATGATGTAACTCTATCCTATCCTTAAAACATTTAAAATAAACCCTTTATGTGCAACTTTTGACTGTAAATTTTGTGCTTATGAGCAAACTGTGATGTGTTAAACGTGCTTCTGAAAAAGTTTTTGAAGTTATACTTGAAGATTTTAAGAGACCTTTTTTCCCTCTTTTCACCAAATGTAAATGTCAGATATATATATAGGAACAGAAAGAAATAGAATTTTTATTGGAATGATAATTAATAGTACCTGTAAAGAAAGGGAGCAATAATCAATAGCCCCAATATATAGTCCAAAATATGAAAGTTTGTGATTAGCAATTAATGAGAAATTTCAATTTATCATAAAATTTTAAACTTAAAAGAATTGTTTTAAATAGAATTAAATAATGTGTGTTTTATACTTTCACACCTTTTCTTGCTATAATTATATATTGCTTTTATTAATACTTAAATACCAACTAGTGGAATTCTGCAGTGAAAAATCTCCATTTTTTTCCAATAGTAAGGACAAAGACATGTAGGTAATACTGGAACTATATGTACTCTGTATTTTATCTTCCTGGATAATTTTATCAGTGAGGGGGAAAACTAGAGTTTATGGTATGCCTGCCCTTAATTAGATTCATTTTTTATGTTTCCCTGTTTGGCCCAAGGATCCGTGGTTAAAGCTAGGACGGGACAGGTCGCTTTTCTTGCTGCCAGAGTGGCTTGGGGAGGCTTGGCATGGCAGCTGCAATGCCCACTGCTGAGGCCCTGGCCAAGGGGATGCAGGAACACCCCTCAGACTCTGGTGGGAGGAGTTGCAGACAGGTGTAGGGAGGAGATGAACCTGGAAGCACGCGTGTTCACCCTGGGGGAGATCTTACAGTCTTCTTCCTGAAGGTATAATCACTCATTGCGGTATCGAAGGTACAGCTCAGGAAATATTTTCCCCCAAAATAACAAGGCAAGCTTAGTCTAAAGGTTGGCGGTTGCTGACTGCTGTTTGTAAACTGAAGAGCTAGGTCTAGAGCAGTCGCCACTATTGGAGAATTGCAGGGATGGGCTTGCTTTCCATTGTTTCTTCACTTGGTACAGTCACAGCTCTGTGATAATAAAGCATTTGACACTAATAAAGCACTAGCAAAAGGGCTTAGTAAGTACCTTGCCAAACACTTTGTTTTTTTGTTTTTGTTTTTTAACCATGCCATGTGGCATGCGGGATCTTAGTTCCCCAACCAGGGATCGAACCCATGCCCCCTGCAGTGGAAGCACAGAGTCTTAACTACTGAACTGCCAGGGAAGTCCCTTCATTTAATTCTTAATACTGTGAGGAAGGCATGATGTTTTTCCATAGTGTGCTGTTGTAAAAGGAGTGTACCTTGTTCAGGATTACAGAGGCCATCAGGACTCAGACCCTCAATGCTGTGCCCAGGCTCCAAGCTGCTGTGTTCACGCCTCAGGATTAAATTACTTCAGTGGGGTGATTTGATTTGAGTAGTCTATGGTCCAGTAATTTCTTTGGATAATTTTTTGTAACCTTATTTCGTACATTGATAGCAAAAAGTTTTATTTCCAAGTTGCATAATAAAAGGTTTTATATTAAGTCACTAGAATGTAGAAATCTGTCTCTTTAATAGTGAGAATTGTAACCCAAAGTTATAATAAATATAGCTAATAAATAAAAGGTATAAAGATAAATATCTTTTATTTGGAGAGAAATTATACTGGAAATGTTTAAATAATTTCCATCACAAGAATGTAGATACTATTTTATATTTCAAAGACACTTTAAACATGTCATTAATTAATATTCTTATAAAATCTAGACTTATTCTCCTTCCTAGTTTTTACAGTAATTGTCCCATGTCATTAATATACATATGTGTGTGTGTGTGTGTGTAAGTTTTTAGGCTGCTGAATTTCAGAAAATTAGGTGAGTCTGTAAACTTTCTCCAGACATTCTAGGATAGTCTCTGCCCCTGTATGGGCTCTAAAACTCTTAGGTTTTGGTAACTCAGTGGCAGATGGTCTTTGGGTACTACCTTGGCACATCATTTTGCCTAAAAATGACATTGCATTCTTTCTGCTTAATTTTTATGTGAGGGCACTGGACCAGGTAGCGCATTGACACCTGTCAGCTCTCGCAATGGTGACACGGAAGCGTGGGCCCTTTCCATGCATTTCTTTTTTACGTTGGCTGTTAACAGTAGGTGAGTAGGCTGCCGTGTGTACTGTGGGCGTGTTCCTGCTTTCGCTTTATCTCCATCCTCTTTCATTACTTTCAACTTATGCTTTGAAAATTCATGCTCTGGGGGAACATTAGAGCTTGAAGTACCATGTGAACTACCTAAAAATCCTTTAGGATTGGCACGTTACACGTAACTTTAAGTTCTGTGTCTTCATGTTGGAACCAAAGCAGATTATGATGTGAAAGGGACAGAAGGAAGACCTTTTAAAAACCTTGACATTTACATGAACAGTTGACAAGATTGAAATTCAGCATTCTGAATTGTCTGCTGATATAGATTGTGAAAGTTGCTTTAAAGCTTTTGCCTTAGATTTGTCTCCTAAAGGATTTGTAAGAAATCTGAACACGACTACTTGTGCACTGTGCATTCCCACTAGAAAAACGAGGAGAGTGGTCCCTGGTGACTGTGGCTTTTTTCCCAAGAGTTGTACTTTGTTGTGGACTGTGTTTATTTACTCTGTGTGTGTGTGTGCATGTGTGTTATTTACGGAGGACATGATCTGAGCAAAGTGTTGCTTCGAGTTGCCCTGTAATACCGTGGCCAAGTAGTTTTAACCACTGCATTTGTCTTAATTTATCCCAAGTCTGATTTGTCACAGGAGAAGGACAAGATCGTGGTCATTTTCAGAGCAGTCCAGCCAGCAGAAGAGAGCAGTATGTTAAGGACTGAAAAACATGTCTGAAGGGATGGAGTCCACAGTCTGCATTGTCCTACAACTAGAATTACTGCCTCTGAGCAGTTTGTGGGGGAGAGATCACACAGAGCACAGGAAACTTAACACCTGTTACCAGCCGTCTCCTTAATTCACATGCATTTGTAAGACAAACAAGTAAAAACAGAAATGTCTCAGCCGTTGTCACTGGCCCTTTTTTAAAATTTGGTAATTATATTTTTTAAAAAGGGTCATGCTCTGATCAAATTACATGTGGTAGACCACTGAAGGATTGTTTTCTGATACTGCTCTACATATCATATGTGTCCATCAGCTCAGGCTGCCGTAACAAACACCACAGACTGTGGGGCTTAAACAATAGACACTTATTCTTGCTCAGGTCTAGAAGGTGAAACTCCATGGTTAGGGTGTCAGCAGGATGGTTTCTCCTGAGGCCTTTCTCCTTGGCTTGCAGACAGCTGTCCTACCTCCAGCTTCACATGGTGTTCCCTGTGTGTGTCTGTCGTGATCTCTTCTTGTAAGAACATCAGTTACATTGGATTAGGGCCTGCTATAACCACCTCAGTTAACCTTAACCACTTCTTTAAAGGCCATATCTCCAAATACAGTCACATTCTGAGTTTCCAGGGGTTAGGATACCAACAGGTGAATTTTGGGGTAATGCAATTTAATCCACAGCACCGTGTTAAAATTTAGTTGGGCTTTCTTACTGTTAAGCTTACAATGGAAAAGACATCTTACTGGCAGAGCATTATTTTTGACAGACTAATTATTTTAAAAAGAATACTAATTTTCTATTTTTATTTAACAGGGATGGATAAATTTAGTGTACTAAAAAGAGCATTGAAAGAAGAGCCAAATCTCTGAGTTCCAGTTGCCCACTTCCTATCAGTATGATCTCAGGCAAATTGTTTAGCCTTTCTAACTTCTTTTCCTCATCTGTAATTGGGGAGAATCCTACCCTACTCACTCAAAAGATAAGCGGATCCAGTGATGCTGGATGTGCGTGTGATGCAAACCTGAGCCTGATGCGGAGGGGGCGAGTCACCTTCGTGCTGGCATTTCATTGGGTGTCAGGGCCTTACACAGCAGCTCTGTCATTTCAGGCCTTGCCATGTTTTGCTTTGATTTTATGATCTTTGAGATCTTACTTGTAGTTTCATATAGTTTCACTTATATAATGTCAATCAGGAAGATTTCTGTTTTTATATTTTTTCAGAACACTAGCATCTCCCAGCATATGTAAAAGTTGTTGTAAAAAGCACCGTTGAAAGGTCAGTGGGATGTTCCACATTTTCCATTTTATTGTGACTGAGAAGTTGACTATAAAGGTGACCTTCATGAATAAAGGTCTGCATCTGTGTTTTGCTAACGTTCTCACATTGTCGTAGGGGTCATGAACACTGAACTGCCTCCTTAGTGCTTTCGTGAAACGTGGTGCTAGAGTTGGCAGTGTCAGCCAGTGGCCCGATTTAGAGTAATTTAAATAGCAGTCTACTTTCAGAATGTTTTGCTGCCTAAGAGGGAAGTCGTATCTTTAAAACAGGACGGTTATGCCCAATGAAACGTAGCCGCTGTGTGTAATAGGAGGGTAATGACCACTGTCCTCACTCCCACCCCAAGTGAGGCCTTGATGCACTGTGGCTTTAATCACTGATGTTGCTTTTTCTCTAATATAATCTGAAATCAGTCCCTCTTTGGAGAAGTTTTAAAAGTTGATTATGGTTTGGGGGGGGCGAGGTTGTTTACAGGTATTAATTTCACCTTAGTGTTTGATGTCCCATCTTTAATTAATTTCTGGTATGGCTATTTAACATTGGTCCCACACTCAAGTAAAGCCAGCTGCTTTATTTAAACTGCAACAGAATTTCATTTTATTTTCATGTGTGCTCAAAAGAAATAACCATCCAATTGTCCGAGACTGGTAGCTGGCAGCTGGCGCGTAACGGTGCCATTGCCTGTGTTCTTCAGTGGGGCGCCTGGGAAAGTGTCGAGGGTGTGGACACCAAGAGCAGGTTTTTGTCCTGCTGAGTAAGTGAAGATAGCAGGCTGCCTTCCTCTAAAGGAGGTGAGGGTTTAATTAAACTTCTTAATAGTGGAATTTCAAATGTTGCTATGTTGCAAGTCTTTATTATAACCTGTAAACAAGTCAATTCTAACCTAATTCAGCTTTAATACTCTTCAGATAGTAGCAAAAATATACATTTGCCTCTAGGATATTTTGTAAATGTGGATAATATACAAATAATTTCATAAGCTACCTAAAATCTTTTATGGAACAAAATAGGTATACATAGTTATTTTGCCCTTGAAAATTCTCCATCCTTTAATAGTGAAGTTTTAAGAGTCCTGTGGAAGATTGCTCTTTCTTTCCAGATGATGTAAATTGATATGGTATACTGCCACCTCAGAGAGGCACCTCACTGAAATGGCTCCTAAAACTTGTGGTCACTGTTGTGTGGTTAAAATTCACCAGTACGTGAGTTATATGGTGGTTACGACTTGGGATTTGGGGGGTACTGTGCGGTGCAGCAGCTGGACTTTTCAGGATAAATTCACAAGGCCTGGTAGAATTAGCCCTGGGCAGGTATTTGGAATCTGGTCTCTGTTCTCTATTTTAAAACATCTCTGTGCTCAGTTTCTTTCTTCGCATGATTTTTTTTTTTTTTAACCTCTCTGAACTTCTAACTTGTTTATCCAGAATAATATTATGATTTCCTGTTTTTTAAAAGCACTTAGGAAAGAGTAACTTGTTTTTGCAAAAATGCCTCAGAATAAGTGACAATCTATGCTACATTTAAACTAGCAAGGTAATTCAGATAGCAGTAAGCTCGTGTCTGTTCTACGTGTTACTACATTGAAGGCTTCCCACTGCTCACATGGTTCAGTGAGGTGCCTTATACCAGCAATTACTTTGGCTGATGAACAAACATGAAGCTGATGAAGGTGTTTATTCCTAACCAGTGTTCTCCCTGCTGCACTGTACTCCATGGAGGAGCTTACAACTGCCATTTAAGCATTTTAGTTGTCTGTGACACCAAAGAGTGGTGTGGTGTAGCTTTTAGAAAGAGAAAACAAAGTAAAATGTAAATTGCAGCATATTCTCAGTTTACAGTCAAAATCCTCCCAGCCGACCATTGGCCAACAGACCATTAATGCACTGGAATCCACCAGGGCCATTTCTGCCCAGCCTTCTCCAGTGAGGGGCTTTCTGTGAGACAGCAGGACAAACTTGTGTTCCACGTTCCAGCAGGATCCATTTGGCTGTGGTCAGGACTTGCCTGGTTGGGTTGTCATACCTGCTGCTTCTCAGGTTTTACATGCACCTTATCTTATAGTTTTATCATGAAGTGCAAGGTGAAGTTTCAAATTGTGTACCATTAATATCAGAAAAATCCAAAACCTTTTCCCCGGTTTCTGTGTCTTCATAATTTAAAATATTCTAAAATTGTTTGTGATTTGTTTCCTGTTTAAAAACAGTTCTGCTTACAATTTCAAGCTGGAACGGGGGTGAAGGCATGATTTTTGGCTAGACACCCATCTTAACGGTAGCTCTGTATTCTTATCCCTACCTTCTTTGGAGAAAAGACCAACTTTACCAGCTTCACTTTTCTGATGTGAGGCTGTAGGATTTACTGGATTTCAAGACATTTTAAGTATTTTGAGGAAAGACACTATTAAGATGGGACTTTTGTATACCAAGGTATTTTAATGTTTTCCTTATACTGAGCATCCTAGGTTTAACTTAATAGTTTATATGCTCATTCGGCACTGAACTCTGAAGGTAAATTAGAAGTTTTTCAAAATTTATTTGAGGCCGTTGTTCTAAGGCTGATTGTTAATTTTTCCAAGAAAATTAAGTTCCTTTTATAGCTAACCATATTACCAAAATTCCTTTACACTTAAGTAAATTGTCATACCTTTATTAAGCATCTTATTTCAGGATCATGTTAATATAATTTTGTGTTGATTTATTTACTTTTTATGTTCTTTAAAGAAAAGATTTTAAGAATCCTATGTCATGAATTTTTTCAGATGGTGAAGTCATACCTAGTTCCCTGGGTACTGTCCAGAGTATCCTTTTGAAAAAGTTCTGGTTTGAGTGACTTTGAGCAGAAAATCCTCCCAAAAGAGAAGTGTATGAAAGTACATTATTGAAGAAAGGAGTAAGCTAATTCATACAGTGCCTAGGATAGGCTACCTTTAAGCATTAGAAGAGACACTCTGAGCAGATTCATCTCAGGTTCACCTGAGAGTCTGTCTTTCAATGGCTCTCCACTTGAGGCTGTCTGCCAGCTCCTGAGTGCCTGCAGAACACCTGTGAAGCTGAGTGCTTGGGCAGAGGCCCACGATAGAGTCAGGAGGCATCTCCACTGTTCTGGCCTCCACCAGGGCCTCTTTGACTGCCTACTGCACAGCATGTTCATAACATCGTGATTGGTGTCACGGGCCAGTTGAGTTTTGGGGTTGTCACCCGTCACCCCTCATGGCATCCGTAAAGTCCAGGGAGCAGCCTAGGCCTGAGGGCCAGTGGCGAGTGTAGTCCTTGGTAAAGTGATTGTATCCTGTCTGCTGAACACTGAGGTGACACTGAAACCTCAGAGGTCAGGATGTCCACCTGCCCCCAAGGACCCTGCCCCCCAACCCCTACCCGCTGGCTGCTTCCTGGAAGGAGGAGCAGTGAGAGAACTGCTCTCTTTGCACAAAGATCTGTTGCGTAACTACTGTCTCAGTTACACTCCTATTGTGGATGGTCAGGAGGCCCCGGGAAAATGTTCGCAGACAGAAGTGTCAAATCTATATCCCAAGTGACCATGCTGGATTTACAGCCTCGGGAGTTGGTCCTACGTGACTGTCACTGAAGAGTGTGTTTGATGGTGGGGTTTGCTGTGGCAGCTAGGAGCACTTTTCATTTTTCAACATGGGAATTCTTTCTCTGGAGTGGTTCCTGGGAAGGCCACTGAGGGTCTAATTTCTCCCTTTCACTTTAGCACCACACATTGGTGACCAGGATTGCAGAGAAAAGGGCAGCTGCCCAGCTCCAGGTTGCCTGTTGGAGCTGGTAGCTAAGCAGGCACCGTGTACTGTAATGAAATGTTGGCTGACGTGACCATTTTCTCTTACACATTAGTCCCCAGTCCTTTTGTGCTTTTATTTTCCTTGCCTTATCAACAGTTAACACACTTTTTAATGGTCTGTCATGAGCCTAAATAAGCCTTTATAGAAGATTCATTTACTTATATTAAGATTATATATTTAAAAGGTGAGGTTTTGTAGCTTTTTTCCTCACTGACATTGTGCTTGTAACTCACCATTAAGTTATTATTCTGGAGTAGAAAGGGGTTAAAGAGCTAAGAAATAGGAATTGATTTCATGTTAATTTTGTTAATCATCAGAAATGGGTGGTCTTTAAGAGTGTTCAGTAAGACTGAGAAATTGTTTCTGCTAACCCATCTTAGGCTAGTGTCTTTGAGTGCAGCGTGAGAGTCAGCTACATGATCATCTGTGTGAGGGTTATTAAAAATACAGATTCCTAGGCTTCACACAAACTAAAGTTGACGCTCAGGAAACTGCGATCTTAGAAGAACTCCTTCCCTACCCCTAAATAATTTTGTGCATACTCAAGTTTGAGACCTACCATCTTGGATCTTGGGGAGTATTTAAAAATCATGGAGTTTTTGTTATTTTAATATTTCCAAGGCTGTATCTCAGGGATGGTGAGAAAATGCTTTTATGTTTCTAATGATTTTGACTTATATCTTCCTGTTTTAAACCTTCAGATTAACTTTTATGTCAATATACGAATCTTATTCTTAAAAGACTTTGAAACTGGGGAAATGATTAAAGTTGTTGTGTTTGGAGTTCTGTGAATGTGCTTATGAGATTGCTCAGATATCAGCACATGGCATTCCTGTGTTTTGCCCATTCACGAGCCAGGCTGTGTTAGTTCTACCTCAGACCTCAGCCAGGTGACCCTTGTCTGCTGTTGCCCATTTAGGTATGACTTCCTGATGGAAACCAACCCTCAGGCTTCAGTATTCAAATGATGTTGATAGCTTCATCAGAAACAAAACTCAAGTCATTTTAGACTACTTCTGTTCTATTCCTGAAAGGGTACTCAGTAATAGTTTTAAAACAGAAAACTTGCAAGACACAGAAGTACCTTGTTCCAAAATGATTTTCACCTGCAGGATGCTCTCATGATCTCACACATTGCTTTAACTTTGGAAAATGAATTGATGTCATTTTATAACTTTGAAAGATGCTTATTAATTAAAAGAAACTATTACAGGAACAAAAGAATAGTATTTTATCACAATTCATTTGCCATGTACACTTGGAATTTCTCTAAATAACCACTTAGCTGTGTGTTTCACAGAATTCTTACTTGTCTTTAAGAGGATGGAACTCAGTCTTCAAACCGTCTGAATGATGACATGGTGTGTGTATGCAGTGGCTTAATACCAAATGCATCCATGTTTATTTTCCAGATAGCTCACATTGGCCTGATTACTGGACTATATGCATAGATAGAGAGATCTTAATATGCTCAATGTTACTTCTTAGAATCTGAAGTACAGAGCTTGAATTGGTTAACTAACAGCCTTTTATATTAAATTCCTTGTTATCTTCCTGGAAGTTGGACTTTTGCAAAAACGATAGTAAGTGGATGATTAAAGAGGTGTTTGTAAAAAAAAAAAAAAAATTGGGTATGACTTCCTAATAAGTGTTAATCACAACATGATATCAAAATATATGGGATGCAGCTAAACACTGCTCAGAGAGAAATTTATAGCTGTGAATACTTATATCAAAAGATCTCAAATCAAAGTCTAAGCTTCCACCTTAAAAAAAACTAGAAAAAGAAGAGCAAGAATAAATCCAAAGCAAACAGAAGGAAAGAAATAATAAAGATTAGTATGGAAATCAGTGAAATAGAAAAGAAAAATAGTAGAGAAAAATCAATGAAAGGAATTGTTGGGTCTTTGAAAAGATCAAGTTTGTCATACCTTTAGCTACACTGACCAAGGAAGAAAAAGAAGACACAAATTACCAACATCAACTACCAATTTTATAGAAATTAAAAGAATGGTAAGGAAATACTGTGAACAACTTTATGTCAACACATGGACAACTCAAGTGAAATGGACAAATCTTAAGACACAAATCACCAACACTTTGTCAAGAAGAAATAGAAAATTTCATTAGATCTATAACAAGTGGAGAGATTAGGCTGGAAACTAGACTTCTCTCATGAAATAAACTCCAGGGCCAGATAGCTTCACTGGTGAATGCAGTCAAACATATAAAGAAGAAATAATGCCAATCTTTCCGAGACTCAGAAAATAGAAGAGGAGGGAATACTTACTTGTTCTGTTATGAGCCCCCTATTATCCTGATCCGAAAGCCAGACAAAAGCATCACAACACTACTACAGACCAGTATCCCTTATGAATATAGATACAAAAATCTTCAACAAATCCAATGACATTTAGAAAGGCTTAGGTTCATGGCCAGGTGAGATTCAATACCAGAAAGCCAACGAATGTATTCCACCATATTAGTAGATGGACGGACAAAAGACACGAGTCATTTCAAAAGGCAGAGGGAAAGCATTTGAGAAAGTGTGACAATATTCATGATAAAAACTCTCAAAAACATGGACTAGAAGGGAATTTTCTCAACCGGACAAAGGGTATCTATAAAAAAATAACAGCTAACATCATACTTCATGGTGAAAGAATAACTTTCTCCCCTAAAGTCAGGAATGTCAAAGTTGTCCACTTTCATTCCTTCTATTCAAGTTTATACTGTAGATCTAACCCTGCAGTCAAGCAAGAAAAAAATAAAAAGCATCCAGGTGGGAAAGGAAGAAATAAAGTTATCTTTATTTGCAGATGAGATGATTCTATGTTGAAAATCTTAAGTGGTACACACATAAAACATTAAAGCTAAGGAATTCAGCAAGGTTGTAAGATAGAAGACATATACTAAAATCAATTGCATTTCTACATATAATTACATCAACTTGAAATTAATTCCATCAAAAAGGTTAAAATACTTAGGAATAAATTTAATAAAAGTATGAGATTGTACACAAGAAGATCTAAATAAATGGGAGAGACATTCCATGTTCATGGACTGGAAGATTCACTATTAATATGGCAATTCCTATCAAAATTCCAGCAGGTTTTGTTGCAGGAATTAAGCTGATCCTAAAACTTTTATGGAAATATAAAAGGACTCAGAATAGCCACACGAATTTTGAAAAATAAAAACAAATTTGGAGAACTTACACTTCCTGGTTTTAAAACTTAACTATAAACCTACAGTAATCAAGATAGTATAGTATTGGAATGAAGATATATCTAGATACATCTAGCTATCTCAGTGAGACAATTAAGAGTCTTGAAATTAATCCTTACATTCATGGGCAGTTGGTTTTCCTCAGAGGTACTGAGGCAATTCAGTGGAGAAAATATTGCCCTTTCAACAGTTGAGGCTGGAAGGATTGGTTATCCATATGCAAAAAGATGAATTTAGATCGTTCATAATATACAAAGCTAACTCAAAATGGACCAACGACCTAAATGCAAGAGCTAAAACTATTAGAATAAATTATAGGCAAGGATCTTCATGGTTTGTCAAAGATTTCTTGTATACGACACCAAAAGCACAATCTAAAAGGTAAAATTGATAAGTTAGACTCCATTAAAATTAAAAACTTGTGTGTCACAAGCCACTGTTAAGGAAATGAGAAAGCAAGCCAGACTGGGAAAAAACATTGATAAATCATATTGATAAAAGATTGGTATTCAGAGTATACAAAGAACTCTTTGGGCTTCCCTGGTGGCGCAGTGGTTGAGAATCCGCCTGCCGATGCAGGGGACACGGGTTTTTGCCCCGGTCCGGGAAGATCCCACATGCTGCAGAGCGGCTGGGCCCGTGACCCATGGCC
>NC_041222.1:85778534-85787555 GCF_002837175.3 Physeter macrocephalus
AAAAAAAAAAAAAAAAAAAAGAACTCTAACAAGAAGACAATCCAAGTAACAGTGCAAAGGATTTGAATAGACATCTCTCCAAGGAAGATCCACAAGTGGCCAATAAATACAAAAAGATGTTCAACATCCTTAGTCATTAGGGAAGTGCAAATTAAAACTGAGATGCCACTTCCCACCCAGAATAACTGTACCAAATAACAATACCAAAATAGCTGTAACCCAAAGGATAGGCAATGACAAATGTTGGTAAAGATGTGGAGAAATTGGTGCAGCCCCTTTGGATGACAGTTTAGCAGTTTCTTAAAAAGTTAAATACAAATTTACCATAAGATCCTAGGTACCTAGGAAAATACACATGAAAATGGAGAAAATATGTCTACAGAAAACTTGTAAACTAATGTTTATAGAAACATTGTTCATAATAGCCCCCAAATGGAAATACACCAAATTATCATCAACCAGTGAGTGGATAAACAAACTGGTAGATCCATACAATGGAATACTACTCAGATAGGAAAAGGAATGAACTGGTAAAAGCTACAATATCAGAAACATAAAATGGAGGAAGACAGATGGAAAATACCACATATTATGTGATTCCATTTATGTGAAATTTCCTAAAGAGTAAAAACTACAGAAAGTAGATTATTGGTTGGTTGCTGGAGGCTGGGTTTGGGAATGGAAACCACCTGCCAGTGGATACTAGGAGTCGTTTTGCATTGAGGGAGATGTTACTGATGATTGTATAACCATTTACTAAATTTACTAAAAAATTATTCACTTAAAATAGTTGATTTTATGATACATATGTGAATTATATCTCAAATAAAGCTTTTAGAAGACTTCTGAGATGATATCTGAATTCTAAAAAGAAGGAAAGGTGGGAGGGACAGTTTGTGATTCTGAGTTTGGGCTGCCTGCCTGGTAATTTGTTTTTCTGATGACCTCATGGGTGATGCTTTGGTATCCAGTCCGAGGACACAGGGCTAGACCAAAAGCGTGGTGTTCTAGTTTGTGACTTGCATTTGGACTAGGTAGATTGCCGAGGGGGTTGGGGGTTGTGAGCTCCGTGAGTGTCGTGCGCCTTTGTCCTCTGGGTCAAGTGCTGGGAAACAGCATCAGAGCTGAAGTCATGAAAAACTAAAGTTTTCTCTATTTAGGAAAATAACTGGTGGGAACCATAACGTCATCATCACAAGTGGATCCTCTTGCTAAAAGGCTGAGAGAAGGGCAAGAAAACTAGAGAAAAAGCTACAAGTATTAATACTTGTGGAGCTGGGCAGCTCACGGCCCAGGCTGAGACGCCCTTTGGGCGAATGCTGGCATGTGGCCCGTGGGCACCACAGGGCAGCAGTGGTTGGTGGTGAGTCGGTGCTGTGAGGCCTGCAGGTTGACCAAAAGCTAAGGGAAGCACCTTGACGCCAGGTGGCCCCTTCTGATGCTGACAGTCTGTGATTCTTCCGGAGACCGAGAGCAGGCTCAATCTGGAAGAGGGAGTAGGCCCATGAGAAAGGCAGAACCAGAAGAGGCGGCCAGAAGGGACTGTGAAAAGCCAAAAACCAAAACCAAAAAGATAAAAATACCAAAAGCAAAAGCAGCTGAGAATGAGACCTTATACACTTTATTTTCACTCCCAGTGACTCGTTACTGGAAATATTCTGCTTTAGGCTAGTTTGGGAATTAAACACATCTTACGTGCTGTGGGTCTGAGCCTGCCCTCAGAAAGCGAAGGCAAGTGGAGAGGTGGACCCAGGTCACTCAGGCTGGGTTGAGAACGCCTTCTTGTCACCCTCCGAGTCTCCCCACTACATCCCTCCATCAGAGCTCAGCCTGCTGCAGTGAGGAACCTTCCAGAGTCTACCTTGGGGTGGAATGCAGACTTGTGTTTGTGCACGCCTGTGTGCATGTGCTTTGGGATGCTGCATTTGTTGGCTGGAGCAGGTGTCAGAGCACACAGGTGGTAGTGCGAGGGACAGGAGAATGTTAGTCTCATGTACATTTGTGGTCCTAGGGGGTTTTGTGAAAGTAGCTTTTTTTTTTGGTTTATTTATTTTTTTAATTTATTTTTGGCTGTGTTGGGTCTTCGTTGCTGCATGCAGCAAGCGGGGGCTACTCTTCGTTGCGGTCCACGCGCTTCTCATTGCGGTGGCTTCTCTTGTTGTGGAGCACAGGCTCTAGACGCACAGGCTTCAGGAGTTGTGGCATGTGGGCTCCAGTAGTTGTGGCTCACGGGCTCTAGAGCACAACAGGCTCAGTAGTTGTGGCGCAGGAGCTTAGTTGCTCCACGGCATGTGGGATCTTCCCGGACCAGGGCTCGAAGCCGTGTCCCCTGCATTGGCAGGTGGATTCTCAACCACTGCACCACCTGGGAAGCCCTGAAAGCAGTTTTTGAGGAAAAATTAGCTATGGAGGCAATCCTACAAGTCAGCCCAACACCAGGGCAAATTCATGTGGGAAAATGTTTCATCAAAGTCCGGCAGGAGGCTGGTGGGCAGGCGGCATGTCTTCCCCTGCCCGAACATGTGTGTGGCTCAGTGCATTTCTTCATTGCTGCCTCCTACCCTTGCACAGGTGGACACACTGACGAGAGAAGGGAGCAAACAGGATGTCTAACCCTTTCCTGCCTAAGGTACCTGGACTTTGAGGGAGAACAAATAAAACACTTCAGAGGGGGGAGATTATTCGAGGACCAGAGTATCAAGCTGGGAGTTCCTGCTGGAAGCTATTTGGGATAAGAATCTGTGAGTATTTCACAAGTCTCTCCTATTCGAGTTCTTTGCTAGAGAGATTGCCTTGCTTTTTTTACATTTTTGTTGCCTAACCACTTCCGCATGTGCTACTTTATGAGTTTCTCCACGTCAGATTCCAGTTCCAGTTTGCTGTCATTGCAAGGGGATTCCCACTTCGCAGTCATAAAATAGGGAGGGAACACCTCGCTATTCCCCTTGGGCATTTTGCATGTCCTTTGCAAGCTGCCCCGGCTCTCCTGGTGTTTCCTTGGCCTGGATGTTGTATTCACAAGTTAGTGGTCAGCCGGTGCCAGCCCCAGCCTTGACCCTGAGGGCAGTGACTGCCAGTGTGCCCCATCTCCTCGCAGGCTTGGATGTGCTTTTGCTCCTTCAAGATCCAGGCAAGAAGGACAGTTGGGTCCAGATGCAAAAGGAAGGGAGGTACATTCCAGTCTCCAAGAAGACTCGCTCTCCGTTCTTACGTGGCCACGTTTACACTGGAGAGCAACTCAAGGTTATGTCGACTACACTTGGCCATGAGAGCTTTGTTTCCCCCGGTGTGCGCTATGTATTTGAGAATCTATAGTGTTAAACTGAAGCCCTAAAAAGAATGCCTATACTATAATGAAGACGAATGTTCATGCTTAGAAACTGGTTACTTTCTTTGCACAGCATAAGAACATAAGATTTTGAGGCAACCAGGCGACATCCACCTCTGTGCTCGTGGCAGCCGTGGCTTTGAACTTGGCCTGTGCTTTTCTTTATGCCCCATGTCTCAGAAGCCTTGGGGTGGTAGTCATTTCAAAACTGCTTTGATTTATTTCACGTCCGTGTAGATGTATTGGTCTCTCTTAATATCAGCGATATTCTTGTCCAAATTATGTACAAAGGAATAAAACCAAATATCTGTCCTAGGTAATAATGTCTTTATTTTGGAAAAATTGATCACAACAACAATGAATTAATGGTTAAATGACTAAATCACTGCCTCCATCCCTCTCGTCCTCTAGGGCCCACAGCCATGATGGATTGCAAAGCCTCCTCCAGAAGTGCATCCCCTGCTCCCAGTGACTTTGTGATAATTTGAGATGGTCTGCTAAAATTCACATTTCATAGTTGATCCTAAAGAAATCTTTAGAAATACAGTTGCTTGGTGGTTGCTACTAAGAAATGAGTTTTACCAGTTTATCTTTGAATGAAAGTCTCTCAAGAGTAAAAGGTTGTTTGGATTTGTGGATGGGGGACCTAGAAAGAGAAGTTTGCAACCTGTGGCTTGGAGAAGACTCTGGTGGAAAGGTGTCATGGACCCTCAGTTATCACTTAACCCCCTCGTCTGCTGATGGCTACCAACACAATGGTGAGCGATAAACCCTTTCCAAGTGAGTAACAAGCCAACGCAGACCTTACCAGGGTAAAGCAGCTCTGGCTTTGGATTTCGGGAGAATATCTTGGAAGAAGCCAAGGCAGAGAAATCCTATGCAGGACAGGAATGTTGCAAGCATTTCAGAGTTAGATTTCCTCAGTCCTTTAACAGGGTAGAGATATCTTATTAACATCTGACAAAGTAAGGACTCCAGGGAGAACCATGTGTGCCTGCATTAAGGCACATGGCAGAAGCTCGAGCCCATAGTGCTGCTACAGGCTGTGTCCCTGCAAAATTCCTATGTTAAATGCTGAGGCCCAGTGTGATGGTATCAGGAAGTGGGACCTTTGGGAGGTGACTAGATCATGAGGGTGGAGCCCCCTGTTGGGATTAGTGCCCTTACAAAAGAGACCCTAGCCATCTCCCTTGCCCCTTCCTCCATGTGATAGTGGACATCCAGTAAGTCATCCATCTATGAACCAGGAAGCAGGTCCTCACCTGTCCTTCCACGAACTCACACCTGCCAGCGTGATCATGACCTGACCATGTCAGTCAGCATCCATGCAGCTGATCTTCATTCATTCAGACCACTGACTGCTTCTCAACATATACAGATTTACAAAACAGGCTCTCAGAAGTCGGGCTGAAAAATCCTGATCTTTCTCAGGAGAGAGGACTGTGTATTTTACCCACAGGTTTTACAGAGAGTCTTGATGTATGTTGGAATCAATCTTATTTTTCCCTCTCTCAGCTGGTCCCAGAGATTGAGAACAGGGTCCTGTGTGTGCTCACAAGTGTGTAAGTATGCACACAAGTGTGCGTGTGTGTCTCTGCATGTGCAGGCGGGTATGTGAGCATGTTTAAATGTGCATGTGTGTGTGTACACATCCACGTGTAAAGTGTATGCATGTGCAGCACAGGAACACATGGGTAGTGTTAGCATATGCATGTACGGGTGAGTATGCATGCGTGCAGGCAGTGGAGGCCTCTCTCTGGAGACTGAGGGTGAGCACACAGATGGGAGGAAGAGTGGAGGCCTGTGGAGGCCAGTGAGGTGAGGTGATGGCTGCAGGCTGATATGCTGATGAGGACTAGGCACCCAGAAAACAGAATGTTCCTGACTAAAGGCCTCTGTTTAAGCAAAACAGCTGCCCAGGGCGTTGCTCTAAGATTTGTCAGTTGGTTGGAAACTATTAGGTTGAGAGCATGATTCTCCTGGAGTGTGAATGCAGATTCTGATTCAGCGGGTGTGGGGTGAGGCCTGAGAGTCTGCATTTCTAACCAGCTCCAGGGGCAGCTGCTGCCCTCGGAGTAGCCTGAGGTGTAGAGGACAGGGCTCCACAGAGAAATCTGGAGACCCTGGGCTGCCCGAGCGGTCCCAGACCGTGGGAGAGGTAGCCTAGGCAAGGTGAATAAGACTCATACAGGCCCCCCGTGATTTGTGAGACAGGATGGCAAGATGTGTGGAGCCTCTGCTCCGCTCTGAGAGTCAAAGGCTAGTGAGCTTGTGACATGGTGACACCCCTGGTGCTGGTTGGATAAACTGCAGTAGTCATCAAGATGGTCGCTTTACCATCCACGAGAGGGTCTGAGCAGTTACAACTTTGGAGAAACAGGTCACCAGGCCTGGAGGGGGTAAGAAACCTCCACAGATGAGGGAATGAGTCCGCCTTGAGGAGGTTAAGAATCGGAGACTGAAAACAGAAAGGGCTTTGGAAAGCCTGGTTTGCCCTGAATGTGTTTTCTGGACAGCCCCCCAGGCCAATCTTGGGGTTCCCAGGGGAGGCCCCAGGAAAGAGGTTACCGAGAGCTATGGCAAACCACTGGGAATGCAGTGGCGTGACTTTCTATCCTTTGGGCTTCATCCTAAGTGCTCAGTGCCCATCTTGCCCAGCTGGTTGGAGCCTGTAACACCACACTTTGAGGTCGATTACAGATATCTGAGCCTCAGCCCCTCCCTGGCCAGCTGTCTTTAGAGATTGTCTCTGGATTGTGGGTCACTTGGTTAGATCAAATGATGTTAAGTGGATCACTATGTCTCTCTAATTTGCTCTAACAAATTAAGTGACTCTATTGCTAATAGGAGCTCAGTAGTATCAATTTATATTAAAATGATAATGAGAAACACAGTAGCTTCTTATTTTCCAGGCACTTTTCTAGAGACTTTACATATATTATCTCATTAAATCCTCCCACTAGGCATTACCATCTCCATTTTATAGATGTGGAAACTCAGGCTGAGAGATGATAAATAACTTGCCCAAGGTCATGCAGGCAGGAAGCGGTTGGATCTGCTTCACGTATCCGCTACGTACACAGCTCTCAGGCCACAGCATGAAGGGCACTTGGACGTGATTGTGATTATGCGTCAGGATTGTGTGTTCTTAAAGGGACGTTTGAATTGTGGTATGATAGTAAGAGGGGAAACCTATTTACTCAAGAATAACATAGTCATAGTCATTCCACACCCACTAAGGTGGCTCTAGTCCAAAAGACAAGTGTTGGTGAGGATGTGGAAAAACTGGAACCATCGTTTACTGCTGGTGGGAATGCAAATGGTGCAGCTGCTTTGGGAAACAGTCTGGCAGTTCCTCAAAATGGTAAACAGAGTTACTACATGAACCAGCATTTCCATTCCTAGGTTTAAACCAAGAGAAATGAAAACATGTGTCCACACAATAGTTTGTATACAAATGTTCATAGCTGCATTATTCACAATAGCCAAAAAAAAAAAAAAAAACACCTCAAGTGTCTATCAACTGATGACGAGATAAGCAAAATATAGTCTACCCATACAGAGGAGTGTTATTCAGCCACAAAAGGAATGAAATACTGGTACGTGCTACAACTTGGATGAACCTTGAAAACGTCATGCTGAATGAAAGAAGCCGGACACAAAGGCCACGTCGTAAGTTTTCATTTCTATGAAACGTCCAGAATAGGCAAATCTATAGAGACAGGAAGCA
Organism: Physeter macrocephalus; assembly: GCF_002837175.3. Classification (NCBI taxonomy): domain Eukaryota; kingdom Metazoa; phylum Chordata; class Mammalia; order Artiodactyla; family Physeteridae; genus Physeter; species Physeter macrocephalus. The sequence continues at coordinate 85,785,593 of NC_041222.1, forward strand.
GATCAGAGGTTGCCAGGGGCTGCGTGGGAATGGGGAGTGACTGTTCAGTGGGTCTTGGGGGTCTGTTTTTGGACTATGAAAATGTTGTGGAACTAGATAGTGGTGATGATTGCACAACCTTGTAAATATATTTTTTAAACCCCACTGAAATAAAAGTTCACTTTTAAAGGGTGAATTTACAGTATGTGACTTATATCTCAATTTTTAAAATGTCTATCATTGAACCTGGAGAAGACAGAGGCTGTAGCCCTGGTCACCACGTGGAGCCTACTGGCCCAAGTGCTGGGGACGTGGACAGCACACAGGCTGTCAGGAGGCACCACGCTCTGTTACAGATCAATGCGTCTTCTCGCCTGGGACCTCCGGGGACCAACCTGGCCTCTGGTTCATTGACCTGTTACAGTGAGCTGATTGCTTACCAAAGGAGTCTCTGGGCATCTTACCGATAAAGGCAAAGAGTTTTTTAGGATTTGTAAAGGATGGAGTTTAGGTGAAATTGGAATGAAGCTGTGGGTTGATAGGCTTGCCCTGCAGAGCTGTGTAGACCTCCTTGGGAACTGCAAGAACATGTGTCCAGAGACCCCTTGTCTGAAGCTGTGCACCTGGGCTGTACATCTGGGCTTCATCCCTGAGTCAGAGACCCAAGTCCCTTGGGGATCATGGTCTGCTTCATTCTCACAGCTTTCATTCCCAACGGTAGTGTCTGACAGTCTAGGATTTTAGAGACTCAAGCTTCTCAGTGGGAACGGCAGCAGTCCTTCGCAGGGTGTTGTCGTGACAGGGCACAGCTGTCCTGTGAGAAGTGCTTTTCTTATGAATTCTGCAGCTGGCCTTCTGGGGCTGCTGTCTCAGCCCAGTGAGTGGCAGGGTGGGTTTTTACTTTTACATGGAAGGTTCATGCCTGTTACCCAGGGCTCAAATCTGAACAGGAGAGCCACAGCCCCTTCCTCGCAAAGCACGCAGCCCACAGGGGAGGATAGACTCAAACTACTAGTAACACTAACTGTCCTGCCACACTATGTGGTTATATATACTATAAAAGATATACCACACATACAACTATGCTAATTGGCTACACAGTGTGAAATGTGCTCAGCGTGAGTTAACCTGGCCTGACGGGGTCCAGGGGTTGAAGGTGGACTTGCTGGGACAGGGCATTTAAACAAAGCCCTGAAGGGGAAGGAGGGTTAGTGAAACAGCGTGTGCAAAGGCCCTGGGGTGAGAAAGCACATGGCTTATTCTGTTAGAGAAACTGGAGGGTGGGCCGTGAGGCTGGCAAAGAATGTGAGATGGGATAGACGGGCAGGGTGAAGTTTGGTCTCAACAACCATCTCAGGCAGTATAATTAAAGGTCACTATCAACGTACTCAGGCCACGCCAGAGAGGGGCCAGCGAGAGCTACACCTGCTTTTGTCCTGTATCTTCTCTCTAACATACACGTGCACACACTTTGTATTTCTCTGTTTTAATTCTCTTACAGACTTCTTTGTGAGGTCAGCACTTACTGATAAAAGCTTTCCAACTTCCTCATGCCACGTATTCATGATCTGTCAGAGAGCCCTCCGTGCATTTTGTTACTTCAGTCAAGGGTGTCACAAGGATTTCCATTTGTAGTTACATACGAGGTCTATGGGGCTGCCCACTGGCTTCTTCTGAAAACAGTGGTGTCGGCTCGCAGAGCCATTGCCTGTGGACCAAATCTCTGCAGGAGGGAAGGCAGGGGGAGGGGTGCGTGAGACCTGTGTTTTAGTGGACCCTCTGTAGGCAGAATGACCACATAAGAATATTTGTTCTCTTATGGCAAAACAAGTGGTGAACAGTGTGGGGGTGCAGGGAAGGTAGCTCGGGGCCCTGTGTGTGTGTGTGTGTGTGTGTGTGTGTGGTGTGGTGTGTGTGGTGTGTGGTGTGTGTGTGGTGTGTGTGTGTGGTGTGTGTGGTGTGTGTGTGTGTGGTGTGTGTGTGT
>NC_041222.1:85787865-85796271 GCF_002837175.3 Physeter macrocephalus
GTGTGTGGTGTGTGTGTGTGGTGTGTGTGTGGTGTGTGGTGTGTGTGTGGTATGTGTGGTGTGTGGTGTGTGTGTGGGGTGTGTGGTGTGTGTGTGGGGTGTGTGTGTGTTTGTGTGTGTGTGTGTGTGTGTCTGTAACAGTGGCGGGGGTTACAGGGAAATGACAACCAGAGACTGCCAGCCATTCACCACGTGCTCTTAGAGGCTTGAAGGACCCTGTAGCTGGGAAGTCTGTGGAGAGAGCAGACGCAGGTGCCTCGAGCCAACAGGTACTGTAATGTACATGAGGAACTCTAGATCTCTCATTGGAAACTAATCATCTCTTAGCAAGAAATCGTTTGAACAGTCAGCTCTTCATGTCCTAACGGAGGACTCATCTCTGCCTTCATGCCCTGTTGCTCAGGGCATGGTAGTCAGGCTTCAGATCTCCCCTTTAAAATGGGCTGATTACCCCAGTTAGGGGCCTCTTTAAAGGGCCGTCACAGGGAGTGGGTGTGACCCCCACCAGAGTGAACCAGGAAGGGGCGAAGGCTCTGCAGGTCTGACTAGACCACCTGTCGAATCATGATTCTGAACTGCCTCTTCTCCCTGTGATTTCATCATATACAGGAAAAGTATCTGCCAAAATACCTTATACAAGATAGAAATTTTAGACAAAACACCACATGGGTTGTTTTCTGCAACAGTGATAGAAAACATTGGCTCAAACGAGAATGGATTACCTCCCATAACTGAAGGTTCTTAGAAGGGGAGGGGTGATGAGGTGTAGTACTCCAGGGCCACCTCTGCCTTCCTCCATGATTGACTCTAGCTATAGTCTGAGAGCACAATGGGTGCTGCAATCCCAGGCATCATGTCGACTCCTGGTCCTGTCCCAAGAACTCAAGTCCTTCTGAGAGACAGTAGGACCCTGGGTAAGAGGATGAGGACAAAGGAGGGAAAGTCCACACAGACAGGCACTCTCCCTAGAGACCTGCCTTGCCTGCTGGGAGGTCCGCTGGGACAGATAGAGGGGCCGAAGGGGTCTGAACTTTGCTCTCAAAGAGTGCACACATGCCAGCTTGCTAGCAATCAGGGTGGAGGGAGATTGGCCGCCACCTTGCTGCACTTCCCAGCCTGAAATGCATGCCTGGTAGGACTGCTAGTACCAGCAGCAGCTAGGCACTGAATCCCAGGTGGACGGGCCCTGGGAGAAAAGCTGGTTTAGCTGTGCAGAGACAGCCTGGAGGGCCTGGGGTGTGGTATTGGTCCAAACCTCGGAGCCCATTGCCAGTGTACGAATGGTGGGTGTGGTCCTCCATTGGAGTCCATTGTGAGCATGTGCACAGTGGAGCACAGGTCCAGCAGTGGCAGAGTTTGCTGGCGTGCACACTGGTTGGTACCACAGAAACACACGTCTTGGGCGGACAGCCTCTGGGGAGGAATATGCAGCAGTTCCTTTCCTGGCAGGAGTGCTCCGGTCCCGCCCACCCCACACTATGGCTTGGAGCTGGAGCTGGGATGAACAGGTCCTGGGAGAGAGCAGCCACAGAGGCAGCCCAGGTCCCAGGCGGCAGCACAACCACCTCAATTCCTGCAGCTACAGCGCTCTGGCCCCCAGCACCAGCCTAGCACTAGGTCTAGGATAAACACAATGGAGAAAGGGATGTGATCTTGGGCTGCTTCTGGGCAGAACCATGGACTTCTGCACAGGTGGTGAATAGGTTCGCTGTGACCACGGGGACCTCACTTGCTTCAGCACTCACCTCCTTTGGGATAAAGCATGCAGTCAAGGGCAACGGAGCCGAATTGAACCCAATCCTCAGGGCTTCTACTCCAGTAACTGGGGAGCAGAGCCCGCCCCCAACAGGGCCGTGATAGCCATGGAGCAAAGAGGAGGCCCTGCCAAACATCCAGTGCTGGCTCTGGACACCACAACACCAATTACACCCACTATCAAGGGGATAATGGCCAGCACACACTGAGAAAAGATGTGGCTGGCATCCATACCAAAAATATTGGACTCACACAGTCTACACAGGGCTGCTCCCACATAAAAACACCCCTTCAAGACCACAGTAGATAACTGTTTCTCCTAAAGTCATAGAAGCAGAGAAAGTTAAGTAAAATGAAAAAGCAGAAGAACCACTCCCAATTAAAGGAACAAGAGAAATCCCATGAAAGAACAAATAATGAAACAGACCTCACCAGTCTACTAAACCCTGAGTTCAAAAAGGAGGTAATACAAATGCTAAAGGAAATAAGAAAGATTATCGATAGAAATGCAGTTCACTGTAACAAGGAACTAGAAACTATAAAACGGAAGCAATCAAAATTATACAGCTCAATTTCTGAGATAAAAACTGATCTAGAAGCAGTGAATAGCAAACTAAATAACACAGATGAACAAATAAGTGATCTGGAAGATAGAATAATGAAAATCACCCAATCAGACAGCACACAGAAAGACAAATGAAAAACAAATGAAAGCAACAGGCAAGATCTATGGGATAATGTAAAGTATGCAAACCTACACATAATAGGAGTTCCAGAAGGAGAAGAGAGAGAGAAGGGGATCAAAAATGTATTTGAAGAAGTTATGGCTGAAAACTTCCCAAACATGAAGAAGGAAACAAATATCCAGGTACAGGAAGCACAGAGGGTCCCAAACAAGATGAACCCAAACAGGCCCACACCAAGACATAAATATTATAAGTAAAATGGAAAAAGTTAAAAATAAAGAGAGGATTCTAAAGGCAGCAAGAGAAAAACTGAGTCAGTTACAAGGGAATCCCAATAAGGCTCTCAGCTGATTTCTCTGCAGAAATTTTGCAGGCTAGAAGTGGGTGGCATGATATATTCAAAGCCCTGAAAGAGAAAAACCTGCAAACAAGGATACTCTACCCAGGAAGATTATCATTTTGAATAGAAAGAGAGATAAAGAATTTCTCAGACAAGCAAAAACTAAAATAATACAACAATACTAAACCTACCCTAAAAGAAATATTGAAATGTCTTCTCTAAATAGAAAAGAAGCAAGAATCCATAGGAAAGGGAAAATCACAATAGGAAAGACAGATATATAAAAGGATTGAAGATCACTTAAATAGGCCAGTAAATAGATTCAAAAACAATAAAAAAATTTTTTGTAAAAGCAATTTTAACTACAATTAACAGCAAAAGGATGAACATGAAGATGTAAAATAGGGCATCAAAATCACAAAAATGTGAGGGAGGGGAATAAAAAATGTAGATCTTTTAGAATGTGTTTGAACTTGTATTATCAGTCTAAAGCAAGTAGATATAGTTAAGGGTCAACATACTTGAAAACCAGGGTAACCACAAATCAAAAACATACAATAGATTCACAAAAAAACAAAAAGGAACTCAAGCATAATAAAAAAGAAAACCATATCAAACCACAAAAGGAAAAACAAAAAATAAGTTTTGTAGAAGAACTACAAAATCAACTGGAAAACAAGGTTTAACATGACAGTAAGTACATACCTATCAATAATTACTTTAAATGTCAATGGACTAAATGCCCTGATCAAAAGACAGAATGGCAGACTGGATTAAAGAAAACAAAAACCTACAATATGTTGCCTACAAGAGACTCACTTCAGGGTGAAAGACATGCACAGATTGAAAGGGGACGGAAAAAGTATTTCATGCAAATAGAAATGACAAGAAAGCTGGGGTAGCAATACTCATATCAGACAAAATAGACTTTAAAACAAAGTCCACAGGGCTTCCCTGGTGGCGCAGTGGTTGAGAGTCCACCTGCCAATGCAGGGGACACGGGTTCGTGCTCTGGTCCGGGAAGATCCCACATGCCGCGGAGCGGCTGGGCCCGTGAGCCATGGCCGCTAAGCCTGCGCGTCTGGAGCCTGTGCTCCGCAAAAAAAAACAAACAAACAAAAAAAACAAAAAACAAAGTCCATAAAGACAAAGAAGGACATTACATAATGATAAAGGGATCAATATAAGAAGAGGATATTATACTCGTTAACATATATGCACCCAACACTGGAGCACCTAAATAAATGAAATGAATACTAACATATATAACGGGAGAAACTGACAGGAATACAATAATAGTAGGAGACTTCAACACCCCACTGACATCAATGAACAGATTTTCCAAACAGAAAATCGATAAGGCAACAGAGATCCTAAATGACAAAATAGACCAATTGGACTTCAGCCTCAACAATTTAATAGGATAGAAATTATTTCAAGCATCTTTTTTCCCCTGTACCTGCATCGTGCATTGTCCCGTTTTTCATGCCCTCCTCTCTCAGCTGCTATTTAGGGGTGATGTCATCTCCGAGCTGCTCTCCGGCAACCTTGTTGACTGTGTTTGGATATGACTTTGAAATAGGCAAGTTTGTAAAGGTGGCTCAGCTGGAGAAATTTCCCCACAGAGGCCATGGCCCCCAGCAGGGGGCAGCCGCCTTTGCAGCTTTCACTGTCTAACCATGACACTGTCTTAAGCCAGCACTTGTAGCAAGTGCAAGGCTCATCATGCCAGCAAACCGAAAGGCAGATGCATGTGATTTCTCTTTTTTTAAAAAAAGGAGCGTAGTTTACAAGAGCTGTAATTTGGGATAAAAATGTGTCAGATAGTATCCCCGCATCAACAACATGTGGGCAAGCTTAAGCCCCTTATCAATTAAGAACAGCTGGTCAAGTGTCTTCCAGAAAAACTTACCTTGAGGCTTAGAAGATGAAGAAAATGAGGCGTCTCCTAACTTTGGGTCCTGGACCCAGCTGGTGGGAGCCCCGGTAGAGACCCAGGTCGGGCCTGGAGACAGCTTACAGGCAACTATTGTCAGAGTCTGGTTACTGCACTAGGTTAGTAACTCTCATTCCTGCACGAGTTAAAGGCAACAAGTTGGGAAACTCATATTTTTAGCTGTGTAGCCATTGCCCTACCAACGTCCATTATTCTAAAAGCTGGTCTGAGGCCATCCCGCTGCCTCCAAGAGCCATTGGACTCCTTTTTCTCACCAGACCCCGAGATCCACCCTCTGCAAGTGTGTCAGGATGGCACTGGCTGTATGGCTGCACTGAGCCCCCAAATCATGTTTGTTCTAACAGTGGATGGCATCCTCCCTTCTCGGTGTGGCCAGTGGGAAGAAGGACAAGCACGCTGGGCCCCGGGAGGGCCCGGGGGCATAGGAGGAGCACCCCCTCCCCTTGCAAGCAGTCCCTGAGCCAGCGGGACACCAGGACACTTCTGTCTCCTTCCTGGGAAGGGAGAGAGGCCTGGTGGGCATCCCTGCGCTGCCACGAAGCTGTGTCGTGGCCTCTGTGGGGGTGTTTATCTTAAGCTGCACATTTGTCTTGTGTGGTTTTCCGAATCCCTTTCCTTCTTTACAGTAAAAGCTTAAAGAAACACGTGGATAAGAAAAAATCCATGGAGGGGCCAGAAAGAATACCAGAAGCTATCGGTAGCTGCCAGATGCTGTTGTCCCTACATGTCAGAGGTTGGGCTGAGAAGATTTTACAGAAAACATTTGCCTTTGTCTTTGACTCTGTTAGTTAAGACTTGAAGACAATTTTCCTTAATGGTGGATGTCATTGGCTTCTGGGTATGATTGCTTAGTGTTGGATGTTGATAAAAAGATGAGAAGGATTAAGAGTTTTATGGTTTTCTCATTCAAATGCTAGCTCCTTGAGGCCTCCGAGTTTGGACGGACACAGAACCTCGTCAACAGATGGATGTGAGGACTGAGTGAGAGCAAACATTGTAGTTGTTGTGTTCAAGCTTCCTGTTCTTACTCACCCTAGTCAGGCCAACTGCTCTCCCAATGTCTGTCTGAAAGAGCCCTCTGCAGAGACCTGAGAGGTTGGTGAAGTGGGGATTCTTAGTGAATGCTAAAAGTGAGAGCTGGATATACATCTCTCCATCCCTGCCCAAACTGAGTATAGTTGATTTACAATGTTTCAAGTGTATAGCAAAAATGATTCAGTTATATATATATATATATATTCTTTTTCAGATTCTTCTCCTTTGTAGGTTATTACAAGATATTGAATATAGCTCCCTGTACTATACAGTAGGTCTTTGTTGTTTACCTATTTTATATACAGTAGTGTGTATCTGCCGGCTCTTTATTAAGTCACCAGCAAGCTCAGAGACTAGTCATCTCCCTCCCTCCTTGCTCCAGAAGGGATTTAAACCAACTAATAGAAATAGACAAGTTAAAAAAAGATAACATGAAATTGGAAAGAGAAAATGTGAGTGGAGGAACCCAACTGGGTGCATTGGCTTATCGAAGCCTGAGTCCCCAGGGGAAGGGCCCCTCACTGTCGGGGGTTCCCCGAGGCTGTGGGGAGACTTCTGGTTCATTGGGTTCCCCTCTGTGCTGTGGATCGGTGTGAGGACCCTCAGTTCTGCTTGGCCCCCGAGCGTGAGGCACCCATGCTCCTGGAGAGCCACAGCTTTTCTTCCTGTTTTTTCTCTGCATTCAACCATCTCCAAATCCTATTTAGATTACATCTCCAATCTTGAAATAGAAAGACCAAGAATCACCGAGCACGTTGGAAGTGAGGAAAGTGCTTTCAATGGGCAGCATGGCCTGGAGTGGACATGAAGGCCCGCCTGGGAGCAGAGGGGAGGCACAGGTGCTGCTAGCAGGTGGGTGCTGAGGTCAGGCCCATGGGGCCTGGGAAATGGTGTCAGGAGCCCAGAAAGTCCAGCCTCAGCGTAATGTTATCTGAAGCAATTAAGAAGTGGTTTTAAAGCAATCAATATCATCTATACCAGGTGTATTTTGTAACTTAACATAATTCTGTAAAATACAGTTCACAATTCCTAGACAACCACACAGACATTAAAGGTTTGTGTACAGGTGGAAATAGCAGAAACACGTGGATCTCTTTACAGATGAAGGGGAAAGTCATCACAGCAGAAAAATGTGTCCTTGGAACAAGAGAGTATAGTTAAACTAAGTCTTGTTTCTATTTCTTCAATTCGATTAGAATTGCTTACTTCATCATGATTAGCCCTGGATCATCAAAAATCTGTATTCTTTAGCTTCTCTGATTAGCAGAAGAGAAGGTATTTCCAACACCACTTACGAACATGAATGCTTCTGTTGGCACATAACAGATACCTCCTGCCAGCAGTGACCTTGAACAAGAGCAGTGTTCTCAGACTTTTGTTCTTAGGATCCTTTATACTCTTATAAACTATTGAGGATGACAAAGATCTTTCATTCATGTGGGTTGGAAGTATTACTATTTACTGTATTAGAAATTAAAAATAATAACTTAAATTTTTTAACATATTAATTCAATTAAAATAACCCTAATAAACCCATTACATGTTAACTCACATATTTTTACAAGAAATGATGTTTTCAGTAATTATTTTGTTTGGAGAAGAGCGTCACTGTGTGTCTTTTTGTAAATCTCTTTAATGTCTGGCTTAATAAAAGATAGCTGGATTCTGATATCTACTTTGGCATTCAATCTGCTGTGATAGGTTGTTTTGGTTGAAGTATATGAAGAAAACCCAACCTCATGCAGATCTGTAGTTTGAAAAGGGAGGAGAATTTTTAGAGCCTTCAGATAGTTGTGGATATTCTTCTTTGATACTACACCAACACTTGACAAGTGGTAGCTTCTTAAAGGTTAGCTGCAATGTGCAATCTGAAATCTTATCAATGGACTTTTTATCCTCTGTTACACTACAGTCAATTAGAGCATCTTGTACTTTGAACAGATCTGTGCATGGAAAATCTGTGCATGGATTTATATGACTATGCATTGACCACTTGGAAAACATTTGTTCACTGAGTTAAGCAGAACTTCCAAATTTTGACCTAGTTATTATACAACATGAAACAAATCACATTTGTTAATATCACCACCAAGCTCTCAAGTGTTTTAATGACTGAAAACCTGTTGAGCTCATGGCTCTGGGTATAAGCTTTTCAAAATTTTAATTTTTGCTTGAAAGATTGAATGTTATCACAGGCAACAGGTAATGTCAGTTGTTTTTCTTGCATCGATAGGCTCCATTTATTCATTTCTGAGAAAATGTCTGCCAAATGCCCAAGTCTAAATATTCAGTTCATCTGCCAATTGTTCTTTCTGGAAGAAATGATGTTCCATGAAAAAATGGCTAGTTTGGCTTGCTAGCCAAACAATTGCACAGTGTTTTTCCTCAAGAAAACCATAGTATTTTGGTATGCAGCAGAAGTGCTTTATGCAAACCTCCCATTTTGTTGTACAGAATGCAAAAGACTTGTACTCAGAGTTTGAGATTTAATAAATTAATAAATCTTACAACATCATCATGAATATTCTTAAGTGAAACACTTTTTAAAATTTTTTTATTTTTATTATTATTATTATTTTTTGCAGTATGCGGGCCTCTCACTGTTGTGGCCTCTCCCGTTGCGGAGCACAGGC
>NC_041222.1:85796369-85811982 GCF_002837175.3 Physeter macrocephalus
GGCATGTGGGATCTTCCCGGACCGGGGCACGAACCCGTGTCCCCTGCATCGGCAGGCGGACTCTCAACCACTGCGCCACCAGGGAAGCCCCGAAACACGTTTTTTTAAACCGTGTGAATGCATGTAAGTGAGGAATATGGTTACTACTAAGTATAGTTTGGTGCTACTGGCTTGATTTAGGTTGTACCAGCGGTTTTACCCACTGTTGCTTTTGTACCATTTGGGCAAATGTCAATATAGTGAAGGCAAATACCATTTTAGTGTTATTGTGAAAACAGTTTCCACACTGCGAGCCATCTGAAAGGGTCTTGGGTCACACAGGGTTCTGGAGAACGTACATTGAAAACTGCTGATATAGGGGTTTATTTTTCTTATAAGCTGTCTGCAAGACTTCTGAAGATATGTAAGCACCAGACAGGGGGTTCTTCTTATTCCTTTTGTATCACAGAGAGAAAGATTCCAGGAAGAGCCTTAAGTGCCACTGGCCTGGCCTGCAGGAGGCTCAGAAAGGAAGCGTTCGGGTTGTCATGCTTCTGTGGGGGGTGGCAGCAGAGAGAATGGGGTTAGCAATGGAAAGCCTCAGTGCCTGAACAAGTAAAGTACTTTTGGGCTTCACTGTTTCTCGTTTTAATAAAACAAAGGTCCACATTTCTGATTTCACACTTTCTTGTTTCAAAGAGAGGAACTACATATATTATTTTGTTTCTACAGTACTTTATGGGACTTTCTGGAGGATTTAATAAGTTAACACAAAATAGGTAATGCCTGTCAACATTAAATAGGTAACACAGTGCCTGGCATACGGCATTGAATAAAACACCATCATCATTAAGCATCCCGGGCATCCAGTGCCCTGCGTGAGCTGGCACAATCCACCTTCCATCATCCTCTCCATCCACCCTCCTGACAAATGTCCACTGAAGCCAAATTGAGATGCTTGCTATTCCCTCTCCCCAACCTGCTTGGGCCCACCATCTACCACCTCTTTCTGGGGCCCATCCTCCTACAGATTCTTCCAATCCTCCTGCTTGAAGTAACTGTTCTTCCTCTAGACTTGTGTTATGGGCTGAATTATGTCCCCCCAACAAAGATATGTTGATGTCCTGATTCTCAGAACCTCAGAATGTGACCTTATTTGGAAGTAGGGTCATTGCAGATATGATTAGTTAAGTTAAATGAAGACATACTGCAGTAGGATGGGCTCATGATCCAATGTGACTGGTGTCACAGAAAGGCCATGTGAAGGTGGAGGGCTGGAGAGATGCGTCTACAAGCCAAGGGGCACCCAAGATTGCTGTAAACTACTGAAAGCTAGGAAGAGGCAAGCAAGGATTCTACTACGGTTTCAGAGGGTAAGGGTTTCTCTTGGATCCCAGCTCCACGCTCTTTGCGTTTTGAACTCTCTGACTTTATTGTGCATACCTGTATTTTGTTTGTTGAAGCTTCTTGGTAAGTCACCCTTTTGTCTGTAAGGGGAGAAGCCTGTGATTCCCTGGGTTTTAGGAAGCAGTAGAATTAAGGGCTCCCTGTAGATTATTTGTTTTAGGGAATCCAAAGGCAAAGATGGGTTCTACCTGGTCTAAAACTCTTGCTCCACTGTCCTCAAAAATTCCTATTTCCTATATGTATACCCACTATGGACCAGGAACTTGTGCCTTTTTGGAAAATGAGTGAACTTTTGGATAATTTGGAATTGTAATGGCCACTTTAGGGAAACTTCAACTTAGACAAGTCTACCTGAAAAGAGGATCTCAAACTTCTCAGAGACAATAGAATGCATTCTTTGACTGGTATGCAGAAGCTTCTAAAAGACAAAATGATTCCAAAACTAGCTTTTCTAAAAGAATCCTTACAGCATGCAAACAACAATCTTTAGCAAAAAACTTTGGTCATCTGAGCAGGTAATCTTAGCTTAGTCCAGCGGCCAGGAACACAATTTGGATCCAGCTATTCTTTTGGGTTTTGTATTATTGTACCTGTGACATGGCTAAAATTTTTATTTTTTATTAATATTTATTTATTTATTTTGGCTGTGCTGGGTCTTAGCTGCGGCACGCAGGATCTTCGTTGCGGCATGCTTGCGGGATCTAGTTCCCTGACCAGGGATCGACCTGGGCCCCCTGCATTGGGAGCGGGGAGTATTACCCACTGGACAACCAGGGAAGTCCCTAAAATTTTTAAATGAAAGCTATAAGGTCTCTGTTTGTGTCTGTCAATATGTTTACCTATGTAAGTATCTATATCATGTATACGGGATAATTTTAAAAGCGTTCTATTTAATTGGCTAAAAGAAGACTAAGTGCTTGTATAAAGTATTCGTAAAAAACAGAAATATAGAATCTAACTCAAATATTTTTTAAGTTCACATGATCTGGGATAATCTTGGGTAAATAAAAACTAGTTTAAGTTTGTTAGTTTAATAAAACAGGCATGTTTTCAGAATTGTCAGCATTAAGTATAGCACAAACATACAACTTTTTCTCCCTGGGTTTACTAGTCAAATTAGCTCATGCTATCTCTATATTACAAAATTGTCAGCCATGGGCTTCTCTGGTGGCGCAGTGGTTGAGAGTCTGCCTGCCGATGCAGGGGACACGGGTTCATGCCCCGGTCCGGGAAGATCCCACATGCCGCGGAACGGCTGGGCCCGTGAGGCATGGCCGCTGAGCCTGCGCGTCCGGAGCCTGTGCTCCGCAACGGGAGAGGCCACAACAGTGAGAGGCCCGCGTACCGCAAAAAAAAAAAAAAAAAAAAATTGTCTGCCAGAAAAATAACTTAAGATGATGGTTAGCTGTTTGATGTCTAATCTAAGCATAACTGTTAAGAAAAAATAATTTAAATAAATTTAAATAAGATAAAAGTTTATACTAAGTTTAACTAAATAATGGATATACTTTGAATATCTAGGTCATATCCAAATAAGATAGTATACTGAGATATTGATCACTAAACATAAAGATAAGTTTATCTACTTTTGGATTTTTAACATTCATAGAGAGACAATGGATATCTGGGTCTTAATAAATATGTCATTTGCCGCATTAAAAAAGTATGCTATGAAAAACATGTTTCTAAAAGGTATAAATTTTTATAATTTTGTACAGTTGGCACTGTGTATCCTTGGGTTCTGCATCCATGGATTCAACTAACTGTGGATTGAAAATATTCAGAAAAAAATTCCAGAAAGTTCCAAAAAGCAAAACTTGCTTTTGCCATGTTGGCAACTATTTACACGGCATTTACATTGTATTAGGTATCATAGGTAGTCTAGAGATGATTTAAAGTATACAGGAGAATGTATGTAGGTTACATACAAATATACATCATTTTATATAAGGGACTTGAGCATCTGCTGATTTTGGTATCCACGGGGGTCCTGGAACCAATCCCCCGAGGACACGGAGGAATGATTGTATTTATACATTTGCTAATTTACTACAGGATGTTAATATGTCATAAACAGTTCACAACTGCCTGCTTCCTAGTTTTCACTGGGAAGTAAAGATTAATAATAGATAAACTTAGCAAAGGGAAACAACGCTGCATACAACGTATGGGAAGAAAATGGGATATATTTTTATACGAAGAGTATGCAAGGAATATAGGATGTGTTTTTGTTAAGGGAAAAGAGAGCAATGTTGTCTAAAAAAAAATGACTGGTTGTTCCAGAATAAGAAAAGAAAAAAAAATAAGACAAAACCTAAATGGATACAGAAAATTTCAGGAGGTTTATGGAAAATAAATTTTATGTGTGAGGTCAAATCTGGCTAAAACTGAAAAGATATATTATAAGGTTTTTTTAAAATAACCTTTAATAAATAGTGTACTTATGTAAAACTAAAACAGTGTTCTTTCATCTGCTAAAAGTACAAAGTTTTATTAGACTCTTACTCTGCTCTTGGTAAGACTCTGAAAGGTTTTTCTTTACTTTTCAAGTAGTCTGCCTAGAAAACGAAGATTCTGTTATTTATGAAAATAATTTCCTGTGCTTCATGTTGTCTTTATCAAGTCTGATTACTTAAGAAAACTGAGTCTTCTCTGTTAAAAAAGCTAGGGTTCTTTACAACTACAGCTGACCTTTGAACGACAAGGATTTGAACTGCATGGGTCGACTTATACTCACATTTTTTTCAGTAGATAGGTACTAAACGATTCCAGGTTGGTTGGATCCAAGGATACAGAAGCTCAGATTTGGAGGGCCAACTGTAAAGTTACATGTGGATTTTTCACTGTGTGGAGGGTTGTGCTTCTATGTTATTCAAGGGTCAGTTGTATATAATTTTCTGTATTTGCCTTTGAAATCTTTTAATTGTCACCTTGGTTGAATGAATAAGTGTTGTTTCACAGTGACCTGTGATCCTATTTGATCAAGTGTCTTAAACATTTTGACCTTTTTTTTTAAAGTTATTTTATTTTGTTTTTTATTTTTATTTTTAAAAATTATTTATTTATTTTTATTTTTGGCTGCATTGGGTCTTTGTTGCTGTGCACAGGCTTTCTCTAGTTGTGGCGAGAGGAGGGGGCTGCTCTTCATTGCTGTGCTTGGGCTTCTCATTGTGGTGGCTTCTCTTGTTGTAGAGCACAGGCTCTAGGCACTCAGGCTTCAGTAGTTGTGGCATGTGGGCTCAGTAGTTGTGGCTCACAGGCTCTAGAGTGCAGGCTCAGTAGTTGTGGCACGCAGGCTCAGTAGTTGTGGCTCGCAGGCTCTAGAACACAGGCTCAGTATTTGTGGCGCACAGGCTTAGTTGCTCCACGGCATGTGGGATCCTTGCAGACCAGGGTTCGAACCAGTGTCCCCTGCATTGGCAGGTAAATTCTTAACCACTGTGCCACCAGGGAAGCCCCATTTTGACATTTTTGACACACTTCCCAAAATCAAATTCTTAGTGAAGTCTTTTTGACCTCAAACTAACTTTGGAATTTTCCAGAGGGTGCCTGGAAGATTTCAAAAGAGTTGCTCTCTCTTCTTATAAAAGAGAAATGTTAATTTATTAGGCTTATTTGATATGTTAAGTTACATGGGAAACATAAATAAAAACTAATGTTTAACTTTCTTAGATTTTATTTACATGGTTGTATATTATTAATATAAGTAATTCAGAAATTATATGAAATTCCTAAAAATCTGATATGTCCTGCTGTAATGTTATCAGTCATAATTTCCGTTATTATTTTATAGTATTATACATCACAAAAATAAAAATTTGCTTCTCAATTGCATCAATTTTTTGGTGAATTTTAACCATGGCTGTTTTTAAGTCTTTCGTCACTCACAGTTATTTTTTATTCTCTATTCTTCTCTGAATGCATTTACAGTCAACTACAGGCAAAAATGCTTCATCTTCGAAGAGATTCATGGAAAGGACCCTGACAAGTACTCTAACCACTGGACCACCAGGGAGTCCACCCCCGTCTTGTTTTTGGCAACGCTGGGTGGCTTTCGGGATCTTAATTCCTCGACCAGGGATTGAACGCGGGTTCCGGCAGTGAAAGCGCCAAGTCTTAAACAAGTACTCTAAAGTATACGTTTCTGATAACTTTAAGATCGTTAACACTGAACTGGGTAAGACTTTATAAAACTCTAATGAAAACTGGTTGATTCATAAAGCTGCTAACCCAAGATGAAGCAAAACAAGAATTAACAGGAGACTGAATGAACTGATGAAGATGATTATCACTTTTATGATTTAATTTAAACATTGCTGGTTCTTTCATGTTTTGTTTTCCAGATTTAAAGGACCTCTTCTGTCTGTTAAGCTACCTGTAACTTACAGCAATTTAATAAAGTATACTTTTGTAAACAAAGTTGAAACATTTATCTTTTTCTCCCTATCTGATCCCTCCAGAATTCAGAAGCTCTTGTTAAATATTCTTATTTTTCATGGCAACACAAGTATTTATATAAACAATAAAAATCTGTTCTCCTTGTAATAGGACACAATTAGACAAGTCCTTGACTTAGCTTCTTAGCCTAAAGAGACTTTAAAGGTCTAATATGAGATTCCTTTGTGGACTTAAAAAATTATTCACAACCTAAAAGTTGAGTTATGTTTTATTTGGCAGAAATTTTTAGGACTTAAGCCCGGGGGGCAGCCTCTCAAGTAATCCTGAGAGAACTGCTCTGAGGAGGAAGCTGGGGAGCCAGGTTATTTAGAAGTTTTGCAACAAAGGGCAGGTCGTGGGGAACATCAAAAGACTATCGTAAATTAAAGAAAACCACATATCCCAAGTTAAGGAATTTAGCGCTTTTCTCTGTATGGCAAGATGCAAGAATCTGGGCTCTCTGAAATCATTCCTTTGATATTCACCTCAGCTATCTGGGGGCAGTATCCTGTGTTTTCATATCCTGAGTTTCCTCAGGGCTCCCGTTGGAGGGCTGAAATTGCTGATGACCGTGACATCCTTTGTTTACTGATATGGCAGGAAATATTCCATTTCTCACCTTATTACCAGACAATTTTAAAGAACTTTTTAAGGTTGACTCTATGGAGCCAATAAAAGCCCTTTGGATATTATGAAAGCTGTAGCCCTGAAATGTCATATTTAAAACTATGCATATAATTACTATTCTTACTACATTTATGTTAATAATCCAACTTTAATAAGACTAGACTTATTTATTTTACAAATTAGTTTCACTGTAATTATCTTAGATTAAAATGGGATGCCTATAAAAAATTTTCAGTAGAAAACTATAGTGTACCCATTATTCTAGTCCAGTTAATTGTCTTTGAGGTTTTGTTATCTACTGTCAATGAAAAAATTAGTCAATCTAAGAAAAAAAATGGAAAATATTATTTGAGCCAAATTGAGGATTATAACCCAGGAACAGCATCTCAGAAAGCTTAATTTAGCAAAACTCCAAAGTTTCAGGTTACCAAAATCTGCAGATACTATTTTCGATGGACATTCCCAAAACATAATTATTCCTAAAGAGTTTGCCAAAAAGCTCTTCTCATTTACCTCTGTTTTATTTACTTAAAAGTTTCATCATATCAAGTTATTTTCCTTGCTGACAAACTTTATAACAGGAATAATAAGATCTTATTTGATTTCTAATAAACCTAAGTATAATAAAAGTATGCTTAATGTTGATGGCTCTAAAGACATGTCTGCATTAATTAAAACAACAATCTTAAGCTAACTTTAATAACAGATATTAATTCAATGCTGAATATTTCCCAGATTATATGAACCTGAAGTTCATTCTGGACAGTTTCCTTTATATTTCTGAGTATTTATATAAATGAAACACGAGGGAAGGAGGCAGGGCACAACATTTGAAAGAATGACATAGCCGGAGGATATGACATAAACTGATTAGAACCAAATGGGTCCAAGATGGCAGACAAGTTGACTTCCACTAGACCTTGAGCCTCAGTATACCCTCACATCAGCAAGCTAAATGACACACCCACAGGTGCCATGACAGTTCCAAGACCTACCATAAGGATCAAAAAGTGGGCAGTGGCCCAATTCCTGGAAATTCCTGCTCCTTCTTAAAGTAGCTGGCATACTCCTGCCACTCATTAGCCTATGAAATTACCCACTCATATAAAAACTGACAACCCCATACCCTGGTGCCTTTCTCACCTTCTGAGATGGCCCACACTCTGTCTGTGGAGTGTGTTTCTCTCTAGATAAATCCACTTCTTACCTATCACTTTGTCTCTCACTGAATTCTTTCTGTGATGAGACATCAAGAACCTGAGCTTCATTAAGTCCTGAAACCAGGTGTGTGATCTCAGTTGGAAGACTGGGTTTTGGCTGGGTTCGAGTCCTGGCATGTGGGTTCAAGTCCCAATCTGAGGTGCACGGTTTCATAAGTTCACCTTAAGCCAATTAAATAGAGCTCTTTTACAAATTAATTTTGGCAATACCACACATTTACAACACACATATATAGATACATACAAACACACAAACACAGAGACCCCATAGTTCCCATTCCAGAATTTCAGCTATGAATCAGTTAAAATAATTTTAACATAATGCCCATCAGTTACAAAAGAGGTTGGATTCAAATTGTGTCTCTGGCAAATGGAACAAATCAAGGTTATCTGATTAGGTGGCTAAATCCTTTTTTTTTTTTTTAATTTATTTTTGGCTGCATTGGGTCTCTGCTGCTGCATGTGGGCTCCCTCCAGTTTCAGCGGGCGGGGGCTACACCTCGTTGCGGTGCACGGGCTTCTCATTGTGGTGGCCTCTCCTGTTGCAGAGCACTGGCTCTAGGTGTGTGGGCTTCAGTAGTTGCGGCACGTGGGCTCAGTAGTTGTGGGTTGCGGGCTCTAGAGAGCAGGCTCAATAGTTGTGGCGCACAGGCTTAGTTGCTCTGTGGCATGTGGGATCTTCCTGGACCAAGGCTAGAACCCGTGTCCCCTGCATTGGCGGGGAGACTCATAACCACTGCACCACCAGGGAAGTCCACCCTTTTTACTAATATTTATAAAGACACTTAAGATTTCTATTTGTCCTTGACAAGTCAAGTTCTAAATTATCTACCTCCCTCCTTTGTTTTTACCTTCCTGAAACTGCACTTTTAAAAAGATGGTAGAGGGAGGGGGAAGGGTAAGCTGGGATGAAGTGAGAGAGTGGCATGGACACTACCAAATGTAAAATAGATAGCTAGTGGGAAGCAGCTGCATAGCACAGGGAGATCAGCTCGGGGCTTTGTGACCGACCACCTAGAGGGGTGGGATAGGGAGGGTGGGAGGGAGATGCAAGAGGGAGGAAATATGGGGTTATATGTGTATGTATAGCTGATTCACTTTGTTATAAAGCAGAAACTAACACATCATTGTAGAGCAATTATACTCCAATAAAGATGTTAAAAAAAATAATAAAATAAAATAAAAAGATGTTAGAGATAAGAATACTTGGAGAAGACCAAGTGTAACATTTGCATCTCAAAGGCATAGGAGAAGAAAGGCAAGTTCCTCCTAGGAGGAATTTGTTCCCTTAAGGCCAGAAAATTTTTCTCAAGACTTACAAGACTTGGGGATTGGCAAAAGAGTTGGTGGGCTTTGGATTGTTTCTGGAGCCACACCGCTGGTCCTTTAAAAACTAAATTGTCAAACAAGGATGGTTGTTTTTATTTCCTCAAAGAATTGCGTGGCCATCTCAATGATATCAAAGGACTGGCACACCCATTCACCTATGTTGGAATGTTTTACTTTCCTTCATTTAGCTTAGGGGAGCAGCCCCCCGCCACCAAAAAAAAAGAAAGAAAAAAAATTCCTGTTACGCTCTGAATATCAGCTTTGGTCAGTTTAGTCAGACTGGTGGCCTCCTCCCATCTTGGTAACCCATTTAGAAGCACTTTTGAGGCTCCTTCCTGGGTTTAAGAGATTCTTTAACTATGGCCCTCAGTTGAGCCCTTGAGCTGAAGAGGCTTGCCTACAGCCTCAGGTGGCCCCATTTCTAAAGGTAACCACTTAATAGTGTCTTTAGAGTGGAAAGGCAATTCAGACAGGATTACTAGAATAAGTACTCAAATAAATGAGGGTAAAGCAGAGCAGTAGTTGAAGTTTTAGGTACATTTTATATCATTAACCTTTAGTTAGCCTTCTACAACAAATCTTTCAATGAGGCTATTTTGGAATTTTGAAGCCTTTTGGGGCTTCTGCATACTAATTATTGAATAAAATAGGTACAATAGTTTGAAATAAGAGCTCTATAAAATTTTAACAGTTTATAAGACTTTCCAATTCAAAGGATCCAAGGAACTAGCTCTACAAATATTTTCCCCTGCTAATCTAGTTTTAGAATAGAGAAAAACTTACCGCTATTGTTTCCAGTAGACCCTGCAGACAGAGATCCAGAAGACTGCCAGGTTTAACTGTGCAAAAAATGTTTTGGAGTGCCAAAAGAACCCAATTTTAGCCATTTCAGGGCCTGATTTCCTTTAATTCCTAATCAAGTACTTGCAAGCATACATAAACCCAGCTGGTATTCTCATAGGTGGCTGTCTGCCTGGGAGCTGTTTGGCCCTTGAGGTAAAATTTCCCATTATTAATTTGGTAGGCTAATTCAGATATGAGATATGATCTGAACAACTTTCTGAGGACAGTGTGGTGAATCAAATGTGTGCTGCTTCTGAGTCTAGGAGTTACCCTTGGGTCAATTCAACTCTCTTATAAGTCTTGGTTTCCCCCTGCGACAGTCTAGAACTGCCCAAGTGCTAATGTTAGAGGAAACACTGACTAAAACCGCCCATCCTGGCCAGGCAAAGACAGTAACAATTTGCATGAGTTATTTTACGACAGGTGATCCTGGTAACGAACACAGAACTAACAAGCCACCACCAACCGGAAGAATACGGGAAAGGTTGAAAGGAGAGAGGAGACACCAGTCCACATGTCCTACCACCCTCCCAGAATCCTCCTCGCTGGAATCCACCTTGGCTAAGTGGTTGCACGCACCACCAGAAAGGACCCTGAGTCAGAATGATTGGCCAGAGACAACCCAGAAACTAACCCAATGACCATAAAACCCGGGACTGCAAGCCACGTGGCAGAGCAGTCCTCCTGGGTTCCCTTACGCTTATGCTCTCCACCCAGGCGCCTCTTCCCAATAAAGTCTCTTGCTTTGTCAGCATGTGTGTCTCCTTGGACAATTCATTTCCAAGTGTCAGACAAGAGCCCAGTCTCAGGCCCTGGAAGGGGTCCCCCTTCCTGCAACACTAAGTTATCGGCCTCTGTCTCAGCCCTCACGCCCTCCTTCCTCTCCCCCCAGCCCCCTACAATGGTTGTAGTAGTCAGTCTCCTTGTTCTTTGGAGTTGAATAATTCAGTCTCTCATTTAACTAGCAAAAGTTTTATTCAGACCATATATCAACTTGTTTAAAACAAATTTAACAAAACCCCAGCCATCTATGTTTCCCTGGATGTCCTGCCCAGATGCCTTTAGGTCCCTGCCTAGGAAATGCACTGGTGCCCCTTATGACTTCAAGTCTTAAGTAAAACAGCTGGAATAAAATTTTCAGGACCGTCACTCAAACAATGAGATCCAATAACAGGAGAACTCATCAGAACACCTGAAGAGTACTGAGAAGCCAGTGCTGTTAGGGGAAACACTGACTGAAAACACCCACCCTGGCCAGGCAAGCTAGTAACCACCAACATGAGTTACCTTACAACAGGAGGTCCTGGTAAGGAACTCGGAACTAACAAGCTACCACCACCCAGAGGAAGGGAAAGGTCAAAAGGAGAGAGGAGACGCCAGTCCACGTGTCCTACCACAAAATTTTATTTGAGCCAAATTGAGCATTATAACCTGGGAACAGCCTCCCAGAAAGCTCCGAGAACTGTTCCGCCTGTTAGAGGTCAAAGCATAGTTATTTAAGTTTTTGAGACAGAGGGCTATATGTTAAATGACATATTATTGACAGTTTATGCAATCCAGATCTATGTGTAATGGGTCATCAGGGCCCCTTACAGGATTAAGAAGGAAGATTATTTCCTAAGGAGGTCTCATTAATGCAGACACACAGTACACAATGAACGGGAGGGAGGAGCCCAAATGGGCAAAGAAAAATTTTATGTTTAAGTTTTTTCTCATCTTGCTATAGAATATGAATTTTATTTCATCACTACTTATAGAACTCAGGGAACTCACCACAACAGATTATATGTGGACAACGTTCATGCCTGTTGCTGTATAGAACCGCTGAGGACATGATCAAAGATTGTCAAACTGCAAACCAGGAAAATCCATCAGATTGAAACTGCCAGCCTCATTCCATCATCTAAAGATGCTTCAGACTCAAATCTAGAAAATTTCTCAGCTGGCTTCTCTCCAAAATTGGAAACAATTTATAATTTGCTTGAACTATTAACTTTTATTTTTCCTTTGTTTCCATAGAAATGCCTCATTAAATTAACTGTTTGCCCACATCATATAGAGACCTAATTTAGATGGAAGCTCACCTAACTCTGCCTCCTGAAATAAAACATCCTCAGGTTCATCCTGTCCTAAGTAATCATGAGGATATGTGTTTGCTAAATACATCATGTTGTGTCTATGTAAATTACTAAAAAAAATAATGTAGATTGACTTAGAAAAGTAAAACCTGAATTTGATTATAACCTATCTAAGTTATTCAATTGGTTAAATCTTGGCTTCTGGGAATCTCTGCTCAGGGGAACTTTTCAATCCTTGGTTATCATTCTCCTTCTAGTCATCATACTAACCTCTCTAGTGTGTTGTATTCCCTTAAGGGTTTTAAATACCTTTCGGCAGCCACTCACACATCAAATGATATCTGTCAGGATTAGACAACTTGAAGAACTCAATGATCCGACATCCCATGTCTATGATGACAATGCAACTGTTGGTAACAGTGACTACATGACACTCTGTCCTGACAACTCAACTAGCAGAAACATTGAATATGTGATTCTTCAGCCTGGCTACATCAACAGAGGGAACCCAGAGTAATACTATACTAGCTGGTCACACTCTCAGCCTGTTGAGAGAATGATTAAACCTTTGGCAGTTGGTTGGTGATTGATCCAACTTCCAGTCCCTCTCTCTTCCCTGGAGATCAGGGGGTGGGATTGAAAGTTCTAACCCTCTAAGCACCTGGTTAGTTCCTCTGGTAACCAGCCCTCATGTTAGGTGTATTCCAAAAGTCACCTCATTAACATAAAAAAGATACCTTTATTGCTCTCATCACTTAGGAAATCCCAAGGGTTTTAGGAGCTCTGTGCCAGGAATGGGAGATGAAGACCAAATAGATATTTTTTATTATAAATCACCACATCACACAGGGTCATAAGGTGCGGCCTTAAGCCAATAGGACCATGGCCTTATAAGACAAGGAAGATCTCTCTCTCTCTCTGTCTCTCTGCCATGTGTGGACACAGTGAAAAGGTGGTCTAAAAGCCAGGAAGGGAGCTAGCACCAGAACCTTGAACTTGGACTTCCAGCCTCCAGAACTGTAAGAAAGTAACTTTCTGTTGCTTGAGCCACCCAGCTTGTGATTCTTTGTTACGGCAGCCCAAGCTGAGTGAGACATGCTGCCCTCTTCTCTCACACCTGCACTTTTCTGTTCCAAGCCATCTGGTGAAGCAATCCAACTGCTTCTAGAATTATCTGAAAGCATCACTGGTAAGAAGCTGGTGGGACCAAGGAGCACTTCCTCAGTCCAACTCTAGGCCTGTTTTTTTTTTTTTGTTTGTTTGTTTGTTTTTTGCGTTATGCGGACTCTTCCCGGACCGGGGCACGAACCCGTGTCCCCTGCATCGGCAGGCGTATCTCAACCACTGCGCCACCAGGGAAGCCCTCTAGGCCTGTTTTGACAGCTAAATGTTAAGTCCTCTCTGAGAAGCCAGCGCCCACTGAGGATGACTTGCCCATGGCCCCACGGCTCATCATTGACAAACCCAGGCTTCTGTTTGTCACTTCAATGTCCCTTCCCTGCAATGGGCCAACCACTCTTTTGAAAACGAGTCATGAAAACCTCATGATACCAATCCCTAGTAACACATATTTAAATACAGGAAAATAAATAACATAAGCATGAATATTTAAAGCCAGGGAATTCAAAATGTAATATTTGCACACTGAGATGTCTAATTTGTTTGCTATGCTGATCAGAGCAGAAAACGTTTCCATAGTTCTATTTGTATATTCATAAGTGGTAGTAGACAGAAATGAATCATCGTTTATACATTTTGGCAGTGAAAAGAAAAAGTCAACTTTATGTCAAGTAGCCTAGGGTCCCATGTTTTTCACATGCTCCTCTTTTGGCACCGAGAAGCAATTCAGTGTGTCACCAAAAGGCAGGACTGAGCAGAGGCGCACTGACGGGAACTTCTCAAATATTCCTGCTTAGAAAAGGAATTTCCATAACGAGAAATAGTCTCATTCAGAAGTGGGGGGAGCGTGCATGCTGATGTAGAGTCATGATTTTACTGTAGAGTTTCTCCCCAGAGAGCCTTTGAAGACCCCATGTGCGGGAGCCCAGCTCCTGCGGGTCCAGGAATACCCGAGGGATGGACAGCATCGGTGAGGGGAAGTTAAATAAATCAATAACACTGTGTATGTGCAAGCATGGTCTCAATTTTATTTTCTCACAGGTTTATATACCCTAAATGATCTTAGAATGTACCTAATATTTCTAGATGTACTTTTAAGATAATCCAAAGGTTCTCAAAACATCATTGTTGGGCTTCCCTGGTGGCGCAGCGGTTGCGCGTCCGCCTGCCGATGCAGGGGAACCGGGTTCGCGCCCCGGTCTGGGAGGATCCCACGTGCCGCGGAGCGGCTGGGCCCGTGAGCCATGGCCGCTGAGCCTGCGCGTCCGGAGCCTGTGCTCCGCAAAGGGAGAGGCCACAACAGAGGAAGGCCCGCATACCACAAAAAAAAAAAAAAAAAAAAAAAAAAAAAATCATTGTTTTTTCCTAGAGTAGGTTCAATCCTTCAGGGGAACTTTTCAATCCTTGGTTATCATTCTCCTTCTAGTCATCATATTAACCTCTCTAGTGTGTTGTATTCCCTTAAGGGTTTTAAATACCTTTTGGCAGCCACTCACACATCAAATGATATCTGTCAGGATTAGACAACTTGAAGAACTCAATGATCCGACATCCCATGTCTATGATGACAATGCAACTGTTGGTAACAGTGACTACATGACACTCTGTCCTGACAACTCAACTAGCAGAAACATTGAATATGTGATTCTTCAGCCTGGCTACATCAACAGTGGGAACCCAGAGTAATACTATACTAGCTGGTCACACTCTCAGCCTGTTGAGAGAATGATTAAACCTTTGGCAGTTGGTTGGTGATTGATCCAACTTCCAGTCCCTCTCTCTTCCCTGGAGATCAGGGGGTGGGATTGAAAGTTCTAACCCTCTAAGCACCTGGTTAGTTCCTCTGGTAACCAGCCCTCATGTTAGGTGTATTCCAAAAGTCACCTCATTAACATAAAAAAGATACCTTTATTGCTCTCATCACTTAGGAAATCCCAAGGGTTTTAGGAGCTCTGTGCCAGGAATGGGAGATGAAGACCAAATAGATATTTTTTATTATAAATCACCACATCACACAGGGTCATAAGGTGCGGCCTTAAGCCAATAGGACCATGGCCTTATAAGACAAGGAAGATCTCTCTCTCTCTCTGTCTCTCTGCCATGTGTGGACACAGTGAAAAGGTGGTCTAAAAGCCAGGAAGGGAGCTAGCACCAGAACCTTGAACTTGGACTTCCAGCCTCCAGAACTGTAAGAAAGTAACTTTCTGTTGCTTGAGCCACCCAGCTTGTGATTCTTTGTTACGGCAGCCCAAGCTGAGTGAGACATGCTGCCCTCTTCTCTCACACCTGCACTTTTCTGTTCCAAGCCATCTGGTGAAGCAATCCAACTGCTTCTAGAATTATCTGAAAGCATCACTGGTAAGAAGCTGGTGGGACCAAGGAGCACTTCCTCAGTCCAACTCTAGGCCTGTTTTTTTTTGTTTGTTTGTTTTTTGCGTTATGCGGGCCTCTCACTGTTGTGGCCTCTCCCGTTGCGGAGCGCAGGCTCAGCGGCCATGGCTCACGGGCCCAGCCGCTCCGCGGCATGTGGGATCTTCCCGGACCGGGGCACGAACCCGTGTCCCCTGCATCGGC
>NC_041222.1:85812863-85824031 GCF_002837175.3 Physeter macrocephalus
TAATAACAAAGCCAAGCTAATATGTAACAAGCCATTAAGAGGAACTATGGAGGAGGAAGTTTCCTGACCTTTCCTATGTGTCTTAGAGGTCCGCATGGACAGGTTTTAACAATGTAACCCCTAAATCATCTACAATATTTTTCACAATTTAATCTATCACTGTGTTTCTCTGGGCATGACGCCTGTCTGAATAGACGAGTCAACAATTCCAATGTTGGCAGTTGACTCTGTATGATTAATGTATCCTTATACCAGAACCAACGATACCCATAATCATCTATCATTCCCATGTAGGGCCATTGTTTTTCTATTTTTGGTGTTTTCCATACAAACATCCCTACATTTCCGGGTTGTTTATTTTTGTCCCACCAGCCAGGGGCTGTGGTTAAAAAGTCCCAATTTGTGGGTTTAGGAGGGGGAAGAGGACGTCTCACACGGTTAAGCTTTGGACGGGGGGGCAAATTCCCCATGTACTTTTTCAAGGCATAAGCACAAAATTACAAAGCAGATCAGAAGAGATGTAATCAGCTCCCTGGGCGCAGCACTGCCCTGCAGTGCTGTCTTGGGCCGTTGTCCTATGACCTTGTCACGGCACGGAGGCTCCAGGTTGGCTTCCAACACCCATGTACCCAGCCAGCCAGTAGTTAGCTCCGGAAACATTCTGCCTTTCAGTCGATGTCATGGTTATAAGCAAACCGAGGTGTCACAGCCGTTGATAACTGTTCCAAAAGAAATAGAGCCAGACACTAGTTAAAGGCAACTAAGATTTTATTCAGTACTACTGCAACAGGGGAAAGAGTTAAACTCAATTCCAAAGGCAAGGACAAGTGGGGATTTATGGCCAAGAAAGGGGGGTTGGAGGCATCGTCGAATGGAAAATTACTGAGAGGAGACATCAAGGGTGAGGTATTCTTGCTAAACCTACTTTAGGAGTCTTGCTGAAGGCAGGCTAGAGTGGTCAGTTCATGGGTGAGGGATGACTTAGCAGGATTCTTTGCTAAGACTGCTGAGGCAGGCTGAGGATGGGCCCCGAGTGAAACCACAGAACACGTCTCAGGGCTTGGTGGAGCTCAGTTTATGTGTTAGCATGGAAAGAATTCAGTGAGAGGCAAAGTGATAGATAAGAAGTGATTTATTTGTATAGGATGCTTGTGAAGGATACAAGCGGGCAGGCAAGAGGGCTCTGCCCCGAGAACTTAGCGGGCTACATTTTTATAATCAAAGGAAAAGTGGGGAGGGGGAGAAGACCACGTTATTCCTCATTCTTGAGTAGACCTCAAGCTTCCATAATCAGCTCCTCCTCCACATTGGGCAGGAGAGTTTTTTTGGTCTCTACATAGTCAAACCAGGACTGTCACGGTGCTATTCGAATCAGCAGAAGGGTGGTAACATATGCTAAAATATGGTAAATCATCTCAGGTTTCAGTATAATGAGGGTCTTCTACTTTGGGATGTCACCTTTCCCCTACATTTTAGTGCACACAGAGGAGCTTGTCCTAGGGATCTTAATTTACTAACCTCAACCAGCAGGATGCAGGCGTCATTGACTTGATGTATAGTTTTGTTGTTAGTTTCATTATTAAGCAAGTCTGCTTTGTTTCACAATTTTCTGATTGCTTTCTTGAGTGATCATTAACTTACAATGTTCTCCCAAAGCACCCTAAATTTCCCTCTCTATCTATAATCCCTCAGTGGGATTTTTAAACTAGCTATTTGATTACCCTACTCTATCCCTATCAGAAGGATGAGGCCTAGTAGAGAAGAGGGTTAAGAGGAGCCTGTCTAAAGTTCGGTCAAGGAGAGTCTTTAACAGAACCGAAGCTATCAGACAGGAGAAAATGCAGAAAAGATTGCCCTTAAATTCAGGTGGGAAATGGATGATAGGGTAGAGTATGTAAGTAGCAAACTATTTTTATAGTGGCAGGGGTCAGGGAGATGGGGCTGGGGAGGGAGGGCAGGTGTGAGGAAGCCCTCATGGGGCTGCTCTCAAGCATCAGCAGTAAGAATGCTGCCTGGCTCCGTGGAGATTATCCAGGACACATAAAGCTGATTAGCAGATGCCAGCAATCCAGGCACTCTTTGATGCCCTGGAAGGAAGTTGGGTATGAACTGATGTTGCACAGCCCAGCTGGGGTTAGAAGTCACCTAATCTAGTTTCCAGGACTCCATTTGTGGCTGCTTCTGTGCTCAATGGAGGAACATGTGTAGGAGACTTGGTTCCAGAAGAGGCAAGGAGAGAGTCCTGGGCTTCCTTTCATGGCACCTGCAGCCCCCTCCCACCTTAAGGACCAGCCAGTGGGATGGGGTCAGTAGCGAACGACACAAGATCATGCTTCAGGAAGGGTCCTGGGAAGTCCCTTCCTAGACTGGTTGAGAACACCCATTAGACGCAGAACTGGAGGATGAGCTGAGCTGTGCCTGTGTCCCTCATGAGGAAGGCTCTTGAGAGCAGGGTCCCCTGCTTACACACACACACACACACACACACACACACACACTCAGAGCAGCCACAGAGCGAGGGTCCCTAGGTGAGGAGGGGTGCTGGTGCACTGTTCTCCCCAGGATCTCTCTTTCCTGGAGGGCTGTCCCCACTTCACCATTGTACCTGAGTGGGCTGTTCTCTCAGAAAGGGACATCCACCCCCCACCCAGCACTCTGAGGGCACACAGTATTTATAAGAATAATTGGGAATTTCTTGGTGGGTGGGTGGCACCGTTACTAAAATGAATGTTCTCTACTTTGCTCACTGTGGTGATAAAAGAAGAAACGCCAAACATCACAAAATAGTTTTCATGATATTTAGAGTTTAGCTACATTCATCTTAGCTCTGAGTTTTAAGAAAAGTCAGGCACCTCTATATGCAAGATTTATAGTTCTCCTAGTTCCTCTCAAAAAAAATTTTTTTTCTCCGATTCGCCTGTAAATTCCCCTGAGTCTTCCAAGAGGACAGTGAACCAAGGCTTTGGCAGCGCGCTTCATGGAACAGCATCAGTCCTCCGACAGAATTTCCCTTAGCCCTGGCTAGTAGCGAACAGTGTCTGCGCATTTTCGTCTCATTTCACTGGGAAGCGGGGTTGGGGGCGGGTGGCGCAGAGAACGGGGAACAGCGAGCCGCTGGGAGGGAGCTCGCGTCTCTTCTGCCCGCGACCCCTCCTTCACCGTCGCTCATTCATTTCGCGCCGCTTCCCTTCCCTTCTCTCTCCATCGCACGCATTCTGTTTTCCTCATTCACCTTTGTTTTTCTCTTGTCCCCACGGGAATATAAACTCCGCGAGGCAGGGCGTGGGCCGGGACTTACGGCGAGAGGAGCGCGGTCGGCGTCCAAGGGCAGGGTGGGATCCTGTCCTTACATATTTGGTGTTTTGTTCACCACTTTTTTTTCTTTGCATTAATTTTGAAAACTTAAAATATTGCATCAGAATACTATTTATCTTGATCACTGAATTTTTTGGCGCTAACTCCCTTGAATTCTGCGCCCCGCGCGAGTGCCTCACCCATTCCGGGCAGGGAGTTGAAACTCTTTTGCTCGCTGTTGAATCCCAGTGCCGGGCACAGTAATAACTCTGGTTCTGGAATAAAACATTCTTTAAGAACCGCCTCCAGTTTCTTGCAGGTACCCTCCCAGCCCGAGCGCAGTACTTCGGGGCAAACCCCAGGAAAGAACAGGGCCCAGATGTCCCCAACGCCGGGTCCCTACCCCCTAAAGGTGGAACCGCTCTTACTCTCCCGCGCGGGTCGCCGGGACCCCTGGGGCAGGAGGGGAGCGACCGAGCGCGGGGTGGGGCGAGCGCCAGCGGGACCTGGGGCGAGGGTGCGACAGGCGGGGCTCAGGGGAGGATGCGGAGGGGGAGGGCATGGGAGAGGGGGGAGAAGAGTGCGTCGCCGGGAGCGCGGAGAAGGCTTGCAGTGCACGACCGAGAGCTGCGCAGATGGGTGGGAGATGAAGGGGGCTGCAGAGGAGGGCTTTGGGGGCGGGACGCGGGGGCAGGAGGGTCGGGGGCGGGGCCCGGGCGGGGCCCCTCGGCTCCCTGGAGGCTGGTGCTGTGTGTGCCGCTGCTACGGCCGCTGCGTCTGGGGTCGCGGCTGTCTGTGAGTGTGCCCCCCTCTCCTCAGTACGGACGCCCCTACTCCAGCCGGAGGCCGAGGCTCAGGCCCGTGCCGAGGTCCGGGTGCCCGGCTGTGCGAAGGGAGCCAGCCGGTCCCTTCGGCTGGCTGCAGGCGGACGGTGACCGCCACCGGCCCGCAGGTGACCGTCCGCCTGCAGGTGATCAGCCACTTGCGCTCACTGCCGCCCCTCCTCCGCCTCGTTTTCCCGCAGGTGTCCGTGCGCCCCGGCTCACCGCCCCGCGTCTCCCGGCAGGTGTCCTCCCGCCGCAGGTGTCCTCCCGCCGCAGCTGTCCCGGCTCCTGGCCATGGTGGACGTGCTGGGCGGGCGGCGCCTGGTCACCTACGACGGCACGTGGGTCGAGGCCGAGGCGGCGCTGCAAAACAAGGTGGTGGCGCTGTACTTCGCCGCGGGCCGGTGCGCGCCCAGCCGCGATTTCACGCCGCTGCTCTGCGACTTCTACGCGGAGCTAGCAGACCAGGCGCGGCCGTCCGCGCCCTTCGAGGTGGTCTTTGTGTCCGCCGACGGCAGCGCTCAGGAGATGCTGGACTCCATGCGGGAGCTGCACGGTGCCTGGCTGGCGCTGCCCTTCCACGACCCCTACCGGCAGTGAGTGGGGACGGTTTGGGGGTTCTGGGAGCTGTTGGGTGCACCCCCAACCCCCATCCCAATCCCTCATCCCTGTGCTTCTCCCAGCTGTCGGGAGCTCTTTGATAACCCCATCCCCACCCCAACCCATTGGAGCCTCTCTCAGCTACATCGTAGTCTCTGCTTCGGCTTCCCAGGGAGGCTCTAGCGGTTGGCTGACAGGGAGCGTCTGCATCACCATGGGCGCTTGGTGAGCCTGGGCAGTGGCCTACTCTAGCCTCTGACTCAGTGGGTCTGAGGCTCCGGGAATCTGAATTTATAGGGAGTTCTGGTGATGCAGATGCTGCGGTCCAGGAAGCCCGCTCTGGTAAATCACAGCCCGGGGACGCCCCATCCTACAGCGCAGGGAAGACACCGCCCCTTATCTGGAGAGCAAAAGAGGGAGACCCAGAAAGGCCGCTCAGGTCAGAACGGGAGACGTAGGTTGACTGCTGTGGGCCAGTAGTACGGGACTGGGGGCCGGGTGCTGCGGGGGAAGGGTCAGGACTCAAGGGCTGGAGGAACTTAGTGCCAGGCCACGTTGCAGTTTCATTTTTACTGGCAGTGACTGAAATTTCATTAAGAAGTCTCCTGCTCCTATAACTGTAGAAAGAAGCAGGTTCCTGGACTCTTGAGGAGACGTGTCAGAGGTGACAAAAATCCTTGCTCTCTGAAGGGATCTTGCCCCACCCTTGCTTTAGAAAAGATGTAACATGGCAGGGAACCTCAGCTCCGCTGGATTTCAGAGTTTGTGAGCAAACTGGAAATTGACCCTAGTGCTCTATTGGCTGTGGTCATGAGCTCCATGGAGAGGAGGAGGGAGAAGCGGGGGGAGGTGGTAGGACCTGGGAGGGGGAAGAAGGAGGAGGAAAAGGAAGGATGTGGGGGCTTCCCTGGTGGTGCAGTGGTTAAGAATCCGCCTGCCAATGCAGGGGACACGGGTTCGAGCCCTGGTCCGGGAATATCCCACATGCCGCGGAGCATCTAAGCCCGTGCGCCACAACTACTGAAGCGCATGCGCCTAGAGCCCGTGCTCCGCAACAAGACAAGGCACCACAATGAGAAGCCTGCACCACAACAAAGAGTAGCTTCCACTCGCCACAACTAGAGAAAGCCCGCACGCAGCAATGAAGACCCAGAAGCCAAAAATGAATAAATAAAATAAATTTTAAAAAAGAAGAAAAGGAAGGATGGGGGAGGGGGCAGGGGGGAGGGGAGGACTTTGTGGAGGATTTGCAGAGAGGACTGGGACACAGGCACCGATTGTCTGGCATGTTGGGGTCTCCTCTTGTGTAAGAGTCCACACGTAGGTTTATTGCTCTTCACAAAGTGCATTACACCACCGTCCCTTAACAAATATGGAGGTGAATTTCTGGGTTTTGTTTTATAGCAGCATGTGTTGCATTTCTCTGGGGATTAATATTCAGTTGTGGCATTTCCTCCCCCCCCGAAATTAATTATTCTGAGGTGGCTTTCTTTCAGTTAAAAGTGGAATTAAACAATTAAAAATAGAAGCTAACTTTGGAAAGTTCCCTGGAGGAGTCACTTTCCCCCAGCACATGCTTTTGTTGATGCCGAGGAAGAGGTGAGGCCCAGGCCCTCGAGGGGGGGGTGCCTGCTTCCTGAGGCCTCACTCACACCAGGATTAGGAAAGTCTTCGATGATAAATCCAAATGCTCGTGATTTACTTGGCGGAAGGATGCATATACCTTCACGTCTAGTGGAGGTTGTAAAATTTTTGATTTGCTTAGCGTTCAAGTTATACACAGCTTTTGAAAGAACCTACTTAGTTTTGAAAGTGACAGAGTGACAGTGTTAATAATAAGCTCAGGCCCTGGGCAGAGCCCAGCTGTGGGACCTATTCGTGGGGTGACTGTAGGCAAGGTATTCAACCTCCGAGTATAATGATACCTCACAGGACAGATGAGGACTGCGTTGATGCACGAATTCAGAGCGTTGTCAGCTGCTTGTGTGCCAGGACTTTGCGTCTGTTGCCCATTTCATGGTTTTGAGGAACAGGGACTGGTACTCCTGGCTCTGGAACCTGTCCTTTTGGCTACGGCTTCCTCTCCCAGGGGACACTGAGCCTCAGCACAACCTTGCTAGGAGTGGGGTGGGGAGGGTTGCCGTGCTCCCTCCGCTTCCCGGAGGGAAGCCTTATCTGGTCAAGGCCCATTCAGTCCACTACAGGTGCTGAGCTGTTCAGGGCACAGGCAGCTGCACTCGGCCAGCTCAGGCTGGCCAGCCTGACCTTGGAGGAATCTGGAGGGGGGGTTTCTCTGGGGGGAAGTTAGCTCCTTGTGCCTCCCCCTTTCCAGACTGAACTTTGTTAATCCTGTCATTGCAATTTATAAGTTAGGAAATGCGGTATTCTGTGGGAAATTCTTGGAGCTAGGCCCTAAATTCTGTTTATCCCAGCCTGCATTTTGGAATCAGATCATGAGCAAAAATAGAAATAGCCGCCACCAAGGAGAACTAAAGAATGTAGGAAGCCTCCAGGAGGCCTTTTCGGAAGTTCTTAATTTGTGCAGAGCACGGCATCTGCTTGGTGCTGTGAGAAGATGGGTCCAGGACCGTCATCACCAACCAGTCATGGTGAGAGACCCCAGGCTGTCTTCCCTCAGAGGCCAAAGCACATCATCTGCTGTCCACTGGATTTCTGCTGACCAGCCTGAGGCTCAGGAGGAGATAGATCACCACAGAACACACACACACCCCCTCCCGCCTGGGGTTACCCCAGGCATGGCTGGAGGTGCCGCTGCAGATGCACCTGCAGGAAGAGAATGCCTAGAGCCACTCACCTGTCCTCAAGGTCGCGTGGATCTTGGCTGTCCAGTGCAGCCGGCATACAAGACCCGGCCTAGAGAGGCAGATGTTTACTGACGTCCCTACAGCTAGGGGCAGCGCGGGCCAAGGGCGGGCTCTCAGGTCCAGCCCAGATGCCTGTGTGCAGGTAGGCAAGAGGCCTGAGGGGGGGACAGCATCGAAGACCAGGTTCTGTCCTGCCTTCCTTCCCTTTGTTATGGGCCCAAGAGCCAAGTAACAGCTTCTGACTTTGCCAGCAGGAATTTCTGTCATTTGCTGGTTGACATGTGAGACTCACTCAGTACGTGTCTTGCACACTCCCCTCCAGCATTTGACCCACGATCACCTTGTTTTCTTCCCTTTCCACCCGTGTTCTGCCAGACTGGAAAACTGATGTTCCGGAGTACTCCACACACTTTTCCACCTCCACAGGTCATACACATGCTGCATCCTCCAACCCTGGAGCCCCCGCTTCTCTGCCTAGTAGCTCCTCCTTTGTGCCCCTGGGGACACCGGGAGCATGTCTGACCCCAGAGGCCTATGCCCTCCATAGCTCGAGCCAGTGCCACCCCTGTGCTAAGGGTATGTGTCTGGGGGTGGGTTGGGCCTGTCTCTGTAGTCTCTAATGTTGGACCAGACATTGTTCAGTGCTTGGTGCCTGCAGGGCACTTGTTTGATGGATGCTCGGAGCAAGTAGCGAGATTTGCTCGGAAATGGTCTGCCGGTGGTTGAGATGGAAAGAGACTGGAGACAGAAGTTGCCATGGCAACCCAGAAGCAGTTGTGCCAGGGATAAGGATGTGCTGCTTTAGGTGGAGGGAGGGAGCCAATGCTGCAACTGCACACAGAGCGAGGAGGAAATGGGCTCTCAGATTTCCCCGAAATGGTTAAAATTCTCAGAGTTATCACTTCATTCTGCCCAGCAACAAGGCTCTTTTCCTTTCTGAGGCTTGGTCTATTCTCTCTGGACAGAGTGCCCAGAGGAGATGGAGATGACTTGGGGGGAGGAGGGTTGTTATGTGTCTTTCCCGCATGGTTCCAAGGTTACAGCTGTCCCCAAGCAGAGGCTGCCAGGGTGGGGATTTGAGGACCCACACTGGGTGACTCTTTGAAAAGAAGCTGGAGCAATGAACTGTCTTCAAACCTCCTTCTCGCTCCTCAAAGCCCCACCTGGTTCCTGATATCCCCGTGTCGTCCCTTTTTCCTTCTCAATCTTGGTAGAGCTTTGCTCTGTTTTTTAGTCTAAGGATCGGGTTTGGCTTTGTTGCTCACCCCATGTTGATTCATTTCCTTGTCCAGTGATTTCTGTCCTCAGTCTTCTTTTGCCTTCTTTCTACTTTCCTTGTAATTGCTTCATCATTGTTTTTCTAGCTTCTTGAATGAAATGCAGAACTCAGCTATATAGAGGCCTTTTAGTTTTGGATAAGAGTGTGTAAGACATAACTCTCTGTGTCTAAGTGTATCTATAGCTTGGGACCCATAGTATATGGACATTATGATTTCATATATAATATATGGTTATTTAGTTTTTAACTGATTCCAAAAATTATTGCTTATTGGTTTCCCATTCCATTATGTCATTAAGTGGTCTGTGTATCACTGATTATTTGAAATATAGTAAGATCCCTTTATGACCGAGAACAAGACTGGTTTTGTCACCATTTCATAGATGTTTGAAAACGGCATATTTTCTCTCCATTGGGTGTAGGTACTGTGTTTTTTTTTCCTACTTGAATTAAGATTTGTCTTGGCCTTGGATACTGGAAAGCAGCAGGAAGGGCCTGATGGAGTCGTCACGGAGGAGATTTAGTAACAGGAGGGTCTCAAGTGCATTTTTCCTTCCACTCAGTTTTACAACCCTGAGGGCGACAGATGAGGAAAATCAGACTACAGTTAATGTGAGGCCCTGGCAAGCTGGCTGTGGTAACAGGGCAGGGATTTTCACCCAGCTGTCCTGTCTTGAGGGTACTAATCCCTGTGAAGGTTATGGGGAGACTTGCAAAACTAAGAAGGCAGAAGCTCCTTTCCTTAATACAAATAATTTTGTGAAATGGTCACTCAAGGGGTTACACGTGACAGTAAAATGTTTCACCCATAATGTTAATCAGTGTGTCCTTGAATCTGTAAGGCAGAAAGTCTAGTAAGCCTTTGTATTTATCTAGAACTCATGGAATTTTAACTTTTGCTATTATACCTACCTGATGTATTTAAACCTCCTGAGATGTAGGAGGGATACAAATGTATTGGGTTATTTGTGGGTTTAAAATTGCACTGTGCAATTTGGCAGCCACTAGCCACATGTGGCTACTTAAATTTAAAACTGACCAAAACAGGGAATTCCCTGGCAGTCCAGTGGTTATGACTCAGTGCTTTCACTTCCGTGGCCCGGGGTTCAATCCCTGGTCAGGAAACTAAGATCCCACAAGCCGCTTAGGGCAGCCAATAAATAAATAAATAAATAAAATTAACTAAAACCCAAAATTCATTTCCTCAGGCTCACCAGCCAGATTCCAAGTGCTCTGTAGTCACATGCGACTGTGGCTGTGACATTGGACAGCACAGCTGCAGAACAGTCCCATCACTACTGACATTCCTCTGCGACAGCACTGTCTTGGACCCAGCCAGCAGCAAGAAGAAAAGAGCCCAAAGGAATCCTCAGCCCAGTGGGAGGTCTCACCGGGCAGGCTGGGTTCTAAGGCTTTGCAGGCTCAGCTGGCACTGGGGAGGCGCTGGTCCCTGCAGGCGTGCAGCAGTCTGGCCTGTCCCACGCCACCCCTTGGTCGCTCTCTTCTCTCCCACAGTGAGCTGAGGACCAGGTACCACATCATGGCCATTCCCAGGCTTGTGATCGTGAAACAGAGCGGGGACGTCATCACCGACAAAGGGCGGAAGCAGATCCGGGAGCGGGGGCTGGTCTGCTTCCAGAACTGGGTGGAGGCAGCTGACATCTTCCAGAATTTCTCCGGTTGAGTTGGGGGGATCTCCGGGGACCTGGACAGGTGTGTGTCACTCCAGTTTCTGCAGCGTGAACAGGACAGAGAAGAGGAGCATCCTGTTTCCTTTCTCGATGCTGGTGGTTTCTTTCAGAGCAGAAGCAATCAGCTGTGATGGAAAGAAAATATTGCTCAGGGAGCGCCCTCCCTGAAACCTTGTTTGTAGTCATTTTTGTTATTCTTAGCATAGCTTTCTTCACATGAGCTTAAGTGTGTTCACATTGAGCTATTGGAAATCTATGCAAAACATGTATCTATACAGGCTCTTCAGGTGAAATAGCATATTTATTGATACATTTTCTGGAGATGCCTTTATTTTAATGATATGCTTTCACAAGTATATTTTTTTTACTAAAGTTTGCAGAATCTATTTGCTTTAATAAACAAACCTATTTCCACCTGGAGCCCTCTGATTTCCTTCTTTTTCCTGGCAAACCAAGTGCCCTGACGAGGAGAGTGAAGCACTCGAGAAATACCATTCTCAAACACTGTTCGGTTTTTCAAAGGGGATAGTTTTTATTTTTTATTATTTTATTTTATTTTATTATTTTAACATCTTTATTGGAGTATAAATGCTTTACAATGGTGTGTTAGTTTCCGCTTTATAACAAAGTGAATCAGTTATACATATACATATAT
>NC_041222.1:85824557-85828584 GCF_002837175.3 Physeter macrocephalus
TCTTTTGTAAGATTCCATATACATGTGTTAGCATATGGTATTTGGTTTTCTCTTTCTGACTTACTTCACTCTGTATAACAGTCTCTAGGTCCATCCATCCACCTCACTACAAATAACTCAGTTTCGTTCCTTTTTATGTCCGAGTAATATTCCATTGTATATATGTGCCACATCTTCTTTATCCATTCATCTGTTGATGGACGCTTAGGTTGCTTCCATGTCCTGGCTATTGTAAATAGAGCTGCAATGAACATTTTGGTACATGACTCTTTTGATAGTGTTTAATTATGAGTCTTCTTGGGATGTTTTTCTTCTCTTTGTTTTCTTTTCTTACACTTGCTTTTAATAGCATCACAGTATCTTAGAAAGAAAAGAAAATTTCAAGGCTGCATAGTCACATCTTCAAGATCCAACCTCCACATCTTATAAAAGATGCTGATTGATCCAGGTAAACGAAAGTTCACACATAATCTTTTTTTCTTTTTAATTTTTATTGAAATGTAGTTGATTTACAATGTTGTGTTAGTTTCAGGTGTACAACAAAGCGATTCAGTTATACATATATGTTCAATGTATAACTATACATATTCTTTTTTTAACATTCTCTTCCATTATAGGTTATTACAAGATGTTGAGTAGAGTCCCCTGTGCTATACAGTAGGTCCTTGTTGGTTATCTATTTTATATATAGTAGTGTATATCTTTGCTGATAGCCAAGAGGGCTGTGTGTGGTGCCAGTTACGAGCCCCTGAGCCGCTCGTCTCACTGGCCGGCCTGCTGGAGACGGCCAGCTGCATTCTGACCCACACAATTGGAATCGTGAAATACCAGGCAGCCACCTTTAGCCTGGTACCCATCTGCTGACCCACTTGGCCTGCTGGGTCCCTCAGCTGGGAATTTGGAGCAAAGCTGTCCCTTGTAGGACACAGGAATCCCCATGTTTCCCTAACGAGGCCCTCTGTGGAGCTGTGCTGGGCAAAAAGTGAAGAAGGCCTCTGGTTGCTCTGCTAAACCCAGAACGTGAGAGCTGAGTCCATGAGGGTGAGACCACATCGTTGGCTTAATTAGAGCAGGGCTGGGGACTCCATGGCACAGTCACTTTGATCTCCCCCCAGCCCCCCATTAGTCAAGTTCTCTCCACTGAGACTGAGACCCAGCGTCACTGGGGTCCGTGGGTTGACTAAGGACATATTTGATGGAGCTAACCTGGTCATTATTTGCCCCAGAAATAAAGTGTAAAAATGCAGTTTTCTTCCCAAAACAAGAGATGGTATATTCACTTAATTATGGTATTTTCCCCAGCACCATAGTGTTAGCTACCCTCTTCATCACATCACATCATTACCATTGCTTTTTTGTGATGAAGACATTTAAGATCTGATTATGGTATTTTTAATCACACATTCTTAAGGGTGGATGGGCATCTCTTGCAGGTGTAAAGTCCACAAACCATGTGCGCACGTGTGTGTGTGTGTGTGTGTGTTAACCACAACCAGACTTCTTAAAAAGTAGAGATATGTCCCTCCTGGTAAACATACTCATTAGCTGCCATGAGGGAGCCCAAGCAGCATGCTGAACCCGGGGGCTGGAGCAGCGTGCTGCTCTGCGCTTGGGAGCTGCACAGGGTTGCATGTGTGGTCATTTGGCACCTGAAGGCAGAGAGGGGTCCCAGACAGAGGCTACCCCACAGCTGCACCAACCCTGCAGGGCACATGCCTCCTCCCCGAGGGTGTGGCTCAGGCTGGGAGTGTAATGTGTCCTTTACGGTATTATTGTTACCAGAAGATATATATTTTTTTACTATTATAACATCCCTAACAGTTAATTTTTCTCCAGGCAGAGTATTTCCAGCTTTCTATCAGAGAACTATGGAGCTGTTTGCTTTTTCTACAAGTGCCTTTGGCCACTGTATTACAATAGCAAAACATGCTCACTGTGGAAAAAACAGATGGGAAAATCCTATCATCCGGAGGTAAAGCCACTGTCGATGCTGTGCTACATGTATGTGTCCTACTAAAGTCACCCACCAGTACTTTCCCTGTGAGTACTCATTGATTCCCATCTTTATCCTACAACCTGGAGACCCTTGTGTTGTCCTGGACCACCAGCAGCAGTACGGTTGTTGACAGCAAGAAGTATGGGTTGGGGAGAATGAGAAATGCAGCATCCTGGCTGTCGTGGTCAGCTCTGGCCGCCACAACAAAATACACTGACAGTTATTTCTCACAGTTCTGGAGGCTGATGTCCGAGACCAAGGTGCTGTGTGGTTGGTTGCCGGTGGGGGCTGTCTTCCTGCTTCCAGACAGCTGGCTTCTCACTGTGTCCTCCCGTGGAGAGAGAGCTCTGACGTCTCTTTATAAAGGCATTAATCCCATTGGGGGGGCCCACCCGGGGTGGGGGGCCCACCCTCATGACCTTGTCTAACACTAATCACCTCCCAAAGGCCCACCTCAAAGTATCATCGCATTGGAGGTTAGGGGTTTAACATGTGAATTTTAGGGGCACACTCAGACCACAGCTGTGGCCCCACTCTAGCCCTGCGTTCCATCAGGATTCCCGGGTGTCCGTGTGTGCACTGATTTTAGAGAAGCACTGCTATAAGAGGTGTCTTTGTACTAAATTTGTTGAAATCATTACACTGAGCCCATAACTGTGGCATCTTTTCTCATGCCCAGGCTGCCTGATAAGTAGGCAGTATTCGCTGCAGGCTGAGGATGTCCAGCCACTCACTTCTGTGCA
Source organism: Physeter macrocephalus (assembly GCF_002837175.3). Classification (NCBI taxonomy): domain Eukaryota; kingdom Metazoa; phylum Chordata; class Mammalia; order Artiodactyla; family Physeteridae; genus Physeter; species Physeter macrocephalus. The sequence goes on from NC_041222.1 coordinate 85,827,297, forward strand.
AGAACCACATGCAAACCCCGGGAGGTCTCTCCTCAGCAATTTCACTTGAGAAAACAGGTTGCTGATTGTGTGCTTGTGCAGGGCAGCCACTGAGAGAACACGCACACACACACCACACACACAAACACCACACCACATATGCACCACATACACACTACACACCATGCACAACACCACACGTGTTTTCTGAGTCTTTCCCTTCTTTCCTTTCTCTCCTTCTTTAATAGTATTTTGTTCTACTTCCGTGAAAGCAGTATATTCTTGTCTTTTATGTGGGACACCAATGGGGTTGGGGGAACTAAGTGGAACGCCAGTGGGCTTGGCAACTTTGAGTTCCCCTTTAGAGTGATCTTGCTGGGCCATTTTGTTGGTGAGACTTTCCTCCTGGGCTGGTCACATGGGTCAGGAAACATCCTCCCATCCTCTGTTGGCAGGCAGAGGACTGGCTGCCAGGACTCTGGGGGCTGGCAGGGAGCACATATTTTCACCTGATATCCCTGAGTTCACTTTGGCACCACTCCTTCAGCTGTGTCTCTCCCACCAAGAGAACCCACTGGTCACCTCTGGGATACGAGGTGGGTCACCCAGGGCAACGGGGTGGGGAGGGAATCTAGGGTGTGATGACTTCATGAACAGACTGCACGGCCCTCATAGATGCCATGTGTCTACCTCACGGGGCGTCTGGAGCTGCTGGGTCCCAGGCCTTTAGGATTTACGGCTGTAAACCAGTTGGTTTCCACTTCCGCAGTGCTGGCCAGGATCCTCCGGGTGTGTGAGCCTGTAAGGGCGGCCACCACTGCCCCCTCTCACTTTTAGAGCTTCCAAACATTTCTTATTGTTCCCTCTTTTGTTTTCCCATAATTAAAAAAAACCTTTTGCTATCATTTTAACGGCTCTGTCAGGGAGTGAAATTTCATGCAGATGTTCAAACTGCTTGTTTGCCTGAGAGTTGAGAAGAGTTCATTTTAAGTTTGCAATGCCACAAGGATGGTTCCTTTGAAAACTTTTTGATTTAGTAAACTGACAAAATGCTGTGTAAATCTAGCTTTCTGCTTTAAACGTGAATTTCTAATCTTGACAATGTCTCTGCAGTTGTCATTGCACGTTCAGAGTTATTTCTACAATATTTCTCTGCCTTTGTCGTTGGAGTTTGAGAATGAGAACACTTGCGCCTGGTTGGACCCCGCCACTTTACACCATGGATAGGGAGCAGTGGTAAATGTGCCCTTGATCAGGATCTAAAAGGATGATTTTTTTTTTTTTTTTTTTTTTGTGGTACGCAGGCCTC
>NC_041222.1:85828678-85842638 GCF_002837175.3 Physeter macrocephalus
CGCAGGCCCAGCGGCCATGGTTCACGGGCCCAGCCGCTCCGCGGCATGTGGGATCTTCCCAGACCCGGGCACGAACCCGTGTCCCCTGCATCGGCAGGCGGACTCTCAACCACTGTGCCACCAGGGAAGCCCTAAAAGGATGATTTTAATCCGGGTGGAGCTAATTGTGAGTCTTAGGCCTGAAATCCTGGACAGTAGCTTTCTACTCCATGTGAAAGCCACCTGTAATCCAGTATCCCATGGGCACAGTCTCTGCTTCAAAGAACAGTTACTCGTAGGCAATAGTAATTGAAAAGGAATTCCATTTGTTACTTGCATCATTGAAAAATAATTAAGGAGATCCATTCTACAGCCCCAAACTACACATCGAAAACTCACCTTGCCTCTGCTTCCCAAAGCTCCCTCCAGAATCTCCTGTCGACACCCACACACCTGGCTCCCCACACCCCTTCTCCTTCTCTCTCAGTTCCTGCTTTCATAGAGTGTTTTAGTGACTGGTTCAATTTGCATCACTTTCCTTGTTCTCTTGATGCTGCCTTCTCCTCACTGGGAACCTGGGCTGACCCGGAGGGCTCTTAGTGGCTGCGGGAAGCGGCGAGTCTACAGGATAAAGAAACCATTCTCTCTCTGGCTGTGGATAACAGCGAGAAGGCTGGCTAGGGACGCGGCAGACCATGTCTCCCTCATATGTTATATAAAATGCGTCTCTTATTATTCCAGGTAAATATAAATCCCTGGATTAAGGCCTTATGATTTGGGGGTTAGCATTCTCAGTGATAGGGCATAAGATAAATCATTTTTCTTATGTCCTTTTACTTTCTCGCTTTCCTTTTCTGAAACAGAAAAAGTCATTATCTTTAGTCTCTTTCCCTTACATATGTATCATGATGATTTTATTTGTTACAAATAATCATCTTCAGTTTGGGGGAAAATACATTGTTTTAATATAAGGTTTTGGATATTAACTAATACATTCATGCATCCATTCACTAGACAAGAATCTGGTGCTCGTCAAGCATCTAGGCTGGCAGACATTAAACATTTCATAAAATGGTCTGCGACAGAGTGTGGACCTCAGGCAGGGTTTAGGCTCACAGGTGAGAGAGGAGGGCGGAGTTGGTGGAACCTGCAAGGGCAGCTGCCCACTTGACAACACGGCCCCATGATCGGGATCTCAGTACCCTTTCTCCAGAGAGCAGGTCTGAGGCCATTCCCAGGGTGTGATTACTTCTTTACATGGATGGCGACCATCTGCTGTGAGTTGGATGGGAGAATCTCTCTCTGCATTGAAGGAAGTCATCCAGCAGCATTTCTGTCCTTAGGGCCCTGGAGGTGATGACATATAGCGGCGCTCACTGAAGGATGGAGGATGCGCCCAGGACCGTGCCCCGCGTGTTTCTCTTTCCCTCCAGGGGCAGGTTTGCTCCATGACATTTTCTCCCAAGCAGATTCACCAAGCATCCTTTGTAAGGCCAGCATCACGCCCCACATGGCGCTCATTAAGCAGGTTTTCCTGGGAGGATCGACATAACCAATTGGCTGAAATGAAGCCTCAGGTTGACAGGACAAAGGGGATGGGCCGGGGATTTTCTGGGTCCACAGAGCAGATTTTGTGGGAAAAAGATTTGTGAGGCTTTGGGATTGCAGGAGAAGAGAGGCAACATTTGTAATTGTGGCAAATATCTTTGCAGGCTGTGCTTTTGTACACCTCAGCCGACAAGTCCCTTCTTTTCCTCCTCCTGCTCCCAGTTTCAAGAGAGACCCAAGAAACCGCGGGCTTGGGTGGCTCCCCTTCCAGGGGGACGTCAGAGCTTCTGTGGTGAGGTTCCCGGCCCTGCAGCCAGCTGTGCCAGGATTTCTGGGGTGCTTACACTGTGAGGATGTTCTTAAGGTACAGTTGATTAAATAGACACTCACATACACAAACGAACCACTTTTGCTGTCTTGAGTTCATCCCGATTTGCAGAATTGGTGGGTTAGGAATGGTTTTCCTCCTTCCCTGTGTTCAGGTGGGGAGGCGCCCACCAACAGCCTGAGACAGGCAGGAGTGACCCAGCCCCAGATCATCTGCCTTGTCCCCAGACAGACCCTGACTGGCTGCGCAGTTACAGATTTGCTTCCAAGTCCCAACCACCCGGAGCAAATGAGACGGAAACCAACAAACAAAGAACTCAACAGTATCCCTCCCCACTCAAGAACCTTTGAGCCAAGGGAAGAAAATTACAGGAGGAGTCAGTTCACCACCTCATTTTATTTTATCGATATAATAACCCCCTGGAGCAAAAGTCTCTCCTTCACGTTTCAGGAATTGCCCTACAGCTGTTGGTTCACCCTTGCTTCATTTAGCAAACGTCATTTGAGGACTTGTTTAAGGGGCAGTTGACTGTGCCTCCTTCTCCCTGCCAGGGCTTCCCAGGACCTAGGTCCAAAAGGGAGGAGACAAGCCCTCTGTTCCCAAGTGTCAGGTCACGTCATACTCACAGGGCTCCCTGTCCCCATTTTCAACCTCTTGGCACCTGTATCAGTCAGCTTGGGCTGCATAACAAAGCACCACACACAGATTGGCTTAAACAATAGACATTTATTTCTCACAGTTCTGAAGGCTGGAAGTCCAAGATCGAGGTGTGACCAGTGTTGTTTCTCCTGAGGCCTCTCTCCTTGGCTTGTAGGCTGCCACCTGCTCCCTGTGTCCTCACGTGTCTGTGTCTGTCCTCTGTGTGTCTGTGTCCCAATCTCTTCTTCTTATAGGGACACCAGTCATATTGGATTAGGACCCACCCTAACTACCTCATTTTAACCTAATCACCTCTGTAAAGACCCTATCTCCAAATACAGTCACATTCTGTAGCACTGAGGGTAATTCAATATATGGATTTTGGGGGGGATACAATTCAGCTCATAACAGCACCCAACAGCACCCAACACTCAATCTCCTGAAAGTACTCTGCACTGAGTAGAGACATCTGCTTCTAACTAATACACTCTGAGTTTCTCAGTCAACTCAGACAACCCAGAAACAACAGAGGAGGAGGAGGAGTGGGTGACAGCCTTTCAGGGACCTCTTTCCCTTCAGGTCCACCTGCTCTCCTGTGCTGCCCACCCAAGGTGGCCTCTGGGGTGCGGGACAAGGAGCTGGAGGCCTCTGCTTGGGGCCGGGCAGGTGGACGTTGCGACCTGCCGGCCGCATGGCAAGTGGGTGGACACCACGAGGAGCAATAGCAGCTCTCTGGAGACTGGAGGCTAATTATGGCTATAACCCAAGATGCCCCGCTCTCCCGAGACCCCAGAGAGACGGCTGCCACAGGGCATCCTCTGAGACTCAGTGCTTCGGCACCTAGCAGGCTGGTCCTCCACGACCAGCCAGCTTCCACTGCTTGTCCTCCACAGCAACAGCGACAACGCGACAGTAACTGCAAGGGGCGCTCTCTTTCCCAAGTACATTCACTCATGTGCTCTCATCCCCCTCAGTGCCCGCGGCTGCTCCTGACCCCAGCTCTACGACAGAATCTACATTCCATGCTCTGCACTTCCTGCCAGGTGTAACCTCATCCAACTCGCCCAGTCCATTTACAGTTACTTTTATTTATTTATTTATTTATTTATTTATTTTTGGCTGCGTTGGCTCATCGTTGCCGCGCGTGAGCTTTCTCTAGTTGCGGGAAGCGGGGGCTACTCTTCGTTGCGGTGCGCGGGCTTCTCATTGCGGTGGCTTCTCTTGTTGCGGAGCACATGGACTTCAGCAGTTGTGGCACGCCGGCTCAGTCGTTGTGGCTCGCGGGCTCTAGAGCACAGGCCCGGTAGTTGTGGCGCACGGGCTTAGTTGCTCCGCAGCATGTGGGATCTTCCCAGACCAGGACTAGAACCCGTGTCTCCTGCATTGGCAGGCAGATTCTTAACCACTCTGCCACCAGGGAAGTCCGCCCGGTCCATTTAAACTCAAACTTCAGGGCAACAGTGATGATGTGAGTCCTTCTACCCTGGAATAGCAAAATAAATGGAATAAGTAGAAAGATTGTGCATCCTCCCCGCAGGGAGCCTCCCTGCTCACTTCCTCTTGGGGCCGCTCTCCTGGCCAGGTTCACTCCCCACATCCAGCAAAGCCAAGTCCTGAGATTGCAGGTGGGAGAGACTGGGGAGTCTGACACCTTTCAGGGTGACCCAGCAAAGCCAGTGAGCCCTCCCAGAGTGGCTCAGCCCCTTCCCCCTTCTGCAGGCTCTTAGAGGGAGGTGGGGGCACCTGCGTAAGGACCATCGTTCCCAGAGGAAGGTGGAGCTGGCAGAGACCCAGAGCAGAAAGGGGGCCTGTGGTTTCCTCAGGAATCATTGCACAGTCTCCCTTTTTTTCAGCATCAGGAAATCTGAACACAGATCTTCACATGGCCGTGTGAATTCTGGCTTCAGTGCAGATGTTAAGAAAAGGCCTGTCACCTTGGGCACAATAGCAGCTCCTGGACCAGCTGGATGCATCTATCTGCCTGCTCTGGCCTTGCTGTCCCTCCGGCCCCTTCTTCCCTGTGGAGATGAATCTCCCCTACCTTCATCCACATTCCACTTGCCACGGGCTCCTGCCTTCCCAAGGGGCTGGTGACCAGGGTGTAGGCTGAAAAGACCCAGAGGCTCTTGGGTGTGGCGACCTTGATGACTGCAGAGCCCTCGGGGGTGCAGGAGCAGGGCTGGGCATGGAGGGTAAGTATGGGGATGAAAGCATGAGATTTCCTTCCTATGTTAACAAATCTCAAGCTGGCTCAAGAACTGCTTAGACAAAACCCCCAAAGCGCAGGTGATAAATAGAGCTCTTATGACTCTAGTTTACATAAAACTGGAATGTTTCTGTGACAGAACTAATGGGCAATTGATTAAGAGGGAAGACGTTTGCAGTGGCTGAAAGCAGAGGATCTCAGGAAACCTTGAGATTCCTCCCCACGTTGTCTGTGAAGTTGCGGCAAGTGACAAGAAAGGACAGTGGGGAGTGTGCAAAAGGCATGAATGGACGTGTTACAGAAGAGGGGGCCAAGAGGCTCACAGGCCCCTCAGGAGATGCTAACCCCCTCAGTCACTGGATATGAGTTGCAAGAGCCCAGCTGGGCTTGGAGGGCTGTGTGTCCACCCCCAGGAGAGTCAAGAGGTGCAACGTGGCAGATGGCACCAGGGCAGGACACGCAGCAGCTAGAGGCCTCAGATTAGAGGTTCAAATAACGTAACGTGGAAACCACGCTCCACGTGGCAGAAGGAGAAAAGTATTCAGGATGCCTCGATTCTGCAGATCTTGGAAGACTGAAAAGCAAAAAGAGGCTGTAGAAGACTGCCAGCAATGCCTGGGATTGTTGCTGCAGGTCACCTGGCCCTGGAACCAGCATCTCGTGCAGGCGGCTGGCCTTGACCTGAGAGACAGATGGTCATTTTCCAACATGTTTGCACCAGTGACCTGAGTACAAGCAGCATGGATGGCTATTAAGAATGGCATGCTGAGTAAAGAGAGCAAAACACAGAGTGAGCTATGAGATGGGTATGCAGTATTGTCATTTATGTCATTGAAAATATGCATACACATGAGAAAACCCCACACACGTTCCAAGAACACATGCAAACCAAAGTACGCACAAGACCTACAGCGTGAGTTTCTGGTGCTGGAAGAGGGCTGTGGAGATACAAAAGGTACATAAACATGGGAACAAATAAAAATAAGAGTTGAGCCTCGTGTTGGCCAATGATGACACTGCACATAGACCTCTGCCCAAAGGATAAACAATGAAACGCACAAATCCAAGATTTGCTACCAACCACACCCACCAGGAGGACTCAGTTACAAAGATGGAAAATATCAAGCGCAGAGAGCGCCCCGGTGGGAGCATGGATTAAGGCAGTCATTGTGGAAGCTCCTTTGACTGATCCTGCTAAAGCTGAAACTTTGCACACCCTATAACTCGGGGATTCCAAGGTCTTTCCCAACAGATCATATGTCACCAGAAAACACAAATGAGGATGTGCATAGCAGTGCTGTTGGTAACAGCCCTGAACTGGAAGTAGCTCGTGGCCCATCAGTCACAGAATCAGTAAATCATTTGCAATATATTTACAAAGTGAGGACCTGCAGCTGCACACAATGAAATTGATGAATTTCAACAATTAGCGTGGGGTGAAATGAATCAGACACAGAGTCCAAGAGGGACGTTTTCATTGAGCTAGTGCTGAAACAGGTGAAATTGATCTGTGCCGTTAGAAATCAGGATGGCCATTGCCCTAGGGGAGGGGTTGGAAATGAAGCAAGCCACAAGGGTGCCCCTGGGGTGCTGGTGACACAGGTGTGTGCACTTTGTGAGAATACATCGAGCTGTTCATTTCTGTTAACTTTCAATAAAAAGGAAAAAAAAAAAGAGAGAAAAAGAGAAAGAAAAAAAAGAAAAGCAGTTTAAATTGTAGTAGCGATCTCAGGTGGCCTCGGCTGGCAGTGGCTTGAAGCAGGATTTTGGTTCCCAGCCAGAGATTGAAGTCAGGCCGCGGCAGTGAGAGTGCTAAATCCTAGCCACCAGACCAGTGGCCAGTGACAAGGTCTTGGCCTGTATGGCTTTGCAGAAAATGAATTTCCACAAAGAAATGGAAAGTAGTGAAACAAGTAAAGTGTTTATTAGGAGGAAAAGGGGTTCGTGTGGATAGACACATGGGCGGACTCAGAGAGAGAGGTGTGCCCCCGTGGTAGTTTGAATCACTTTTATGGGGCATTTCTTCCAGGTTTCCTTTGGCCAACCATCTTGCTTTGCCTGTTTCTGAGTCCGTATTCGGTTTGTCTCAGGGTCGTTCCATGTGTGTGCACGCATCTCTTAGCCAAGATGGATTCTAGCGAAGAGGCCTATGGGTACGTTGACATCACCTACTGTGGGGTGGCACCCCCTCCCTTTTTGACCTTCCAGGAGCCTTTCTGTGCATGTGTAGTCGGGAAGGTCTCCTTGACTTCGAGAATGAGGAAGAGTGGTCTTTTTTCTCTTATCTAGGCAGGGCTCAGCTTCTCTTTCCTCCCGCTATTTTGGAGTTTCTGTCTACAGGGCATGAACTCCAGCTGCTCAACCTGGAGCCTATCTATCTCCTGCCTCAGTAGGGCAAATAATAAGAGGTCACACAGAAAATTTTGCTTTTTTTTTTTTTTTTTTTTTTTTTTTTGTGCTGCGCGGGCCTCTCACTGTTGTGGCCTCTCCCGTTGTGGAGCACAGGCTCCGGACGCACAGGCTCAGCGGCCATGGCTCACGGGCCCAGCCGCTCCGCGGGATGTGGGATCTTCCCGGACCGGGGCACGAACCCGTGTCCCCTGCATCGGCAGGTGGACTCTCAACCACTGCGCCACCAGGGAAGCCCAGAAAATTTTGCTTATTGACACAATATTAAAATACACCTAGACTGAGGGTTTCCCACGTGTGGGGCTGGGGTCAGAATACAGAGATGGGTGACCTGTTGCCTGCTTGCGGCCCTGTACACCAATGCACACTGAAAAAGGAAATTTTCACATACTGAGGTATGGGGAAGTCATTCTGGCTTATACGTGAGTTAACTTGAATTTTATGCTAACTAAAACAGCCTGTTTGTGGCCTGTCAAACATACATTGTACATCTCATCTGCTTTAATTATTAAAGAAAAGAACATCTCTGTCTCGTGACCAAAAGTAAAGACTGTCCATGTTAAAAATAAAGATTAAATGCCTCCCTTCCTGTGATGCCAGTGTGTCCACATTTAATTTATATGTGTGATGAGAACTGACACTGCTCCATTATTGAGCTGCTGTCCAGCTATGACATCTGCTCGGCCTTTTATTCGTTTGTTTTCTGTCTCTTGCTGGAGTCTTCCTGCACAGCCCTGCATCTGTCTTGTTTCTTTTCACATGTGTTTGTTGGCTGTTGCCTTTGTAAAGAGAGATCTCTTCCTTTTTTTCCTCCCTCAACCTGGTTTTTATCTATACATAGAAAAGAAGCTCCTCTAGCATGTGAATTTGTCACCAGCCACCTTATGGCTTTTATTATGGTTGCTAAGTTGTGTCTGGATTTCCTGAGCACATGGTGGCATCCGTTTCCCATATGATGGCTTTGTCTTCTTCTTCACAATTTTCAGCTCTTGTGTTCCTCTCTCACCTTAAATCAACATTTAATAGAAGCGGATACATAATGAGAATGTTTCTGGTATTTCACTATCAAGATTGGTACTTATTTTTGGTTTAAGATTCTTTTTTATCATAATAAGAAAATATCCACTTATTATTAAGTGTTTAAAAAATTTAATCAGGAATGGATGCTGAATTTTCTAAAATGCCATTTTAGCTTCTCTGCAGATAATTATGTGGTTTTCTTCTTTGACTTACTAATGTGGTGAACTGTGTGAATTGATGTCCTAATTTGAATTATCCTTGCGTTCCTGAGGGGTAAATCCTACTTGGCCGTGGTTTATTATTATTTTAATTAGCATTCAAATTAAATTTGTTAATATTTTATTGAGGTATTTGCAGAGATATTCATATATAAGAGTGCTCATTTTGTGCCCCTGGATCTTGCCATGCACAGCGACGTGCCACCTGCATCTGCAGACTCTGCAGGATGCAGACTTCGGTACCCATCTGGGGTGTCATCCACCCTCCAGTGCAGTGTGCACGGGACAGCTTTTCATAGGGGGTGACTAGGTTTTGCTTGTTTTGTACTTTTCAAAGTGTGCTTTTCTTTCGGTGAATAGAGAGTATGGTGCTGGGGTTAAATCCTTTATTTAGATAAAACCTCTTAGGTGCCTTTGCTCACCTTGTCAGGCCTCAACTTCCTCATTTGTAAAGTGGAGATATTATCACACCTCTTTCGTAAGGCTGTTGGGGATTAAATGGATTAACAATACACACAAACTTCTAAAAACAGCATCTGGTACATAGTAAATATTATGTAAGTGTTGGCTATTATTATGATCAATACTATTATTCATTTGTTAGCTCCAGAGAATGCCAAGTTTAACTAGAGGAACCCAGTGCTGGCTCAATGTCTTTAAATGCTCAGAGCTTTGGAACTGGAAGTGTGTGGGGAAGGGCCTCCGGTATAGACTTGCACTGAGGCCTGCAGGTGGGAAAAGCATAGAGGCCGCTGAGCTAGCCAGCAGACTCGGAACCAGTGTTTTCTTGCTGGTTGAAACCCTCTTTCTGTCCTCCCACCGTTTGAGGCTGTCGGCTGCCTCGGTAACCTGGGTGCAAGTGCGGGTGAGTGGGACCCGCCACATGAAGTGGAGGTTGCCATGGCAGAGCTGTTGTTTCCAAGCCAGGGTCAAATTAACTCAGCAGCTAACTCCCAGGTCAGCAGATTTAGTCGTGTCCTGTCCTGTAATATTCGTAAAGGGCTTTGTCCCATCTGGTGGTGCCGCCGAGACTAGCCTTGAGCATGTGGGAACATTCCACCAAATAAACTGCTGCCTGGCAAGCCGCGGAGCTGCAGGCCATAGATTCCTGCAGAATCGAACAGCACCCACACACATCTCCACGGAGACCTCAGCCAGATCATGTCTAGTCACAGAGAAATATTTTCCCCATCACAGGACACTTGGGCAGGGGTTTTAAATGGGTGGTGAGAGCTTGGTTACAGAGCACCCGACTTGGAATCCTGGCCATGTGGCCGTGTCTGATTCTGCCTTACAGACGTAAGTGGTCTCTTCTCACTGAACAGATGGAAAAGTGAGTAGATGTCCAGAGACCGAGGGATGCGATGTGTGCCCCCAGTGAGGGTAGATTCTCTCATCCCAGTGACCTGCAGAGATGGTCCCTGAGAAAGGAGTCATTGGGACATCCACAGTGGGGCCTGGGGGACAGGGGCAAGACAGGGAGAAGATACCACCCCATTCCTTCTTGGAGCCAATGATGATTAGAACCTGGATGCAGGAAACAACCCCAAGGAGGTAAATGGAATCTTACCATGAGGAAAGTGGGCATCAGGCCAGGGGAGTGTGACCAATGCCAGTCGGGGGTTCAGGTGGAGGGCTGTTTCCCTTGGGGCATTGGGCTGAGGCAGCAGCCTTCTTGGACAGGCTCTGTCCAAGGCTGGAGACCCTCTGGTTGGGTTTAGGGGTAAGTATCTGTTGTATAATAAAGGATACGTCTAGTCTTTGTCCTGGGATCCTGGCACAGAGCTTCTAAACCCTTAGAAATTCCTCAATGATAGGAGTGTCTTATCATTCATGAGCCCTTGGACCACATATGAATTTATGCTAATGAGGTGACTCCTGATGGACCCATAGATAGTTTCAGGATGGGGTGGCTAAGCCAGAAACACCAACCACGTGGTTAGAGGGTTGGGGCTTTGAGCCCCATAATATCAGCCAGACTTCCCAAATCTCCGGGGCAGGGGGAGAGGAGCAGCTGGAGATTCAATTGGTCATGCTGATGGCGTAAAACTTCAACAAAAACTCTGGACACCAAAGCTTAGTGGTGCTTCCTGGTTGGTGAACATGTGGATGTGGTGGGAGATGAAGTAGCTTGATGTACAGGAAGAGTACACAGAAGATCTGTGTTTGGGACCCTCCCAGGCTTCACGCCATGCTTCCCTTCATTTGGCTCTTCCTGATCTGTATCCTTTATAATAAAACTTAATCAGAAGCATAGCACTTTTTTGAGTTCTGTGAGCTTCTAGTGAATTACCAGACCTGCGGGGGTCGTTGGGAAGACGTGGGATTGGTAATCAGTTGGACTGAAGTATGGGTGGCTTGGGAAACTCCAAAGTGCAGCTGGCCTCTGAAGCAAGGGAAGTCTTGTTGGGGACTGTGCCTTCTAACTTGTGGGGTAAGTGCTAACTCTGGGTATTTAGTGCCAGAATCAAATTGCAGTATACCAGCTGGGGTGGCAACAGAAGAGTTAGTGTCAGGAAAAAGTGGAATTAGCTGAAATCACTGAAATTACCCAAATCACTGAAAAACGTGGTTTGTGGGGAGAAAGGATGAAAGGGCGGGGAACAGGAAGCTTTGACTCCTGAGTGGCCATGGGGTCTCTACCCCTGGTATGGAGCAGCTGCTCTGCTGAGGTCAATTACTGAAGGTGAGTGACTAATGGAATTTAGAGATGATGGATCCAGATTCTGGGCAGTTGGCTCACTGGATCTGTAAGGAAATGCAAAATAATATGGAAAGAACAAAAGATACAATCCCTTGGTTATTATTCTATGTGAGAGCTACAAAGAAAGAGAAAGGCCAAGCTTAGCTTGTGGCCAGGGAACCATAGCCTCGTGTCTCAGGGCCCCCACTGGAAGATGTGCTGGGTATCTAGATGCAGGCCCAACTCAAGTTACAGCCTGTAGTCTCAGAGCCATTTCCAAAGGAAAAATGTGTGCCGAACCAACACGTGACAAAGAAGGCTAGACTGATGGCCAAGGGAAGGCGGATAGATGAGGGGAGAGAGCGTCAAGGGACTTGTGCCGTGGAGTGGACATCCTGAAGTTATGAAGAAATGGGATGAATAAAGCAGCTGTTAAGGGTCCAAACAAAGGTCTTCTGCAGCATTCTCAGAGGATGACTGGATCAACAGGAGTCCCTGCTGGTTCCCCAACATCAAAGGGCCCTCAACAAAGCTGCTTTATTTACTCTAGCTTGGAGGAACTTGGAAAGGCCCAAGTCAAAGATGGCAACAGGAAACCATACCTGCAATCACATGGGGTGATGGTCCAGCAATTGAATCAAGAGAAAGAGTGACAAAAAGGCCAGGGTTTCTTGGTTCAGTCCCCTGCTGGTGACCCAAAGCCAAATGCACATGAATATAAGATGGTCGGGGGCAGGGAAGTCTCTGAGACTCTGTGACACGGGAGCCCATGGACCATGGTACCAAAACCCATTGGTGGAGTCCCAACAGGTGCTATAATTACACAGAGAGAATATAGGACCCCAAGTGTTGATAAAGCGGAAGTTTGGATGAAATTTGGGATGTAAAACATAAATGTGAAGAAGTTGTGTCTCCTTCACCTAAATGCTTTCTGGGCATGGGCATAATGTCTGGCTGGGGGGCACTTCCCCTATTTGGTATTGTAAAGCAAAAACCTGTTGGTGAAGTCCTATAGTCAGGAATGCAAGGGCTGATGGATTAAGGTGAAGATTTGGACAAAATTGGGCATGTCTGCATAGGCTTTTTGTGAAGTAGCTGCATCTCTTTTACCTGCATATGTGGTGGAGATGGAGATTTCCTCCCCCCGCCCAGAACTGTAAAACAGAAGGCAGGTACATCTGTCCTTCAGGTAGTATTGATTGGACATGTTGATGGGAGCCAATAAGATGCTCGAGCCCTCACAGGTTGTTAATTTCAAACAGTATAGAATAGTGGCTGCAGGGCTGATGTGAACAAATTCTCTGTAGAGTCAGTAGCCTTGTATCAGGTGTAGACTGGGGCTTACGATAAAAGCCCGTGAGTGCCACCCAGTGACATCTATTGGGACTTTGGACTGGAAAATTTCCATTTGAGGGGCAAGGACTAGCTTGTTATAAGGCATGAGTTGAAACTGCCCTTATGACTGAAGGACTTAATCTTGAAATCTGAAATTCCCTTGACGTCTTGGGTAATGTCTGAGAGATGCTCCTGTAGAGAGGTCAATGCCCAGGAGAGTTCCATAATAAAATGGAAATTGTTTACCTAGGATCATGCTACCAGGGGAAATGTAGTTACTCAGTGTACTCACAAGCAAGCGGTCAAACTCCCGGAAATGGAATGTGGAGTAGAGGCTGCCAGGCCTGGGGAAAGGAGAAACAGAGAGTTGTCATTTAATGGGTATGAAAAGTTCTGGAGATTATTGCACAACAGTGTGAATATCCTTAACACTGCTGAGCTGTACACTTAAAAGTGGTTAAGGTGGTACATTTTATGTTTGGGGTATTTTACCATAATGAAAAGAGCAAAAGATCTGTAGACACATTTCTCCAAAGACGATATACAAATGGTCAATTAGTGCATGAGAAGGTGCTAACGTGACTCATTATTGGAGAACTGCAAATCAAAACTACCGTGAGATACCTCTTCACAGCCACTAGGCCGGCTGTAATAGATGACAGATGTGTTAGTAACAAGGTTGGGGAGGATTGCAGACACTGGAAATTTCACAGTGCTGCTGGGGGTGTAAGGGGATGCAGCCTCTTTGTACAACAGTTTTTTAGTTTCTTTAAAAAGTTAACATAGGGGCTTCCCTGGTGGCGCAGTGGTTGGGAGTCCGCCTGCCGATGCAGGGGACACGGGTTCGTGCCCCGGTCCGGGAGGATCCCGTGTGCCGCGTGACAAGGTCTTGGCCTGTATGGCTTTGCAGAAAATGAATTTCCACAAAGAAATGGAAAGTAGTGAAACAAGTAAAGTGTTTATTAGGAGGAAAAGGGGTTCGTGTGGATAGACACATGGGCGGACTCAGAGAGAGAGGTGTGCCCCCGTGGTAGTTTGAATCACTTTTATGGGGCATTTCTTCCAGGTTTCCTTTGGCCAACCATCTTGCTTTGCCTGTTTCTGAGTCCGTATTCGGTTTATCTCAGGGTCGTTCCATGTGTGTGCACGCATCTCTTAGCCAAGATGGATTCTAGCGAAGAGGCCTATGGGTACGTTGACATCACCTACTGTGGGGTGGCACCCCCTCCCTTTTTGACCTTCCAGGAGCCTTTCTGTGCATGTGTAGTCGGGAAGGTCTCCTTGACTTCGAGAATGAGGAAGAGTGGTCTTTTTTCTCTTATCTAGGCAGGGCTCAGCTTCTCTTTCCTCCCGCTATTTTGGAGTTTCTGTCTACAGGGCATGAACTCCAGCTGCTCAACCTGGAGCCTATCTATCTCCTGCCTCAGTAGGGCAAATAATAAGAGGTCACACAGAAAATTTTGCTTTTTTTTTTTTTTTTTTTTTTTTTTTTGTGCTGCGCGGGCCTCTCACTGTTGTGGCCTCTCCCGTTGTGGAGCACAGGCTCCGGACGCACAGGCTCAGCGGCCATGGCTCACGGGCCCAGCCGCTCCGCG